>NC_090320.1:83956169-84266835 GCF_040869045.1 Eurosta solidaginis | reverse complement strand
CACTTTACTGTGTTGGAGGTTTATCTGTAGGACTCGCAGCACCATTGGGCTGTTTGTCCCCCTCCAGTACCTTCGTCTTGACGTCGTCGTCCTCCCGTTGCCCTTTTGGTTTACAGTAATCGAGGCCCCTTTCAGCCTCTCGTGACTGTTGTGCCGGGTGTTCCTCTGTGCGAGTCACAGCACCATTTAGCGGTTGGTCCTCTTCTAGCATGTTTGTGGTGACGTCGGGGACCTCCACCTGTCTCTTTTCCCTTAGGCTTTTGAGGTCCTTTTCGACTTCGCCCAGCTCTAGCGTGATAGGGTTTTTATCCTCGGGACTTCTTTTCCTGAGTCGCATGTAAATTTTGCCAGTGCCAAAGGACATTTTGCCAAGCTGCGTGTACAAAACATCCTCCGCCTGCTTATTTATTTGGAAGATGTAGAACTGACCATCCTCGGTAGGCCGAGATACAGTAAGTACCTTCCAATCCTGTATGGGTATGTTCGGATTCTGATTCTGCACAAGTCGTAGTGTATCCTCCGACTTCATCACGCATGGCATCCATACCTTAACTTTTGGTACCGTGGGGATTTGCGCTTTATCAACCACCTCAAACCGCGCGTTCGTACCTTGCCTTTGGAGGTTTGGAACCACTTCCTCCAGCCACCGCAAGCTTGCGATGTTGTCGCACGCTATCATCTTCACACCATTATACCATCCCCCCGAATCAAAGGTTGGAAGGGGCTTGCTTGGTTGTCCCGCATCATCTTAAGCATTAAGCTAATAAGCTCCCTTTCCACAGATCTCCACCTTTCAATAGTCATTTGTCCGAAAGGACTGCTACGATCAACCAGCGCCACAGTCAGTGACTGCTTTGCCACATCACTCATCTTCTCGGGAAAAGCAGGAGTCTTAGTGTTATCTCCCTTTGGCACCTCCGAGAAAGCCGGAGTCTTAGCGTAAACTCCCTTTAGCGCCTCCGAGAAAGCCGGAGTCTTAGCGGTATCTCCCTTTGTCTTATCTCCTACTTCCGTAATTGGAACTTCCCTCTGACTCGCAGCTTTCGAAGTAGTTGCTACCTCGCTATTGGAGCCCATCTGTCTTACAGCTTTGGGCCTACTTGTCTTGTCTATGCAACTGCCCTGCCTCGCGGCTCTAGGACTGGGTCCTTTCTGCCTCTTGAAAGCAGGCTTGTCGCCTTCCGCCGAACGTTGCCTCTTCATTCTGCCATTCGACGCTTCTTCCTCCTCCTACCGGTTGCAGAACCGAGGGTTTCTCGCAGCAAACCTTTTGAACTGCCTTCGACCTACTTCTACCGCTTCATGGGCCCATTCCAAGCGCTCGATCTCCACTTCTGTTGGGTCGACCACTGCTCCCAAACGTTGTACAATTCTTAGTGCTGCACGGTACTGCGAGAGAGCTCTTTTACTTTCTCTGCTCCGTACCCTGCTCCACCCTTCTACTGCGTTTTCATTTGTGTGCTTCTCCAACACGGAGTTCATTGAATCAGCACTACTATCGCTCCCCGAGTCCGACGCATCGCTTAATTCGTATTTGTCGTCCTTGGATAGCGACTCCGTGCTCTTCTTTACATCGTCCTTATTACAATCAGGTAATGAGTCGTTCATCTTGGTCGTACGACCACCTGCCCGACAAGGCGGGCTCAGCGGTCCAGTATTATATACGGGGAAATAACCGTCCGCCACAGCAGCGCCCCTTACTGTGGTAAGGCCATTAATACTTCCCGAGGTGGCCCGGTATCGGGAAGGCTCCCTTCGAATACGGTCCGCATAACACCCTGTATTAGGGGGTTGGCAGTTCTTGGTCACCGACATCCCGCCGCCCTCCTATGAGGCGAAATGGCGTAGATGTCAGTCCTAAACAGCTCCGCCTCATAGTCGGGCGCTATGGAGTTCGGCTATGCCCTCACACCAACGACAAGGTGCCTACCCTAGTGAGGGTTTAATTACCCCAGGTCGCGGAAGGTTTTGGAGAGACTAAGCACTATTGAAAGTACTTTAACCAGATTATGAAAGGTGAGATGGTCTCGGGCCCTCTGGAAGTGTGCGTACTTTTCTTTAATGTATGGAAATGCGGTTTAAGCCAAATGTGTTTGGAAGCCTTTGCGGCCCAGTACGTATTTATCTGGATAAAACGGTTTCCGGTAGGGAAATCCCGGTTTAGAAAATTTCAGCAGCAGCTTGTTTAGTATATCATTGCGATCTTCAATGAGGAGGAGTTCGTGTTATTCAGATTTCATAACCAGACATTCCTTAGCAGTTATGAGTGTAGAATTATGGTGGGCCTGGAACTTTATCCAGTGGAGGTTGTGTAAATCGGAAGCCCATATTGGTGACTCACAAAAAAAAGATCGGTCGGCCAATTGCGTTCTACATCATCAAAGGCAGTGGCGAATCCAGGGGGGCGATCGCACCCCCGCTCTGATCTGGAACTTATGAAAATTATAAAATTTTGTTTTAATTACATATAAAATTTTAAAATTTTTAGCATTTATGTATGTTTAATCTATAAGATCGTCCTAATCGCCCCTCCTCCCAAGATCTGCAATTTATAATACTTCGGTTGAAATATTTTATGAAATGAATAGTTTACCTATATATTCATTTCCAATTTCCATTTGTTTCGTGTGGGTAAAAACAGCAGAAAAAATGTACCATTCTGGTATTTGAAGAAAGAATTGCGTACTTTTCGCTGAAATCTGGCAGCCTTGGTCACTATTTCATGATCACGGTTGTCTTTTTTCTGGACAAAAATTCCTTTTGAAAAAACAAAAGAAGGACCAATATTTTTAAAATGTCACAAAAAATTATTTATATAGGCCTTCGCGAATTTCAGTCCCTACATCGCGTTAATGTGTTACTATTTGGCAGCAGTAAGTAATACATTCACGCCAGGAAATCTCCATTATTTTGGGAATTGTGACACGCTCTGACTTATACTATACATAATTCTACATAAAGATAAAAAAAATATGTAAAATTAAGTCAACCTATAGTTCTTTGGGCAGCTTTTAGTAGTTGATGGAACCTTTCTTCCACCGGTCCGAAATTCGGTTAATGCAGCAGAAATTCTTTGAAAGTCGAGGGCACGTACTTTATGAACAATGTGGAGAGTTGCTTAAATGTGGATAAACGTTTAGTATTTTTCAGCTAAGATAACTAACAAAAATAGTCGTGAATTAGCCTAATTGACACATTTATAATGTTTCAAAACCTGTATAAGAGCTTTCAATACACGCCCGAAAAACGGAATAATAAGATATCCTTTCCAACAGGATGTTTAGGGTTCACAATAAGCGTACATTTTTCATGAAACATAAACTTTCTCATCAAGATCAATAAATAAAATAATTAAAAAAAAATTTTTAAGTGAAACGGTTTTATTGAAAACAATAGTTACATGAAATAATAATAATACGAAAAGCTAGAAAATAATTAGGTAGGTCCTAGGTACTAGTCATCACACTCCTTATCAATCTAGGGCGTTGATCAGACAATTAAATAAAAACGTTGGGCGCGTGAAATTTCTAAAAATGTGAAACGTAGCATAACCTGATAAGGGTTCAGTTGGTTTATCAATAGAAATATGACGCGTCCAACGCTTTTATTTAATTGTCTGATCAACGCCCTAGATTGATAAGGAGTGTGATGACTAGTACCTAGGACCTACCTAATTATTTTCTAGCTTTTCGTATTATTATTATTTCATGTAAGTATTGTTTTCAATAAAACCGTTTATTTATTTATTTATTTGTTAGTCTACAAATTTTACAATCAATCAGACTAAATATGAATGAATGAATGAATATAAATGCGGATTACAGTGTAAAATTAACAAGCATACATAGTGAGCAAAATTATATTATAAAATATGTATATACATATATTATTGAATCAGTTGTCGGGATGGACTGTGATGCCGAGCAACGGAATTGATTATCAGTGCTGTCGGACTGGACGTGATTTCGAGCAGCTGATGTATATTTAACACACAATAGTAGGGCTGCGATGTGTGGGAGGTTGGAAAGGACGTGATTCCAAGCCACCCGCCCAAAGCAACTATTGATTATTAGTGCTGTCGGAATGGACGTGATTTCCAGCAGCTGATGTATATTTAACACACAATGAGTAGGGCTGTGATGTGTGGGAGGTTGGAAAGGACGTGATTACAATCCACCCGCCCAAAGTAACTATTGATTATTAGTGCTGTCGGAATGGACGTGATTTCGAGCAGCTGATGTATATTTAACACACAATGAGTAGGGCTGCGATGTGTGGGAGGTTGGAAAGGACGTGATTCCAAGCCACCCGCCCAAAGTAATTGGAGCAGGTAACAGATTTAGTTATACTGTAAAGTGTGTCGCAAGTATCAATACTATTGCAGTGATTAGAAGAAGAGGTTCATGCATTTGAAAATTCGATCTACATGTATTTAAATATAGCGGTTGGAAATACCGAGAGGGCCTAAAAGGGACATTAAACATCATCTCGCCAAGCAGAAATGCACTGTTTATCATCCCCCTTAATAGTTTTACCATAAATAAAACGCCAAGCGTCTCCCTACGGCTCTGTAGTGAAGGCAGCTGTAAAAGTTTTAACCGGCTGCAATAGGGAGGTAGGTTCCTTGATGGATCCCAGGGCAAATGATTTAAAGCAAAGAGCAAAAATTGCTTCTGGACCGATTCCAATTTTTCGCTTTGAACCTGATAACGCGGGTTCTAGATAATGGAAGCATATTCCAATATAGGTCTTACTAACGATAAAAAAAGAGTTTTAGTGACATAGGGGTCATTGAATTCCTTTGAGCACCTTTTTACGAAAGCCAAAGTGCCTCTAGCCCTATTCACACGCGATTCGATATGTAATTTGAAGTCCAGTTTAGGGTCAATTATAACGCCAAGGTCAGTAAAGTTTGTGACTTGCTTAATGATATAATCGCCTATCATGTACTGATAGGTTTTAAAAGATTTCCTCGTAAAACACATAAACTTGCACTTCGGTAAATTTAGTGACATGACGTTCACGTCACACCACTCAACCAGATTATTCAGATCCAATTGAAGGAGTGCCCTATCTTCAGGTGAGCGAATGGGCATAACCAGTTTGACATCGTCAGCGTACATCAGCGGTATGCAGCGCTTTAAAACATTTGGGAGGTCATTAATGAAGAGCAGAAACAACACTGGACCAAGGTGACTGCCCTGTGGAACTCCAGAAGATACATTGATGAATTCAGACAAACAATTGTTAAACACAACGGTTTGCTTTCTACCTACCAAGTACGAAGAGACCCAAGAGAGAAGCCGTGATGGAAAACCCAATCGATCGAGTTTTAGTAGGAGTAAGGTATGGGAAACTTTATCAAACGCCTTACTGAAATCAGTGTAAATGACATCAACTTCGCAATTCGTCCTTAAGTTATTGGATACGAGGGTTGTGAACTCCAGCAAGTTAGACACAATGGACTTACCCCTGCAAAAGCCATGTTGTGACAGGTCCACTGCCGAAGATACTGCAAAAGCCAGTTGATTTGTGACAACTGATTCAAATAGTTTTGGAATAGCACAAAGTTTGGCTATTCCTCTATAGTTTGTGACACAAGATCTACTCCCACTTTTATAAAGTGGTATTATAAACGACTCCTTCCACTTCTTAGGGAATATCCCTTGCCTCAAAGAGGCATTAAATAAGCAGGTAAGGGGTTGACAAAGAAATTGAGCGCAAATTCTGAGCACAACAGATGGTATTTCATCAGGTCTACTGGAGTAGGAAATTTTCAGACTTTCCAGATGCCTTAGTACCTCATCTGTATGAATATATGGGATACCTACTGAGTTAAGCGAAGGTAACATGTATTGATAATCCACCGGAGGGGAGTCAGGGATAGTCGAGTAATTAGATTTAAAAAAGTCAGCAAACATATGTGCAATCTCGGAGTCAATACTGGAAATCCGATCGTTATACTTCATTACAGAAGGAAACCCTTTAATTTTTCTTTTGGAGTTGACGAAGGAATAAAATGTTTTTGGATTGGAAGAGATCCGATGCTTAATCTTCATCAGA
Source organism: Eurosta solidaginis (assembly GCF_040869045.1). Lineage (NCBI taxonomy): Eukaryota > Metazoa > Arthropoda > Insecta > Diptera > Tephritidae > Eurosta > Eurosta solidaginis. Next base: position 84,260,772 of record NC_090320.1, on the reverse strand, counting down.
TAATTCTTATAGCATCTTATCTGTAGCCTGTTGTACTTAAGGCGCAAGATGGAGTATGCAGCATAGTCACTATTAGAGCCAGATAATTTGAAACGCTTGAAGAAGCGTGTTTTTTTGTTTTTTACATAATTAAGTTCTCTAGAGCTCCAAGCAGTAGCTGGAGATGCTGAGGAGGTTTTGGAAAAAGGCACACATTTGAGGAATATCGCATGTAAAACGTTGGTGAAATGGACGGAGCTCGCTTCAATATCTCCGTCGTACTCAGGCCACTTTATTTTAGAGACTTCGTCGATTAGTAAAGACCAATTGGCCTTTCTAAACAGAAACCGGCGGGAAGACGCATTCGGATCGGTAATATACCGTACGGGTAAGCTAAGACAATCCAGGTAAATTGAAAGTGCTGGATGATAAACATCCTCAGGCAATACCACTGGATCACATCGAGTAACAGAACAATTCGATGTGTCGTCTGAAAAAATCAAATCAAGATATTTGCCAAATTTATTATGAATTCTGCTAAGTTGATAAAGACCAATGTCTGCAAGGTCATTTAAAAACTCGTGGAATACAACATTACAAGCAGTCGGTTCTATGTACCGGAGCGACTCGGGATTTTTCCCGACCACGGACTGTCATTTCAGTGTAACCCCATTTAATTTGTTTCGTCCCTCCCACAAATTGTCATCCTCCCAGCAGCTCCTTGCAGCAGGACTGCTCCATATTCTCTTGCTCCGGGAAGGTATCGAATCCAATCCGGGTCCGTCTCCTGACCTCGGTCCTGAGAAATGGTTTTGCTGCATCTGCCGGAAAAGAATCTTTTTAGGACGGTCATACTCTGTTCAGTGTGTCTCGTGTAAGGGATGGTTGCATCGGACAGGTTGTTCTGGGCTTGATCCCAAAACCCGACGTCCACGTAACTTTTATAAATCTTTTGTGGCTCCTTGCTGTTCACGCCCAAGGGCGTCCCGTAGTCTACGTCTAAGCGCCCCCCCATTACCTTCTAGCAGCCCCGCTGCTCAGCAAGCCACAACAAGTACCCGCTGCTGCTCGCGCCTTACGGCGCCAACAACTCAAACAGCTGCTACCACTCATAACTACAATCTTCGTAGTAGAGTCGGAAGCAATGCTGAGCAACAGCCCCTGCCCCCGTCTTCTCCCCCCCTCTTTTCCGGCAGCAATCGTGTAGGTCAGGGAAACAGACTCTTAGTCCCTACCTCCGTTTGCACCGTTTGCCAGCACAGAATATATATGTTTGCGACATCCGCCCAATGCAGCTCCTGCCTCGGGTGGTGCCACTTTCCTAGATGTTCTGGTCTCCGCGACGGCAACCCCTCGACGGGTTTCATTGCGCCATGTTGCCAGGTCGCAAATCCAAATCATCCGGGTACCCCAATGCTTGCCCAAGGACGCCCAGTCCCAGGGCCACAACAGCAATTGCGTCCTGGCCTTCCTCAACCCAGGCGTAGTCACCCGTCACTTACCCCCAGAGTGGCGACGTCTCCCCTCATGCACTTCAGAATTCTGCAGTTAAACTGTAATGCACTAACTGGAAAGATTACGGAGATAGTCAATTTCATGAAGCGGCACAACATCCGCATTGCTGCGATTCAAGGGACTAAACTCACAGCTCGATCTGCATTGCAGACTTGCTCTGGGTATAATGTCCACAGAAAAGATCGCGAGAGCGGAAATGTAGGCGGCCTCGCGTTTATAATACACCACTCTGTGCAATATCACATATTTGATCCTGGCATCGACCGCAGGGACAACGTCTTAGAACGTCAAGGCCTATCTGTCCGGTCAGGCGATGCAAACCTAGAAATCATCAACATCTACATCCCCCCTGCCACCTGTTGCCCCGGTGGATACCACCCTAATATTAGAGCCTTACTCACTGGAAACAATCGCATTATTTTAGGCGACTTCAATGCCCATCATGATCTATGGCATTCAAATTTGCGGGCGGACAGTAGGGGGAGATGTTGGCGGATCAAATAGAAGAAACGACGTTCTGCACTATAAACGGAGACGCCCCCACACGTATGGTAGGAAGCTGTCACAGTTCGCCAGATATCTCAATCGTGAGCGCAGAACTCGTAAACTGCGTCAACTGGCAGCCGATGGTATCATTGGCATCCGACCACCTGCCTATACTTGTTTCGCTCGAGCGTACCGCCGACTTCATCGTCACCGAAAAACGCACTTTCATAAACTTTAAAAAAGGAAAGTGGGGAGAATATAAATCCTTTACAGACAACCTCTTTGCTGCCCTCCCTATCCCGACTGATGCCCGCCAAGGGGAGCGTGCCTTCGGCAAGGTCATTGAATCCGCCTCGGCACGTTTCATTCCCGCCGGGAGAATTCCCGAAATCCGGCCCCATTTCCCGGCGGAGGCCGCAAACTTAGCGAGAGAACGTGACCTTATAAGGCAGCTTGATCCAGGCGACCCCCAAATAAGGGATATAAACCAACGCATCAGATTGCTTGTGGATGAACACAAGCGGGCGAAATGGGAGGAGCACCTAAGAGGTTGTAACCTCTCTACCGGTGTGGGTAAACTTTGGTCCACCGTAAAGTCCCTATCGAATCCGACTAAGCACAAAGACAAAGTTTCCATCGCCTTTGGCGACAAAGTGCTGTCGGATGCGAAAAAATGCGCGAGCGCTTTCTGCCGACAATATATAATGCATTCTACGGTCGACAAAGTTAGACGGAGGGCCAACAGACACGCACATGAACACAAATTCAGCGCGTCACCAATCACCATCACCGCTAAAGAGGTTGAGGACGCCATTGGTCGCGCTAAACCATCCAAAGCAGTGGGCCCAGACGGCATAGCCATGCCGATGCTTAAAAGCCTAGGGAAAGAGGGTTTCAAATATTTAGCGCAGGTCTTCAACCTGTCTCTTTCCACCTTTGTCATACCCGAGAAATGGAGAATGGCCAAGGTGGTCCCGCTACTAAAGCCTGGTAAACCAGCTAACATAGGAGAGTCGTATCGTCCGATATCTCTCCTATCGCCAGTAGCAAAGACGCTCGAAGCCATTTTGCTCCCTTATTTCCAAGCAAATTTGCAACTAGCCTCCCATCAGCATGGCTTCAGAAAACTCCATAGCACTACCTCCGCGCTAAATGCCATTAGCACCCAGATAAATTGCGGTTTAAATCAAAACCCCCACCATAGAACAGTACTCGTAGCGCTAGACCTATCAAAAGCTTTTGATACGGTCAACCACGGCTCGTTACTGCAAGACCTGGAAGGGTCTACCCTTCCCCCATGTCTTAAAAGGTGGACCGCAAATTATCTGGGTGGTCGGCAGGCATCGGTGCTATTTAGAAACGAAACATCAAAGCCAAGGAGAATTAAACAAGGGGTGCCACAGGGTGGTGTCCTATCCCCACTTTTGTTTAATTTCTACATATCTAAGCTACCTTCACCACCGGAAGGAGTCACAATCGTTTCCTACGCCGATGACTGCACAGTAATGGCCACAGGCCCAGGCCCACAGATCGATGAGCTATGCAATAAAATAAACGGCTACCTCCCTGATCTCTCCAGTTTTTTCGCCTCGCGAAACCTGGCATTATCACCGACTAAATCTTCCGCGACCTTATTTACAACATGGACGTCCCAAATGTCGACCATTTTGAACATCCACGTCGATGGCTCTACGCTACCGACTGTCCTACACCCCAAAATCTTGGGTGTGACGTTTGATCAGGATCTACATTTTGGTGAGCACGCAGCCGCAATTGTTCCGAGAATTCAGAGCCGTAACAAAATCCTCAAATCCCTTGCTGGCAGTACCTGGGGAAAAGATAAAGAAACGCTCATGACTACATACAAAGCAATTAGCCAGCCGATTACGTGCTACGCGTCACCCATATGGTCGCCAAGCCTAAAAATTTCCCACTGGAAGAAGCTACAGGCCTGCCAAAATACTGCTCTCAGAATTGCCACGGGCTGTCTTCTTATGTCCCCAGAACACCATCTACATAATGAGGCGAGAATACTCCCCATCAGGGAAAGAAACGAGATGCTGACCAAACAGTTCCTGTTGAATACCCAGAAACCTGGGCATCCCAACAGACATCTGATTGACGAGCCAGCACCGCCTAGGGGCTTAAGGAGTCATCTCCGTAAGCATTTTGAGGAAATACGGCATCTGAGAACACAGCCGTATGAAGCGAAAAAACACAAGCAGGTCCTTGGTGAACTCCACAAACAGGCGTCGGACCTTTATGCCGGGAATTGCCCGGTGAACCCAGTACTCAAAGTAAAGTATCCAAAACTTGCGGAAGAGGAACGCATACTCCCCAGGGAAACGCGTGTCACTCTGGCTCAACTTCGTTCTGGATACTGTAACAGGTTAAACTCTTACCTATCCAGAATCAACCCCGACATACAAAATGTATGCCCCGCTTGCAATGTGTCCCCACATGACACCAACCATCTCTTTAATTGTAATGTGGAACCAACGCCTCTAACACCCCTTTCCCTATGGTCCACCCCTGTTGAAACAGCAAGTTTCCTTGGACTCCCGTTAGAGGATATTGATGACAGTTTGTGATCGGTCGCGTCTGTTAGGTGGGGCGAAGCACTGCTACAACAACAACAACAACAACAAGCAGTGGGAACTAGCATTCCGTCAATAAAATTCCACGACACAAAGGGCAGATTAAAATCGCCAGCCACTAAGACAGAATCAACAGACCTTGACATAGCAAATATAAGTTTCAATAGGGAAGAATGTTTTAAGTATACAGAAATATCTGACTGGGGCGGAATATAAGACGCAACAAAATATTTATAAGTAGATAAAAGTTTAACTCGCACGGAGAGGATTTCAACATCAGAAGAATCATCGAAGTACACTTCCTCAGCAGAGAACCTGGTGTGTACGGCGATTAACACGCCTCCGCCAACTCTGTTTCGTCGGTCTTTCCTAAAGATCTCATAAGAATCTGCTAATATCTCAGAGTTAAACACAGTTGGTTTCAACCATGTCTCAGTAAAAACCAAAACGTCACAACAGAGTTCATGACTATGGAGAAAAAGATCAACTAGTTTAGTATTTAGACCCCTAACATTCTGATAATAGACGTTGAGGCCATTATGAAAGGTGTCAGACAAATCTATGATTCCGCGGGAATTTCTACATCTTTTCGAAAAAAACGGAAGGGCTTAATGTATACATTACTGGGCCAAAGAGAAGCATTGAAAGGTTTGCTATATTCACTTTCAATCACTCGAACTTTAAAAGCGACTCTCACTAAAGTGTTAATGTCGACATCTGTCTTTACTAACTTAAAACAAGCGACATTAGAAGCAGCAATGCCAAAGTGATCAGAGATGTATTTAGCAATACTCTCCTCAGTGACCGATGGCTTAAATGAGGACAAATGAATCCATTTATACCGCACAAATACATCTAACTCAGCATTGTCATTGCTACCACTAACAACGCGATTTTTGCATAATTTCTTTTGATGCACTCTTTCGTTGTCTGTCAGAAACATCAACAGATGGCACATTTGCATTAACTGCGCTAGCTGCAGCATCTGCATACGATACAGTGCCAGCAGAGCGCGACACTGCACTAGTATTTGTCACATTGTTGACAACCATTTCAGCATCAGACTTATTGGAATTATCAGAAGGCACATTTGAATTATTTTTATGATTGTTAGCTTTAGTTGATTTAGATGTGGATGCAGTAGATTTAGTTTAGATGTAGTTTTAGACGAATGAGAGACTTTAGAAGGTGAGGCGTTTTTAGTGTAGTTGTAGATGTAGATGCAGGCGAAGTAGAATTTGTCTTTGTAGTAGAACTAGTAGAGAGAATATTCGATGTTTGCGGCTGAGTAATAATAGCAGCAGGTATATATGTAAGAGTAGTAGTAGGTGCAGGTGATGAAGCATTAGCTCTCAGATTATCGATAGGGGAATTAGAGAACTCCGTGCCCAGCGGGGTAGCGGGAAAATCCATTAGGTTGCTTTTTTTTAAAATGTTGTTATTGGATGCCATGGGGAGAGCAGAAATAAATAGCGCACTATTTCTGACATTCGGACAACCATATGACTCAGCAACATTTAAGTTGTTGTTGGATGACTTCAAAGAGTCCATTATATGATTTTTTAAATCATCGAATTTTTTTATACACAGCATTAGAAATTATGTCAAAACCTTGTTTTTGAGCCACAAGAATAGCGTTCAAAATATTAGATAGCTTGTCCGGGATGTTCACACACTTTTCACACAAGTAAAGCAAATGAGGGTTAGCCTTGATTAGCTTTACTTCATAGTCCGATATACCCTCACTTCAGGCTCTGTGGAAAATCCTCTTGCAGAACCCATTACACGGCACTAGACTATTGTCACCAGTTCTGGAAAATTGTTTATTACACTTTCCACAAAATTCATCCATTTTGGCAATTTAAAGTAAAAGAAAATATAAGAAGACGTGAAAATATGAGAGCGATTAAAAACACGTCCGTACGCGGCGAGAGAACAAACAACATTAAACATTTTTTTTTAATTATTTTATTTTCAAGTTTTTAGTCTTTATTTAATTGCCTATTATTTCTCATTCTATTTAGTTTATTTAGTAACTCATTATTACAAGGACTCTTTCCTGACAATTTGTTACAACCTAAGTCCTCAATACATAATCCTTCCAAAGACTTTACTCGACTCTGCGCCACGTATGCTTGTCCCTCCTCCAACTCCAAAATATTTTGATGTCACTTCTACTGGACTGTATGCAATATTTGTTCCAAATATGAGCGAAATCGGGCATCATAGGTCGCTTTCTATTCATGTATGTATTATATACGATTTTTGTGAATATCTCGATCCATGCGCCACCTAGCGGCGATTTTTTTCACAGGTCGATTTCTATTATTGCATGTATTATGTGTGACATTGTCATCGGGTTCTGGGCTATATTCCAAGTTTCAAGCTTGTAGCTTATCGGGAAGTTACTTAAATTTCAATTACAAGATTCGTTCACAACGGCCGTGCGGCCGTGCATGCGGCCTGCCTGTCAACTCAAGCTAAATAAAACCGTTTAAAAATGAGGGTTCTCCCAAAACAAGGTGAACACTCGTTATTTTCATCTTAAAAATATTTAACCGGAATTTAGTTTTCATTGAAACATTGAAAATTATAGAAAGAGTTGACATTTTTATTACAATTGTCAGTCAATGTAAGCCAGAATATTGGTGCTAGCTTAAATAACAAACAATAATTTATAATGGCTTATTATTAAAATATATACAGTCACTAAATTTGGCTCGACCTAAATTATTGTCGCTATTTTTATAAAAATACTAGCAGACCCGGAAGACGTTGTTCAGCCCTAAATTCGGCATAACTACATACATTTTAATAAGCTTTTTCCGTCTAGCTCTGCTCTACCCCTCTACACTTTTTCCTAATCTCTTTATTCACTCCTCCCTCCGTCGTTTTCGCCTCATCTCCATCTTCGTCTCATTCTATCTCTTTCTCAGTCTCCTTCTCTCTTTTCTCTTCTATCAAGTTTTTCTCCTTCTTCTTCATCTCTTATTTCCAGTCCCAGAGGGTGGTATGTATTTTGTTCCAGTCACATTCCGAGTCCCAGTACCAGTCCCACTCCGAGTCTCAGTCTCAGTCCCAGTCCTAGTCCTAATCCCAGTCCCAGTCCGTCTCTATTATACTTCCCGGCAAAAAGCATCGTAAATACTTATATAGGCAAATTTATATACGAAATTTCAGGCAAATCGAATAGGACGTATGCAAATAAGTATGTGGGTAATATTAATTCATGTCTCTTTTCGGCTTCGCATGTATATTTATCAGTTTTGCCAGGTTGATGCGACTAAATCGAATATCACAATGAACTTCAGAGCTCTCAGCAACAGCTTTCATTTTATATCCATAATACACACACATTCTAGAGGTATCCGGGTCCGAGACCCTAGTCACTCAGCGGTGTAAAAACACATTCTAGGTGTATCCGGGTCCACGTTTTGGGCTATATCTCGAGACCCTATCCTCCCAGTTGTATGAAAATTATCCTGTACTATAGCACTCATCAACAGCTTTCATTTGATATCCATATTGTATAAACACATTCTAGGGGTACCCGGGTCCACGTTTTGGGCTATATCCCGAGACCCTAGCCTCCCAGTTGTATGAAAATTATCCTGTACTATAGCACTCATCAACAGCTTTCATTTGATATCCATATTGTATAAACACATTCTAGGGGTACCCGGGTACACGTTTTGGGCTATATCTTGAGACCCTAGCCTCCCAGTTGTATGAAAATTATTCGGTACTGTAGAACTCATCAACAGCTTTCATTTGATATCCATATTGTATAAACACATTCTAGGGGTACCCGGGTCCACGTTTTGGGCTATATCTCGAGACCCTAGCCTCCCAGTTGTATGAAAATTATCCTGTACTATAGCACTCATCAACAGTTTTCTTTTGATATCCATATTGTATAAACACATTCTAGGGATATCCGGGTCCACGTTTTGGCCTATATCTCGAGACCCCAGTTACCCAGGGGTGTGAAAATTATCCTGTACTATAGCACTCATCAAGAGCTTTCATTTGATATCCATATTGTATAAACACATTCTAGGGGTACCCGGGTCCACGTTTTGATCTCAAGACCCTAGACACGTAGCGAAAAAAAAGGTAGACGTTGGCCGATTCTCAGACCTACCCAATATGCTCACAAAATTTCATGAGAATCGGTTCAGCCGTTTCGGAGGAGTTCAGCCTCTTAAACCGTGACAGAAGAATTTTATATATTAGATGTATTGTTATATAACACCAAAAATCCAAATATAAACCTAAAACTTTTTAAAAAATTCAGGAAAATTCCGCGAATTTTCATGCAAATTTTCAGCTTTTCGGTAAGAATTTTTAGAATTTTTCTGAGAGATACATTCTAAAAATTCTTACTGAAAGCTAAAAATTTGAATGAAAATTCGCGGAATTTTCCCGAATTCTAAAAAGTCTTAAGTGTATATTTGGATTGTTGGCGTTATAACATAATATATATTTTTATAAAAATATCGAAAATAATGAAGGTCGAAGCAAAACTTAGTAAAAACTGGAAAAATCTGAGTGATGATGACTTTTGTAGATGAGTGTGGGTATGTATGTGTGTTTGTATGAAAAATTTTAAGGTCTCTTTATCTTACTTAAAAAGTTGACTTAAATCGCCTCCCCCCCTCCCCTTCCAAATCGTGCTGGATCCGCCCATGATCAAAGGTGTGTCTTTATACTTCCCTCCAAGTACTCGAGTTCGAAACTCACTCGGGGAGAATAAAGTTTCTAATTTAAAAATGCAAAGATATCTGAAGAGATTGCAATCATTAAACTTGAGAATGTAATTAATGATAGACGATTAAATCAAAGATCGTAACCATATTTTGGAAAAAAATGCAGACTCGCACATTCTTTATAAGAACGGCAGTGCAGTGGTGAAACTTATATTATTTTTCAGTTTTTCCATGACACTGGTTGATTCCGTTGACACGTTGGTTTTGCTGGGAGATTTGGATGAGTTTGAAAAAGCCGTAAAGTTGATAATACAGGATGTGCAGTTTGACAGTGACATAATTGTTTCCGTTTTTGAAACGAATATACGAATGATAGGAGGTTTACTGTCTGCCCATATTTTAACCGAACATATAAGGAAGAATAATGGCGTTATGCTGTGGTATAATGGAGAAATGTTAGAGATGGCCCGCGACTTGGGGTATCGCTTGTTGCCAGCTTTTAATACATCTACAGGATTGCCGCATGCTAAGGTGAATCTTCGTCATGGAATGAAGGATGAACATTTAAAAAAGTCACGAGAAACCTGTACGGCATGTGCTGGAACTATTCTGCTGGAGTTCGCTGCATTATCACGTTTATCTGGTAAGTACACCTTCAAGTATTTGCACAACATCCTCCAGCTAGCATAAGTAGCACTGTAACATACATTTCTTGCGAGACATGTCTCCATTTGTAGGCCTAGTCGAGCTTACAAAAACTGCATAATTACGCCCATACGCTTCCCGCGGCAGCCGGTTCTATGTCCAGAGCTACTCGGGATTTTTTCCCGACAAAGAGCTGTCATTTCAATGTAACCCCTCTTAATTTGTTACGTCTCCTCCACAAATTGTCATCCTTGGAGCAGCTCCTTGCAGTTGGACTGCTTTATACTCTCCTGCTCCGTGAAGTTATTGAAGCTAACCCCGGTCCCAGGCTGTGGTTGTGGGGCATACGTCGGAAATGGATCTACCTCAGATGATCATATTCTTGCCAGTGTGTCACTTTAAGTAATTATGTGGAAACTAAGTAGACGGTGAAGTTCATCGTAACGTTATATAGCGGCGGGGCATAAAATACTACGCCCGCCAGGACGGCAGAAATTCGTTCATCAAAGTTTTCTCCCACCGCTATCCTCAAAGCGGTAAACATTTAAAAATATGTGTTTTCTTGTATGTGCTTATACAAAATGATAAATAACTAAAAAAAACATGAAAATTTCAAAATTAAATTGTATGGATCGCCTGCCGTAAGTTTTCGAAGTTTTCAAGAAAGCGGTGCCGCTGAAAACGGTGAGTCAACCGGCCTTACTTACTTAATTGGTGCTTAACCGTTTAAACGGTTATGGCTGGCCAACATGGCGTGGCTGTTGCTTCTACGCTCTGCCAACTGGCGCCAATTGGTCGCACCAAGGGAGTTTAATTCGCTTTCCACCTGGTCCTTCCAGGTGGGGGCCGTCCTCTTCCTCTGCGGGTTCCGATAAAAACACTTTTAAGATTAAATCTTCTTCTGTACTCGCCATTGCCAACGAGTAGAGGTTCATAAATCTTTCGAAGAACTTTTCTCTCGAACACTCCCAGAGCCGCTTCATCTGATGTTGCAATGGTCCATGCTTCTGCACCATATAGCAGGACGGGTACGATAAGTGACTTGTAGAGCACGAGTTTAGTTCTTTTAAATATTAGTGGTCCTATCCGTGATACCGACGGTATAATAATGAGATGTATGAGCTTTACGCAGATATGAAGATAGTAGAGCGAATAAAGTCCCTAAAGCTTCGAAGGCTAGGTAATGTTATGTTAATGGGCCAAAACCAAGATATTATTTCAGTTGACACCTCAGTTTGAAAGGAGAGGGGGACCTTCTCTGAGTTGGCAGAGGCAGATGGAGGAAGACTTGACTTCCCTTGGTGCTCTCAATTGATGTCAGTTATCCCGAAACAGGGATAGCCGCCGTGACCTTTTACGAAACCGCCAAAATCGCTTAGGCGCCAATTAATGATGACGAATGAGGCTTCCGATTTTTTTTCGTTGAGGCCACAAATGCACCAACAATATTTTCTAATATTTAACGAATGAAACACGTAGTATTGTCACTAGAATTTACCAATCCCTCTTATTACAACATCCCTCTTATTATACCATATTGACACTCGAAATCTAATTATTTGTAATTTATATGTAAGATAAATCGAAAAACAAAAAAAATCAAGTCTCAAAACGAAAATTTATTGTTCATTATTATCATATGCTAAAATACCCGTCAGACTTTGTTCTGCCGAAAATTGGTTTACCTACATTTCAAAAGTGAGCCTCGCTTCCCCTATTCACTCTCTCTCCCGTTCTCTTCTACTTCATCTTCTTTTTTTTCTTACTCTTGTCTATTCAATTTATCTTCCTTCCACTCGTGAACCTATTTCCACTCCAACTACCGATCCCACGCCCACTCCTACTGCCACTCCTATTCCTACTGCCACTCCCATTCCTACTCCCACACCCACTCCTACTTACACTCCCACTTCCACTCCTAGTTACACTCCCACACTCAATCTATCTACCTCTCTCACCTCAAGTTCTTCATATATGAAATCTCTATACTATTCCTATCTTCCCCCTTTCACCTTCTTGCTTTTTCTCTCTGCTACTCCCACAATCTCGCTCTGTTTTTCTTCATCCCCTTACCATCTGTAAGTTCCTCTCCTTCCTACTCCCCTTCGGGAAATTCGAAATTTTTATCTCCATTTCTATATCCCCTTTTTTTTCCTCCCCCTCACTCTCGATCTTCTTTTCTTCCGCTTACCTTTTCTTTCTCTTCGTATCCGATTCTCACTCCTATCTCTTATTTTCCTTATTCTCTTTTTCAGCCTATCGTTTTTTCCCTCTCGCTCTTCTTCTTAACCACCACCCGTGGTTAAAAACCTCATTAACACATCCTATTTGATAAGCGTAGTGGTCTATATCTCATGCAATAAGCCAGTGAAAGAGAAAGTCCTGTACCGAATTTCCGGCTAATTAGATTATTTGGAAGAGGTCGGTTCCTGGTCCACTTCCCGGAGAAAAAAGCTTCCCAAATAATAAGCCAGTCAAGGAAGTATCCCTGTACCAAATTTCTTAGAAATTGCACCATAAAATATTTTATTTTTAGAAAAGGTCGGCCTCTGGCTATTTCCCGGAAAAATAAATTGTGAATCTAAAGCATCCTTAAACCCCTTGCAAGGGCTGGGCCACTGCTGCAGGCTGCGGAGGCGGTCGAGATGCATCGTCCACTTACTTCAATCACCCACACACTAGGTTTCTAAATATGGCCAGTTATGTATATACTGCCAGAACTTAGGAAAGTAGCTAAATGCTCTGGAGAGATATCAGCAGGCTCATTGTCCACTCCAAATGGGTCGAACGGAGTATCCACTAGCCATAATATCAGCAGCAATTGCTTCCAGGAGAACCAACCAGAAGGAGTTCACAAATACATGTATATAAGAAATATATATTGTTACAAATATCAGTAACACTAAGGGGTACTGCCATCTCTAAGCCGATGCTAAGCAGTGATTCAAGTCACATCAATAATTCATTCATTATGACTACACATATGTACGTACACGCAGCAGAGAAGCAACGTAAAAGCACATGCAGATATCTTATCTGAGATATGCACATATAATTGTGGAAGTGTCGCTCACAAACACACGCGCATATGAAGAGCTATACACGCACATCTGTAGTTATAATTATAGCAGATAACCAACTAGTAGATTCCAGAACAGAAGCGCCTAGAAGATGCAACGAGGAAATCAAAGAGTATAAAAGGCAAGAACAGTAGAGTCGCTGAAATCAGTTTCGATTAAGCATGCTATCTGTCGGGCAATAGTAGAGTTATTTATTGTGAAGTACTTGAACAAAAGCCATTTTGCATTATTAAATATTGGAGTTATTTATTTAATCGCCTAAACACCCGCGCTGTAAGTTCTGCTTACTCCAAACTGGAAAAAGAAGCGGTAAAGATGTGTTTGATGGTGAATGAGGACAAAACGAAGTACCTGTTGTCATCGAGCAAAGAGTCAGCGCATATGCGCCTTGGCAACCACACTACTGTTGGCAGCCATAATTTCGAAATAGTAAAAAACTTCGTTTATTTGGGAACCAGCATCAACACTAGCAACAACATCAGCACTGAAATCCAGCGAAGAATCAATCTTGCCAATAAATGCTACTTTGGACTAGGTAGGCAATTGAAAAGTAAAGTCCTCTCTCGGCGAACGAAAATCATACTCTACAAGTCACTTATCGTACCCGTCCTGCTATATGGGGCAGAAGCATGGACCATGAAAACAGCAGATGAAGCGGCTTTGGGAGTGTTCGAGAGAAAAGTTCTTCGAAAGATTTATGGACCTCTACGCGTTGGCGATGGCGAGTACCGAAGAAGATTTAATGATGAGCTGTACGAGCTATACGCAGACATCAACATAGTCCAGCGAATTAAAACGCAGCGGCTGCGCTGGCTAGGCCATGTTATGCGAATGAAAGATGATGCTCCGGCCAATAAAGTGTTTCTATCGGAACCCACCTATGGACGCAGAGGTAGAGGGCGGCCCCACTCCGTTGGAAGGACCAGGTGGAAAATGATTTAAACTCCCTTGGTGTGACTAATTGGCGCCGGTTGGCGGAGCGAAGGAGCGACTGGCGCGCCTTGTTGGACGGCCATAACCGTTTAGACGGTTAAGCGCCAATTAAGTAAGTAAGTAAGTATTTATTCAACAGTTTAGTGATTCGAACTTAGCAGAAGGTTGCAAATAAGAGGATTTGCAGTAAAATCGTTACAATTGGTGCCAAAAGAGGAATTATTGAATAAATTCCGAAGATTGGGAATACAACAAGGACATGGCAAAGTTCAGTGAATTGAAGATCCAGCGACTGAAGAACGAGTTGGAGAGCCGTGGATTGAATACAACCGGCATTAAACTCGAACTTCAGGCACGACTACGAAAGGCAATGGAAACAGAAGGAATTAACGCGGAAGAGTATGTCTTTCATCTTGATGTCGACGAGACAACAAAAATTGAAGAGAAAAACGAAACATAGCAGACAGTTACGAGCACAGACTTGAACATGATATTGGCTGCCATAACTGCTCAAACATCGACAGTGGCATCCCAGCTGGAATCGCAGGAGACACGTTTAACATCCAAATTGGAATCACATGAGACACGCATAACATCCAAGATGGAAACTCAACTGGAAGAACAGAAAACATATATGCCATCTCAACTGGAATCGCAGGGGACACGCATAACATCGAAGATTGAAGCACAAGAAACGCGTATTTCAGAAATGTCGACACAGATTACATCAAAGATGGAAGCACAACTGAAAGAACAAGAGACACGCATAACAGTACAACTCGAAACACAAGAGGCGCGTATATCATCAAAACTCGAAGCGCGCATGGACGAGAAAATAACGCAGTTTGAGGAAAAAATCGAGGCCGAGGTGGATGCTTTGAGAGGTCTTATACAGGAGTTGCAACTAAATCGCCCAGCTGTTTCAGCAAGCAATACGAAGGTAAAAACTCCATCTTTTGACGGCTCTGTTCCTTTCCAGGTGTTTAATAATCAGTTTGAGAAGACCGCAGCAGTGAACAACTGGAGTGCTGAAGATAAAGTTGCTGCACTATTCGTGGCATTGAAAGGATCTGCTACCGAAATTTTACAAACCATTCCATAGGGCGAACGGAACTGTTATGAAGCATTGATGAGCGCTCTAGATAGACTATACGGAACTGAGCATAGGAGACAGATATACCAAATGGAGTTACTGAACCGCTTCCACAGGCCTGGTGAAACATTGCAAGAGTTTGCGTCGGATGTTGAGGGGCTGGCACATTTAGCGAATGCGGACGCACCCGTGGAATACACTGAAAGGGCAAAGATTCAGAGCTTTATAAATGGCATACGGGACGTCGAAACAAAGCGAGCTACATACGCAAACCCAAAGCCAACAAGGGTTATCAAATGCTTCAAATGCGGGAAGCCCGGTGACATTGCACGTCATTGCGATCTTGGTCCTAATAGTTCCAACAATGTGGGTGGCCGTAAACGCAAAGCTGGAGGAGATGAGCAAGAGCGTGTTAGATTTAAAGAACGAAAACTTGCCCCAGCTATTGAATGTCCTCTGATATCTGTGTCGCAAATTGGAAGAAAATCGAGCAGTCTTGCCGTCGAAGGAAAGCTGGATGGCAAAGAGTGTGTACTGACTGTAGATACGGGCGCATCTCATTCCTTAATCCGATCTGACTTGGTCAACAGGAGAGTAAAACCGTTACCTGGAGCAAGGTTGCGTACGGTAACGGGCGAGTATAATCAAGTCCAAGGAGAAGTGGTATGTGAGGTATTAATTGGAAAGGTCATGGTTCTACACAAATTCATTGTGGCGGAGATTGTTGATGAAGTCATATTGCAGAGAAGGGTGATGCGTTATGAGAACCAAGTTGTGCCACTTAACTTCAGTTTGGAAAAAGGGCCATTTTGCATTATTAAATATTCGAGTTATTTATTAAACAGTTTAGTGATTCGAACCTAGCAGAATGTTGCAAATAAGAGGATTTGCAGTAAAATCGTTACAATATATTAAGATGTAGTACTTCTATATTGCAAGTACATGCGGGGTACACTCACAAAACTCAGAGTGCCAATATATTGTTTAAATATGTTTGTATTTAATAAGCGAATGCATGGTTCAATTACTAGAAGTTGGTTCTCGAATCACAGCAGCACATTGTTTTCCTGAATCAGCGCTGAATGTAAAAGTCATATGTCAGTGAGAAAATGTTTATCAAACGCCATGAAAAGAAAAAAAATTATTCTGAAACAGTGAGTATGACTTTTGAATTTCACAATAGTGTACACTGGCTGTCAAGAAAACTCACGAAGTTTTTATCAGTGAGTTTTATTGTTCACAGTTTTGCTTTACAGAATCACAATTTCAAAGTTTACACAATTTCTTGTGTACTCTTTAAAACTCATAGATAGTGAATAGGCCCCCAGGACGGGTTGGTTGCTTTTACGAAGGCAGAAAAACGGGGATTTATTCAATCCAGAGAAGCTCGGCCTTAGATCTCTTCGGAGGTTATCGCGCCTTACATTTATTTCTTTTTTTTTATTCAATCCACTCCACGAATATTGTGCTAGAAAAGTACCCTAAGTAGTATATTAGTAGTGGTAGTAATTTTGTAAATGAATAGTTTTGTTGAAATAATGAATTTTGATAACTGGAGTTTTCGCGTGCAACTACATTTAGATGCACTGGACCTTCTTGAACTCTTATAGGAGGCTCCTTCGGCAGATCAGAACTTGGCAGAGCAGTTCAGCAAAAAGGATAACAAAGCGAAATCAGTTTTGGTCAGCTTAATTGCTGATGAATACCTGGAATATATTCGAGAGAAGGAAACATCCAAAGAGAAGTGGGCAGCGTTGGAATGCACTTTTGCTAAGAAGTCCGTTTCGAGTCAGACATTGGTACGTAAACAGCCAACTTAAAAATGAAGAAAATTGATGATTTACGCAAACATTTTCTGGTTTTTGATGAGCTTATACGTAAACTCAAATCGTCCGGAACAACTGTTACCGAGTATGATGCTGTTGCGCAATTATTTGCAATCTTACCCGAGGTTTATGATCCTGTTGTTACAGGTCTTGAGAATATGAGCGAAGCAGAACTTAATGTTGATCTGGTGAAGCAGCGGCTTTTAGCAGAGCAAGCTAAACGTATAGATCAGGAAGATGGGCAATGTGATGTTGATAAAGCTACAGAATTTTCTGGAGAATATAAGAAATTCACTGGGGTTTGCCATAAATGCAAGAAGCGGGGCATATGAAAAAGGGCTACCGAGATAAATTGCCGCAAAGCAAAGCCAGCGCGGCATCGAGCTTCAAATCAGTATGTTTTATAACTTCACTTCTATCAACTACTAAGCGGGAATCTTTGAGAAATACTGTTGTTTTTAAGATTTACTCTGGGGCGACTGATCATATGTGCAATTCTAAGTCGTGTTTTTCTACATTGGAAGATTTACAGAATCCGGTTGTTATTAGTGTGGCAAAAGAGAAGCAATGTATCCAAGCGAGTGCGGTGGGTTGTATTAATGGTTGGTCAAACGGTGTTTTTGTTACCATTAAGGAAGTTTTATTCGTCACAAATCTTCGAGATAGCTTACTGTCAGTTCCAGGACTGACGTCTATAGGAATAACAATAACATTTTCTGGTGATATCGCGTTTTTTCAAAAGGGAGACGTAACAATACTGAAGGCATATAAAAATGGAAATGGGAGTCTCATTTGAGTAAAATTAATGAAAGTAACTTGTGGCATAATCGAATTGGTCACGAAGTTGATAGTTCAGTTCCAGATCTTGTTCAAAATCAAATGGTTCGTGGCTTGGAAACATACATATATGCCTGTGGGTTTCTGTGATGTATGTATTCAAAGAAAGCAGGGCCGAAGTCCATTTAACGGTAGTCTTCCAACATCATCACGTATGCTAGAAAGGATTCATACATATATATGTGGTCCTTTTGATCCGATGACATGGGATGGGTACAAATATTTTGTAAGTTTCATAAACGATTTTAGTCATTTCGCGGTTAAATATTTAATTAAAAAGAAATCGGAAGTTTATGAAAAGCTAGTTGAGTACGAATCTATGGTATCGCCAATGCATAATATCTCTATTGCAATGCTAACTGTCGACCAAGGACTTGAGTATATGTCTAAACAAGCTATATCTTTCTTGAAACAGAAGGGTATTCAAATTCAATGCACTATAGCTTATTCGCCACAGCAAAATGGGGTCGCTGAACGATTCAATAGAACACTTGTGGAAATAATAACGGGTATGCTAATAGAAAGCGGTATTCCAAAGATGTTTTGGGGCGAAGCAGCGCTTACCGCAACATATCTATATATATAAAAATCAAATTCTGTGTCTGTGTGTGTTCGCTATGGAAACGTATTTCCCACACCTCAATCATCACCAAATTTTGGCTATAGGTTCCTTCGATCAACACGAAGGTTTTAGGCTAAAAATAATTTCGATATATAAAAGGGGCGTGGCACCTCCCATACAAATGGAATCTTTGGTACTGCATAACTCTGAAGGTATACATGCCAGATCATTGAAATTCAGTAAGGAGTTATATGAAGTCAATCCCTAACTCCACTAAGAAAATGTGGAATTAGGAAAAAGGGGGGGGGGGGGGGGGGTGGTACCTCCCATACAAATGGAATATATCATACACACATCTCTGGATGTAGTAATGGTAGGATAATGAAAATTGGTAAGGAGATATATGACGTTAAGTCTTACCACCTCCAGTAAAATGTGGAATTGGAAAAAAATGGGTGTGGCACCTTCCCTACAAATGGGATTTTTCAGAACTATGGCTGCCGTACAAACTTAGTGTTGCAACACCACCTTACATTTAAAACAAGAAGTGTTGCAACACTAAAATAAGAATAAGAACCATTTTGTAATGAAGACGTATATCAACGCCAGAACGACTGAATTACATAAATATTTCTCTTTTTTTTCTAATATTATTCATTTTAACGGAAAACTAAAGTAAGAAAATGTTGTATTATACTATGGAAATATTGTAATCATTTTTCTTTATTAAACAGTTTTTTAAAGCTTCTGTAAGCACAAATTTGCGTCTTATTTCTGGTGTGACAGTTGCTATTAAAAGTTGGTGGACCATCATTCTTTAAAAAATTTAAAACCTTGAAAAGCACCTTACAATGGCCGAAAATAACGAAGATAAGGTAAGCTGTGGTTTATGCATTGAACCTGATGAAGGGAAAATGGTGCAATGTGATGACTGTGACAAGTGGTTTCACTTCCATTGTCTCAGACGGAATCGAAAAGGTCGACTGGATCTGCAACGATTGTAAAAAAACCAAATCATCATTCATACGGTAACACAAGCAACAAATACAATTGCAAGTCAAGCACAGCTCAAAGACAACATGGAGCACAAGAGTACCGATCAGGCAAATGTAAGTACCACAGTTGATGTGAGTTTGGAGATACAGCGTTTGGAGGAGGAAAGACAATCAGAGCTAAGTTACGTAGCAAGAAAGTACGACATTCTTAAACAACAAATTATAGCATGCAAAGCCACAGAAATTTCTCGTGTGGCAAACGTAAATGATGTAGTAAATTCTCGTACACCTAACATGAATGCATGCAATACAAGCAGTTGTGCAAAAGAAGTCGTACAAAGTCAGTTTTACAAGTTTAGTCTTCCTTCATGCAACAATGCGGTATACCCGACAGTCCAGTAGGTACAACAAATCGAACAAGCGAGCAACACAGGCAAGTACATGATAATAAGAATCAACCTAATGATCAGAATGGTACCTATAATCGTTGTTATGATCACAATAAGAATAGTATGTATTGGGGGTCACCCTTGCGTGCTGAGCAGATACAAGCAAGGTATGCCATTCCAAAAGAGCTGCCAACATTCAGCGGCAAGCCAGAGGAATGGCCAATTTTCATTAGCAATTATGATAGCTCGACACGTATATGTGGATTCACTAATGACGAAAATATGCTAAGACTACAGCGCGCACTAAAAGGCAAAGCCCTTGAATATGTAAGCAGTCAACTGCTGCTACCTGATTTGGTGCCAGAAGTTATTGCCACGTTGCGAATGGTTTTTGGTAGGCCTGAATTTATCATTAATAGCCTTCTTGAAAAGATTCGCTCAGCACCAAGTGTCAATGCAAATAAATTAGATACGTTAGTTTCTTATTCAATGGAGGTCAGAAACTTAGTTTCATCAATGCGAGCTGCCGGCCTCATGACACATTTGAACAATCCAATCCTTCTGCAAGAATTAATTGGTAAATTGCCAGCTAGGTTTAGCTTGGACTGGGCACTTCATTGCAAATACGCTACCGGAGCAAACTTGTCAGACTTTAGTGACTGGTTGTTCCAGTTAGCGCAGGCAGCAAGTTCTATCATGATGAAACCAGCAATCTCTAGTCAACAAGAAGTACGTCGTACGTACCGGGTGGGATTTCACGAAGAAGAGGAAAAGATATATACTAAGAATAACGAGGAACGTAAATGTGCAGCATGTGACGAAAATCATTTTATAGCACAATGTGAAAATTTTCAAGGGATGAGCTATGACGACAAGTGGAACATAATTCATCGCATGTAATTGTGTCGCTCTTGCCTTAAAAAACATAATCCGAAATTTTGTAAGGAGCGCAACGAATGTAGTATAAACGGCTGCACCGCAAAACACCACCCTAGTCTACACAAGCCGGTGGCAGTAAACAAAAAAGCTGGTGCGGGAGCAAGTCTGCTTGCCACGCAGATGCATACTACATCAAAGGTGCTGTACAGGATTGTACAAGTCACGATTCACGGCCAGCATGCTGACGTTGAGGTGTACGCATTATTCGATGATGGGTCAGGACCAACCATAATCGAACACGACGTAATAAAAATGTTGCAATTGAAGGGCGAGGTGCGTCCATTACACCTTCGTTGGACTGATGGGTCCACTCGAGTTGAGAATGATTCGGAACAGGTATCAGAGAAAGGAAATAACAAGAGATTCCCGATGAACGACGTTCGTACAGTAAAAAAACTTGATCTGCCTGCACAAACGCTTGTCATGTCAGAATTATCAAACAAGTACAAACATTTAAAGGGATTGCCCGTTAGGTCTTATCAAAACGCCGTACCACAACTAATTATCGGTGTAAATAACAAGCACTTGGCCATGCCATTGAAGTTTAGGGAAGGAAAGATTCACGAACCAGCTGCTACAAAAACACGTCTGGGCTGGACAGTGTATGGCACCGTGGAGGGTAATGAGCGTAATATAAACAATGATTTTCAACAACATGTGTGCGAGTGTGACAATAACATGGCACTTGATAGACTAGTAAAAGAAAATATGAAACTCGAAAATCTAGAGCAAGCTGCTAAGTCAATAACAGAACGTCACTATGTAGATGACATGCTGGATAGCGTTGATACCGTTGGGGAGGCTACCAAGCTAATAAGTGATGTAACTGAAGTGGGTAATTTCCATAATAGAGGATGGCTTACTAATTCGGGTGAGGTTGCCAACGATCCGGTAAGTGATGGTTCACAACGTGAAGACTTTTGTACCGCTGGGAGAATTGTTGACCAAGTTATAGAACCGGATAAGGTACTCGGGTTATGGTGGAAAACCAGCGCTGACGTGTTTACATTTAGCACAAGGTTTACTAAAGCAAGTAAAGAAATTTTAAACTGACACAGGCTGCCAACCAAGAGAGAAGTTTTACGGTTGCTCATGTCAATATACGATCCACTAGGATTCTTGTCCTTCTACACTATACAACTAAAAATACTGATTGGGATGCACACATTACTACAGAACATGTTAGTGCGTGGAAGCAATGGTTATCTGTTTTCGAATTCGTCAAACAAGTACACGTTCCTAGGTGCTATTCAGGTACGTTGCCAATCAAGATGTGTCAGATAGAGTTGCATGTGTTTGCGGATGCTAGCGAGGCGGCATCTGCAGCGGTGGCGTACTTCAAAATTACAAACGGCAATCAAGTTCAAGTTTCCCTCATTGCTTCCAGAACTAAGGTACCACCTTTGCGACCCATTTCGATCCCTCGTATGGAGTTACTGGCAGCGGTACTAGGTTCCCGTCTTGCTACGGAAATCACTAGAGGTCATGACCTCCAAATTCAAAAAACGTATTTTTATACTGATTCTAGAACAGTTCTTACATGGCTAAGTTCAGACCCACGGAAGTATAAGCAGTTTGTTATGTTTAGAGTTGCTGAAATTCAGGAAAACACAAGGGTTAGTGAATGGAGGTATATTCCATCTAAACTGAATATAGCAGACGATGCCACGAAGTGTAAGAACACCACAGACTTTAGCCCCACCAGTAAATGATTTTGTGGACCAGATTTTCTACACGCACCTCAGATAGAGCTGTCCGACTATGCATCAGATAGTAGCGACGGTAATTGCCAGGACGAAGTTAACTTACTACAACCAGAATATGTTGGCATCCACATAGAGAGACAGCCATTGATTGATCCCGCCCGATTTTCCAGTGGGAACGTCTTGAAAGATGTATGGCATACGTTAAGCGTTTTGTAGAGCGCTGCAAAGACAAGATACCTTAACCTCCGAAGAACTACACTGGAGTCAATGCTTCCTTTATCGGCTCGCTCAAGCCGATTCATTCCATGACGAGTTTAAGTCACTTAAGAGTGACATCAAGTGTATTTTACCAAAAGATAGTGCTTTACGAAAGCTGTCACCCTTTATTGACGAAGAGGACCTCATACGACAATGCAGTCGCCTAGAGAAGGCGCCAATTAAGGATGCGGCAAAAAATTCAATAATACTGCCTAAAAACCATAAAGTTACGCAACTCGTTATTGAATGGTATCACCGCAAGTATAAACACGTCCTTCACGAGACTGTAGTGAACGAAATGTTTCAACGATTTTATATACCAGCCTTGCGACGAGCCTTACGTACAGTGCGTCAAAATTGTCAGTATTGTAAACTGCACTCCACTAAACCAGTTCCACCACGAATGGGAGTGTTACCAGAAGCACGCCTATCGCCGTACACACGACCGTTTTCATTCGTGGGAATAGATTTCTTCGGACCATTTCTAGCCACCGTCGGGAGGCGTACAGAAAAGCGATATGGAGTCTTATTTACTTGTATGACATGCAGAGCTATACACGTCGAGATGGCGTATTCCTTATGCATGAATTCATGTGTGACGGCTATCAGAAACTTCATGAGTCGACGGGGAATGCCAATACAGGTGTTCACTGACAACGGAACAAACTTGGTGGCGGCGGAAAAGGAGCTACGGGAAGCGTATCAAAAACTGAACGTACAAGATCTACAAGCTCAATTTACGAGCGCTGAGATGAAATGGACCTTTATTCCCCCTGCAAGCCCTCATATGGGCGGCGTCTGGGAACGAATGATACGAACATTCAAGAACGTCTTGTACCGCGTTGTGACACCTGAAACTAAGCTTAACGCCGAAAAGTTAAATAACTTATTTGTAGAGATTGAGAACATTGTAAATAGCCGCCCCCTCACATACCTGTCATTAGAGACCGCAGAACAAGAAGCACTAAATCCTAACCATTTCTTGTTGGGAAGTTCATCCGGACATAAGCCACCAGGGCAATTTTCCTTCGAAGATCAATATGTCAGACAGTCTTGGCGGCTTTCTCAATATTTAGCCGATAAATTTTGGAAGCAGTGGGTAATGGAGATGTTGCCTACTCTGACCAGAAGAACCAAATGGTTCGAGTAGGTGAAACCAATCAAGAAAGGCGACGTAGTAATAATTACCGACCCAAACCTACCACGCTATTCATGGCCTAAGGGCATCGTTGAACAAACGTTCGAAGGAAAGGACGGTCAGGCCCGCAGTCATAGTACGTACATCGGCTGGCGAGTATCATCGTCCAGCAGCGAAAATAGCCGTACTTGATGTGAAAGGTGATATCAGCGGTGACGTTGCATCGGGCTAGGGTATTATCTCCCTAGGGTCGCAATACCGGGGGGAGAATGTTGCAACACCACCTTACATTTAAAACAAGAAGTGTGGCAACACTAAAATAAGAATAAGAACCATTTTGTAATGAAGACGTATATCAACGCCAGAACGACTGAATAACATAAATATTTCTCTTTTTTTCTAATATTATTTATTTTAACGGAAAACTAAAGTAAGAAAATGTTGTATTATACTATGGAAATATTGTAATCATTTTTCTTTATTAAACAGTTTTTTGAAGCTTCTGTAAGCACAAATTTGCGTCTTATTTCTGGTGTGACAGTTGATATTAAAAGTTGGTGGACCAACACTTAGATTATTTTAACACTTAAAGTTTGACTGCATTGTTGAGTTTGGCTGTTATTCCTTTTGGACGTTTAGTAATCTGCCGCCGTTAAAAAATTTTGTTAGCTTCAGTCTATCTACATATAGATATATATAAAAATCAAATTCTGTGTGTATGTTCCCTATGGAAACGTATTTCCCACACTTCAAACATCACCAAATTTTGGCAGGTTTTCCATATTTCAGAATTAAGAATTTTAAATTGAAATTTTTTTTTTGGCTATGCGAACGAGCAATCTTAGCACCCAAAAATGATCATGTTAACAAAATCAATGAACGCATTCAAAACCAAATTCCTGGTGAAGTGGCGAAATATAAATCGATCGACACACCCAACAAACATTTAGGTTAGAAAACGATTAGAAGACGAATGGAATTCTAATGTATTTCTCTAAGGTAGAAGTTTAGAGGACGATTTGCGAAACTGTCGCGAATTATAGCATTCTCGAAAAAAAGTTAAACTTTGACTGCATTGTTGAGTTTGGCTGTTATTCCTTTTGGACGTTTAGTAATCTGCCGCCGTTAAAAAATTTTGTTAGCTTCAGTCTATCTACATATATATATATATAAAAATCAAATTCTGTGTGTATGTTCCCTATGGAAACGTATTTCCCACACTTCAAACATCACCAAATTTTGGCAGGTTTTCCATATTTCAGAATTAAGAATTTTAAATTGAAATTTTTTTTTTGGCTATGCGAACGAGCAATCTTTGCACCCAAAAATGATCATGTTAACAAAATCAATGAACGCATTCAAAACCAAATTCCTGGTGAAGTGGCGAAATATAAATCGATCGACACACCCAACAAACATTTAGGTTAGAAAACGATTAGAAGACGAATGGAATTCTAATGTATTTCTCTAAGGTAGAAGTTTAGAGGACGATTTGCGAAACTGTCGCGAATTATAGCATTCTCGAAAAAAAGGGGACTTCGTTCTCGATATCGAGAAAAGGGTTAGAATTCTAATCGCATTCTACCGTCAAATTCTAATGAGTTTCTAATGAGAATTTTGAAGTGATGCGCAATTAAGTTTAATTATTTAAAATCAGCGAAATTTTCATTGTTTCATTATATCAAATACGTTTATTTGGTTATAATCTTATTTATTAAGAATGAACATATTTCAAAGGCTTTTTCTATTATAATAAATTAAAAACGTACTTAAAGATTGAGCTCAGCGTTGGTTTGAGGTACGGATGAGGAAGCGTTTTCTTCATGCCATTCAAGTAGCCCTTCGCTACTTTCCTTTTTTAACTTTTTTTGATTCATTTTCACTTACTAGTATTTATTATTATAAATAAAAAAAAAAACTTATTTCGCAACTTATAATATTTCCACTATTTTTATTTTGTTTGTATAACATTAAGAATGAGTGATCATGTTGTGCAAATAATCGATAACTGTGACAATAATCATAACATCGCATTTCTAGTTTTATTCGAATCGTTTCACAGTCGAATTCTAACCTAGTTTTCGATTCGAAATGCATTAGAGAACTACATTAGAATTGTAATGTAAAATTGCAATATTTCTCTAACGTTAGAAACTATGTTTGCTGGGCAGTTACAGATGAAGGCCAAATTGTGAATTATCCAATTGAATTTCTAAACTCTTTAGAACCACCGAATGTAATCGAAGCAACGATCATCAGCGGTAAAAGCAAAGGTGAAGGTGTGCTCATACCACGGATCCCAATGATTCGTACAGATCTGCCATTCAATTTTAAGCCCTCACAGTTTCCTTACGACTTTCTTTTGCAATTACAATCAACAATGCACAAGGACAATCGCTTACTGTTGCAGGATTAAATTTAGAGAGACCATGCTTTTCCCATGTTGCTTGCTCTAGAGTTGGAACGCCAAAAAATTTGTTTATCTTTGCACCGAACGAAAAAAAAACAAAAATATTGTGTACCCACTTGCATTGCAATAAGTTACAATAATAAAATGTTTTAAACGAAAATTTCACCAAATATGCGTACATAATTCAATTCAATTTACAGAACAATAAAGTAAATTATCAACAAACAAAGCAGAAAAAATAACGAAACATTCATTCGATCTCGGGCGTTACAACGTACGCATGGATCCCTCAACAAAAACGGAAGAAACTCGATGTTAATTCCATTGAGGTTACTAGGTTGGATGGGGTATGCTCCTAACGGTTATAGACTGTGGGATATAAATAAAGACAAAATTGTAATAGCAAGGTACGTTCGTTTGAACGAACTCATGTATCCATTCAAACTACCAAACAAATCATCTGATGAGTACAGGAACTATTTGCTCATTGACGTACGTCATCAGCAAGAGAAAGAGGAAGGTGAAATTTATGCTGATTCCTCTCCTGACAAAATTAACGAAAATCACGATAGAGATGACGGGAGTGGCTGTCCTGAAGATGATGTGGAAAATTCTGATGTTGGTGAATCTTCTTATGAAAATGGTACTTCCAATATTCAAGAAGACCAATCACAACCTCGCCGAAGTGAGAGAATCAAAAATAAAAATAGATTTATGCAATATATTTCTGGATATTCAGCAATTTTGGGTGCACCATGTGAACCGCTTACATACGCAGATATCGAAAATAGGTTTGCCAAAGAATTGTGGATGAAGGCTATCAATGAAGAACTAAACTCAATGAACGAAAACCGCTTTTGGGAATTAGTTCCACATCCACCTAATATTAAGTTACTAAAATCAAAATGGGTCTTTCGTGTGAAGAAGGATGTTGATAGAAATCCAGTGTGTCACAACGCGAGATTGGTTGCGAAAGGTTTCTTACATAAGGCTGACACAAAACAAACACTTCTGAAATATTTGCGTGTTAAATTGAAAGGGGTTAAGGGTGAAGTCACTGTTATTCATCGACGAAGGAGCGAAAATTTTGTTGATAGAAGAAAGTATCGTAAATGCCATAGGAGTGAAGGGTAAAACTGATATGCTTCGCCTCAAGTGGTTAGGCAATCAAACGACGAGTGAAGGGATTTTCATTTGATATCGGCGACATTTTTGCAGAATCCACAAAATACCAAATGAGTGGCGTACAAACAACAAAAAAATTGTATTTGCCTGAACCGTCCCTCTACGCTTACGGTCAAAAAAAAAGCCGACGAAAATTTGTTCCCTGTTACATCGTTTCTACGGTCATTACAGCTGCGTAACGAAACTTTTAAGTTATTGTGATTAACATCGATAATTCCTTAACCCATTAGGTGGTAATTTAAAGCGAGAAAGCTAGAGAGTCCCTGGGAGTTTTCGTAAACTAAACAATATTTCATAAAAGTAATTGTTTTATCCTTGAAGAAAAAATTGACATAATTGTCTACAAAGGGCAAATCACGCAACATATGGAAACCGTAGGCGGATTATATTACAATGAATTATCCTTAAGGAAACTCTGGACGAAATATATTTAATAGGTGACTTAATCCCTTCGTTGTCGAAGTGGATGACCACGAAAGGCCACTGAACGTGTTGATAGGAATATGGTGATCATAGCTCTTCTCAATACTTTTAAAACTGTTGCAGAAACTTCCGTGGAATTGAAGGAAAGTGTAAACAAGAAAACTACAATCGCAGCGGTACAACGTTGCTTGATACAAAATAATTTCATGGCCCATGGTTAGAAACAAAATCGCCACGCTCCACAAAAAAGCGATCTCGCACGCTGAGATGGTATTACGAAAATTGAACATGGAACGACGGGCTATTATTTATATTCTCTTACGAGTGCAAAATAAATTGTATTCAGGTAAGGTTCGCAATGCGTAGTAAGTTCCATATATACAGGAAGATTGAGTCACAACTACGTTAAGGTTACTTTGAAGGATTCTCCGTACATAATGCTGCGGTACGCAATAAAAACCGTGGAAGTTGCTCAGAATTTAATGATTTTTATTTCACCGCCTCCATTGGCTGCATTTAAAACGGCCTTTAACTCACGACCTTAACGGCCTTTCACTCAAGTGACAGTGAACCAATGAGATTATGTATGAGTTAATCGGGGATTGCCCGTATTGCTTTAAATGTATGAAAACATTTATTTCAAGCAATTTTTAATTTTATAATAATTTGGGAAAAATTTAAACAACGTGACATCAGGACAGACAAGGCGACAGCTGTTTCGATTATATCTTGTAAATCTCTTCAAAGCCTTTATTTTACAACAACTAAGGCATGACGTAGCTGAATGCGTTTGTAAAAAGGCTTTGAAGAGATTTACAAGGTATAATCGAAACAGCTGTCGCCTTGTCTGTCCTGATGTCACGTTGTTTAAAATTTTTCCCAAATTATTATAAAATTAAAAATTGCTTGAAATAAATGTTTTTATACATTTAAAGCTTTACGGGCAATCCCCGATTAACTCATACACAACAGACAACATTTGGTAATTCGTTGTAGTTCTATAAATAGAACAAAAACAGCAACAATACCAAGTCTCTCTGAAACCGCCTTACAAACATGCATAACTTCAACACATAATTACATACGAAGTATGTGATGTGTAGAAGATTTATATATGCAAAAAGAAGGCAATTGGGAAAAACTTTACAACAACTAAGGCATGACGTAGCTGAATGCGTTTGTAACCAGTTCAACTATCGTAGGAGTGCGAGTCCGAATCCCACTCCCGGGAGAAAAGGCTTTGAAGAGATTTACAACGAGATTATGGTTTTCATGTTTATACTATCCTTTAATTCCGCGGAAGTTTCTGGAGCAGTTTTAAATATATTCGGAAAATCTATGATGACGATATTCCTATCAACACGTTCAGTTGTCTTTCGTGGTCGTTCACTACGATAACGAGGGGATAAAGTCACCTGTTCAATATATTTCGTCCAGAAACTCCTTAAGGATTATTCAGTGTAATGTACTCCGCCTACGATTCCCATATTTTGCGTGATTTTTCCTTTGTAGACAATTATATTTATTTTTTTTTCAAGGATGAAACTATTACTTTTATGACATGTTGTTGCTTTTACGAAAACCGCTGGGGACTTTCTAGCTTTCCGCCTTAAGATACCACCTAATGAGTTGAAATATAATGAAATTATCGATGTTAGCCATAAGAACTAAAAAGTTTCGTAATGAAGCTGTAATGACCGTATAATAATAACCGCCTTAACAAGGAAACACTTTTCGTCGGCTTCATTTTTTACCGTGAGTGTACTTAAAGGAATTTATACGTAAACACAAACAGCTTAGAGATAAAAATATTTTTGATTATTGCAATGCAGTTCCAAAATTATTGGTAGGCTTGCCACATACGCATTTAATTCGACCGACTAGAGTTTAAAACATTTTTGAAGGTTTTGCGCACATCAAACCAAATTAGGCTAGACAATCGCTTCCTAAGGCAGTTGGTTCTATGTACCGGAGCGACTCGGGATTTTCCCGACCAAGGACTGTCATTTCAGTGTAACCCCATTTAATTTGTTGTGTCCCTCCCACAAATTGTCCTCCTCCCAGCGGGACTGCGCCATACTCTCCTGCTCCGGGAAGGTATCGAACCCAGGTTTGCTGCGTCTCCCCCCCCCCCCCCCCCCCCACTTCCTTCCAGCAGCTTTGCTGCTCAGAAAGCCACAGCTTATACGGCCGCTCCCACTCATAACTACAATCACCGTAGTAGAGTGGGTAACAATTCCGAGCATCAGCCCCCGCCCCCGTCTTCTCCCTCCCTCTCTTCCGGCAACAATCGTGTCGGTCAGGGAAACATAATCTTAGTCCCTAACACCTTTTGCACCGTTTGCCAGCACAGAATATATATGTTTGCGACATCTGCCAAATGCAGCTCCTGCCTTCGGCGGTGCCACTTTCCTAGATGTTCTGGTCTCCGCGACGGAATTCCCCCACGGCCCTCATTGCGCTATGTTGCCAGCCCGCAAACTAAAATACACCGGGTACCCCAATGCTTACCCAGGGACAGCCAATCCCAGGGCCACAACAGCAATTGCCTAGCCTTTCACAACCCTGGTGTAATCACCCGGCACTTACTCCTATAGTGACGACGTCTCCTCCCGCTGCACTTCAGAATTCTGCAGTTAAACTGTAATGGATTAACTGGCAAGATCACGGAGATAGTGGATTTTATGAAGCGGCATAACATCCGCGTTGCTGCGATTCAAGAGACTAAACTCACAGCAAGATCTGCTCTGCTGACCTGTTCTGGGTATAATGTCCACAGAAAAGATCGCGAGAGCGGAAATGGAGGCGGTCTCGCGTTTATCATACACCACTCAGTGCAATATCATATATTTAATCCAGACATCGGCCGCAGGGACAATGTCCTAGAACGTCACTGCCTATCTGTCCGGTCAGGCGATGTAAACCTAGAAATTATCAACATCTACATCCCTCCTGCCACCTGCTGCCCCAGTGGATACCGCCCTAATATTAGCGCCTTACTCACTGGCGATAATCGCATTATCTTAGGCAATGACAAATTTCCATCGCCTTTGGCGATAAAGTGCTGCCGGATGCAAAAAATGCGCGAGCGCTTTCTGCCGACAATATATAATGCATTCTACGGTTGACAAAGATAGACGGGCAGACAGACACGCACACAAACATAAATTCAGCGCTTCCCCAATTATCATCACCACCAAAGAGGTTGAGGAGGCCGTCGGTCAAGCTGAACCATCTAAAGCAGTGGGCTCAGACCGATTAGCCATGCCGATGCTTAAAAGCCTAGTCTCTGTCCACCTTTGTCATCCCCGAAAAATGGAAAATGGCCAAGGTGGTCCCGCTACTAAAGCCTGGGAAACCAACAACATGTGAGAGTCATATCGCCCGATATCTCTCGTATCGCCAGTAGCCAAGACGCTTGAAGCCATTTTGCCACATTGCATGCAGCTAACCTGTCATCAACATGGCACCACCACCGCGCTAAATGCCATTAGCACCCAGATAAATTGCGGTTTAAATCGAAACCCCCACCATAGAACAGTAGTCCTTGCGCTGGACCTATCAAAGCTTTTGATAGGGTCAACCATGGCACGTTACTGAAAGACCTGGAAGGGTCTACCCTTCCCCCATGTCTTAAAAGGTGGACCCCAAATTATCTGGGTGGCCAACAGGCATCGGTGCAATTTAGAAACGAAACATCAAAACCAAGAAGAATTAAACAAGGGGTGCCACAGGGTGGTGTCCTATCCCCACTTTTGTTTAACTTCTACATATCAAAGCTACCTTCGCCATCAGAAGCAGTTACTATCGTTTCCTACGCCGATGACTGTACAATAATGGCCACATGCCCAGGCCCACAGACCGATGAGCTTTGTAAGAAAATAAACGGCTACCTCCCTGATCTCTCGAGTTTTTTCACCTCGCGAAACCTGACATTATCGCCGACTAAATTATCGGCGACCTTATTTACAACATGGACGCCCAAAACATCCACGTAAATGGCACTACGCTACCGACTGTCTTACACCCCAAACTCTTGGGTGTGACGTTCGATCAGGATCTACATTTTGGTGAGCATGCAGCCGCAATTGTACCGAAAATCCAGAGCCGTAATAAAATCCTCAAATCTCTTGCTGGCAGTACTTGGGGAAAAGATAAAGAAACGCTCATTACCACTTTCAAAGCAATTGGCCAGCCGATTGCATGCTACGCGTCCCCGATATGGTCGCCAAGCCTCATTTTTCAATGAAGAGGAATATAATTGTATTTATTATCTTCTCTTGCAGAATATGAAAATAATATTTCTTCTGATGCATTTGTTACACTACGGACTACTAACTGGAAAAAGCTACAGGCCTGGCAAAATACTGCCCTCAGAACCGCCACGGGTTGTCTTGTAATGTCCCCAGAACACCATCTAATAATGAGGCGAGAATCTCCCCATCAGGAGAGAAATGAAATGCTAACCAAACAGTTCCTGTTGAATACCCAGAAACCTGGGCATCCCAGCAGACATCTGATTGATGAGCCAACACCGCCCAGGGGCTTAAGGAGTCATCTCCGTAAGCATTATGAGGAAATACGGCACCTGGGAACACCGCCGTATGAAGCCAAAAAACACAAGCATGTCCTCAGTGAACTCCACAAACAGGCGTCGGACCTCTATGCGAGGAATTGCCCGGTGAACCCTGTACCCAAAGAACAATACCCAAAACTAGCAGAAGAGGAACGTACTCTCCCTAGGGAAACGCGAGTCACCCTAGCTCAACTTCGATCTGGATACTGTAACAGGTTAAACTCTTAATTATCCAGAATCAACCCCGACATACAAAATGTATGCCCTGCTTGCAATGTGTCCCCACATAACACCAACCATCTCTTCCATTGTAATGTGGAACCAACGCATCTAACACCCCTCTCATTATGGTCCACCCTTGTTGAAACAGCAAGTTTCCTTGGACTCCCGTTAGAGAATATTGATGACAATTTGTGATCGGCCACACCTATTGGATGGGGCGAAGCACTGCTACAACAACGACAACAACAGGCTAGACAATTTTTGGATCAAATGAAGAAAGCGCTACTGAGGTAATTGTGGGTCATGTAAACATTGAAGCTTTAAAATGTTTACAACAAATTGAATCGAAAATTAATGCAGATGCCTAATATCGTGATTGGTACATACAAAAAAATTTATTATTACGTTTTTAAGGGTTATGCAAAAAAGGTATCAGTGGCTGAGATTGACAATGCTGATGATCGTACATGGTACTTGCCAAACTTTGTAGCAACCAACCCAAACAAAGGAAATAAACGTCGTTTAGTTTTTGATACTGCCGCAAAAGTTAAAGATATGTCCCTAAATAGTGCTTTTATGAAAGGTCCGTCTGAATACCTACCGAAGTCATTGTTAAATATTTTAGTTAATTTTCGACTAGAAAAGGTATGTGGAGATGTACGTGAAATGCTTCACATGGTATTGATTCGCGACGACGAGTTATGATATTTGGGTAAAATAGTTCACCCTCTTCCGCCCAATACATTAAGAATCTAAAATAAATTGAAATTTTTCGAGACATCTTTCCGAGGGCAGTCGAAACTATCATTCACCGAAAATATATCGACGACTATGTGGATAGCTTCAACGACATTAAGGAAGCTATCGAGGTAAATAAGAAGGTGATAGAAATACGTATGCGGGGGATTTGAACTGAGAAACGTAATCTCGAAATCTGATGAGCTTATGCAAGCCGAAAAGGTACTTGGTATGCACTGGTGTCCGAAAAGAGACTACTTCTGTTTTAAGCTGTCGTTTGCTAGGGTACCAAAGGCGGTGTTGGATGGTATGCGTAATATAATATTTAACCAAATAAAACGAAAAAGATTCGGGAGGCGCATGTGTTCAGCGCAGAAATCTGATTGATTTTTATTATGAGATTCTTTCTCTTTTATAGTAAAAATGACTTACAATACTATAACAATGTTTACATACAATACTTACACACTAAAAGTAACTACATTCTAGTATCTATATACCAAGTCAGCAAATATTCTTATTACCTAATTATAGAACTATGTAGTAATATTTTGGCAGTCACATTGACAAACCGACGCTGTCGATCAGTCATGCTGATTGATATGTGAGCTGGTCAGTGTGACGCATACGGGTTAAACAACTGTAAGCGGATGCGACTAACCGCTGAGTTCAATATAACTTATCTATGCCGCTATGAGTTATTTGCGTGTGGTCGAAAGTGAAATTCATTTGGTTGTACATAAAATTTATTACAAGCTAGACTCATTCTTGCATTTACATAAATACAAATACTTTAAATGTAAGGCGTATTGTGGTAATGCCACACCATCCACCTTAGGAAGGGTCATATATAATTGAAAACAATTGTATATGGCCCTTAAAGTGACTGAATGACCCACTTAAGGTTTACAAAACTTTAATTGCTTTTTAGTTTTCTTTTGTAATGTATTGCATTGCGGTAACTTGATATTAAGAGTGAAGAGTTATATCCGTTTACATTTGCTTCGCATGTGTGATTTTGTGCAGACTTTTTTTTTGTTTTTATATAACATGTTGTTGGTTTTTTTTTCTTTTGCTCATGTGTACATTTTTTATATGCTTTTAAGGGAGGAACGTATATAATTTGGCGCCTAATTACATACGGTCATCCTATTGTTATTGATATAAGTGTGCCATGCTGTTTCATTTTACTTTTAATGACATATAATAAACTTGTTTGTTTATGTGTTTTCTGTTTTATTTATTCACTCTTGCTTGAAATTTGAATTATTATGCTGACTTTGGTTTTTGTTTGTATATATTGTTTGTATACTTATAATTATGAGTAGAGTGGAATGCTTATAGTAAATATATATATTTTTTTTCAAGTTTTTTTATACTGGTTTAAGCCTATTCTTATGGATTACTATTTCTTTGATTTTGTTTGTCCTATCACTATTTCTCATTCTATTAGGTATTAATGTATAATTATTATTTTTATCGATACTTTTTACTTTATAATTTCCTTTATATCTATTATCTAGCTTATGAGCTGCTTCTTCTCTAACTAACATTAAGTCTCCTATTTTTATTTCCTT
Source organism: Eurosta solidaginis (assembly GCF_040869045.1). NCBI lineage: Eukaryota > Metazoa > Arthropoda > Insecta > Diptera > Tephritidae > Eurosta > Eurosta solidaginis. The sequence continues at coordinate 84,225,954 of NC_090320.1, read as the reverse complement.
ACTGTAGCTACTTTTATCATAATTAGATTTTTGTTTTTCTTTGGCTTCTTTTACTAATTTTCTAGCTCTTTGTTGTGCTATTTGAAGTCTATATTTTACGTCATAAGCTTCGTTATTATACAATGGACTTGTTTTGTTTTCTTTAAGAAATTCGAAATTCTGGGGATTCTTTCCAAATATTAGCTCAAAAGGACAATATTTATGTATGGTTGATGGCGTAGTATTGTAACAATATGCGAAATACCTGAGGTATTCATCTCAATCCTCTTTGTCACTGGATATATATGAGCGTACATATTCATTGAATGTCCTATGACTGCGTTCTACGGTACCTAAAGTTTGAAGATGGTGCGGTCTTGAGGTTTTGTGCTCAATTTTTAGCAGTTTACACAGTTCTTCAAAGAAACTATTTTTGTACTCTGTGCCCATATCCGTTAAGATTGTCTTCATTGGTCCATAACTCAAAAAGAAGTATTCAAACACGGCTTTAGCGACTGTTGCTGCGTGTTCGCTTGGAACTGGGATTGCTACCAAGTACTTGGTTAGATCACATATAATGGTAACAGCATATTCGTTTCCATTTATCGATTTCGGTAGTGGTCCTACTGTATCGATTTGTACTATATCAAAAGCCTTCGGAGGAGTCTCCGTTATTGTCATTGGCTCTTTTAAATGCTTATTTGATTTATTTTTCTGACAGTGGATGCAGTTCTTTACGTATTTTCTTACATAAGTTTCATGTTTAGCCAGCTATATTTCTGCTTGATCTTATCTGTCATGCGATTTATTCCTGGGTGGCCACCACTAATAGGATCGTCATGATATTTCTGCAGAATTTCTTTAATTTTCCCGGGATTTGTCACATATATAACTCTGGGGTTAGTGCTATTGTTAACTTTTTGAGAACCTTGTTTCCTGTCTCTATAAATTTGCCTACTGCAATCTTATCCTCAGCAATTAGGTTGCTTGTATTCAAATTGCTACAAATTTTCTTTCCTTTTTTGAAATATAATTTCGGAGGATCGAAGAAGAACCTTGTTTCCTGTTTCTATAAATTTGCCTACTGCAGTGTAATTTCTTTTAAACAATTTGTCCCCTAAGGACAACTGTATTTGTACAAGTCCTAAATTTCAGGCTTCTTTTTCAAGCCTGGTAAAGAATTGTCCTAAGTCAATCTTATTCTCAGCAATTAGGTTGCTTGTATTCAAATTGCTACAAAGTTTCTTTCCTTTTTTGAAATATAATTTCGGAGGATCGAAAACGAGCTCGACATGTCTTCTTACTTCAAATTTATTTAGCGCTTCGTATACTTTTAGGTTCTCTTTGTGACTTTCTTTATTTTCAATAATATTGCTGGTAGTTTTAGCTGCTGATCTTGTTATTATTTTTAGTATTTTACTGGGTTTACCACGTTATCCCCAAAATCAAAATCCCCAAAACAAAATCCCCAAATCAATATCCCCAAAATCAAAATCCCTAAACTCATAATCCCCAACACAAAATCCCCATTTTATGTGTGAAATAAATTCAAATTAGGTTTAAAATCGCCGCGACCAAAAAAGGCTAATAATCCATACCAACTTTCTGCATAGGCGGCCTTCGGCCGCGCTTATAAAAAATAACCCTGGGCTACGCCATGCCAAGTCCGAGTGTGTGGTATAACCGTGGCTACCGCCACGGTGATGTCGTTCTGCGTAGTACACGCTTCTGTTAGCTTGTTCGAATTAGAGCGACTAGCAGTCCTATATATGGATAAGTAAAAATATGTATTGCCAAAACGTGAATATATAGTTATACATACATAAATATGAATGAAAGAGGAAAGAGATATGCTATTTTTTACACGATCATGATGTTTATCATAGCACTGGGATTTTGTGTTTGGGGATCTTGATTTTGGGGATTTTGATTTTGGGGATTTTTACTTTGGGGATTTTGATTTTGGGGATTACTTATGCAGGAATTTTTTTCCCTTGAGGATTTTGTGTTTGGGGATTTTTTTTTCGGGGATTTTGTGGCAGTCCCTATTTTACTTGCTTCTACTGACATTTCTTTTAAGTTCGTGATTGTTATGCGAGATAATGCATCCGCAATATGATTTTCCTTTCCTGCGATATACACCACTTCAAAATCGTACTCCTCTAAATCGAGTCTTACTCGTATTAACTTAGATGAAGGACTCTTCATCGAAAAAAGATATGTTAAAGAGCGGTAATCGGTTTTAATTAGAAATTTTCTGCCATAGATGTATGGTCTAAAGAAGGTTATAGCCCAATGGATTGCGGCTAATTCTTTTTCCATTGTAGCTTTGTTGGTTTCACCTTTTGTGAATGATATGGAAGCGTATGCAATTGGTAACTGTTTGCCATCTTGTTCTTGGCTAAGGACTGCTCCGCAGGCATACCCACTAGCGCCTGTTGTTATGCAGAATTCTTGATTGAAGTCGGGGTGTTGCAAAAGTTTTGGACTAATTAATGCTTCCTTTAAGTAGACAAAAGCTTTTTGACATTCTTCTGTCCAATCGAAGGAAACATTCTTTTCACAAAGCCTAGTTAATTTTCTTGAGTATTCTGCGAAGTTCGGTACAAATCTTCTGTAATAATTGCAGAACGCTACGAACCTTTTAACTTCATCGGCTGTTTTTGGTGTTGGGTAGTTTTGAACTGTTTCAAATTTGCTGGGGTCGGGTAATATTCCCTTGCTTGTGCGTTTATATCCTAAGTAAGTTACTTCCTGGCTGAAAAATAGACATTTGTCTGAATGCAGTTTTAAGTTGTATTTCCTACAAGTGGAGAAAACATTTCTTAAATTTTTCAGCACGTGTTTTTCTGAACACCCTAGTACAACTAAATCATCCATATAGAGAAATGCTTGAGATGGTTTGAGGCCTGCAAATGCCAGTGTCATCATTCTTTGAAATGAGTTTGGTGCTACTTTTAATCCATAGGGTAGTCTTTTGAATCTATAAGTGCCGTTTTTAGCTGTGAATGAGGTTATATCTCTAAAATCTGGGTGTAATTCTATTTGATGAAAACCTGACATAAGGTCGAGACATGGAAAATAGTTTGCTCTTCCAAGTTGATCTAGAATGTCATCAATTCTTGGGAGTGGGAATTTATCTGCTGATAACTTTTTATTTACCTGTCTGTAGTCAACTACTAATCTCCATCTTTTTTCTGTTCCCTGGAAGTGACTTTTTGGGAACTAGTAAAATCGGACTATTGTATTCTGATATGGAGGGTTCTATTATGTCATCTTCTATTAGCTTATTTACTTGTTTGCTTATCTCTCCTTTTTGCGTCTGACGCAATATATAATTTTTTATTTAAACAGGGGTGTCATCCTTCATACGTAATTTCTGTTTGTAAAAATTATTAGAGGTAATCGGTTCTGTTTCTAATGCAAATATGTCTATAAATTCTGTACACAATGTTGTTAACTGAGAATTCACGAATTTTGGAAAATTTTTGGTTAATCTTTTTAATTTTTCTGTATTGTTTTTGTTTTATTGTGTGTTGTTATTTCAATTAATGTGTAGTCATCTAAATTTTTAGTATTTATTTTGTAATTTTGAATAGTTGTGTTTTTATGCGTGGTGTTAATAATTCGAACGAACGTTTGATCTTTATCTGTAATTGTGTTTGCTATGAAAATGCCTTCAGATAATTGTTGGTGGGGTGTGAATATGTTTTTATTATGTATTTACTTTAACTTGTCTAATGACTTCGGATCTAGCTGGAATCGTAATCATATTGACAGACAGACAGTTGGTTAGATGCATTGTTATTGTTTGGGGAAAGTCATATGGTCTTAGAATTAGTTTATTCTCTGCTTTTCCATAGTCTAAAATACAGTTATACTTCTTTATAAAGTCTAGTCCTATTATTCCATCGCATGGAATTTGAAAGTCGTCTTCTACGACGTGAAATTTATGGTAAATGAAGAGGTCGTCGCCTTTTAAATACGCTTTAACTGTGCCTAATGTGCTGGTTACACCTTGACCAATGCCCTTTAAATTTATTATTTGTCTTGTGTTTATTTTTGTATCATTATCTACTTGATTCTTTTTGATAATTGAGATATCTGCTCCTGTATCTACTAAAAAATTTGAAATTGAGTTATTTAATGATGTTCTTGTAGATATATAACTATTTAAGTGTAGATTTAGTACATATATTTTTCTATCAACTGAAGTGGAGTTTCTTGTTTTTCCTGCTGGGTGCAACTTCGCACCTTGCGAGTATGATTGTAAGATCTGTTATTGTTTTGGATTTGTGACCCACGTCGGAAATTATTACTATTATTATTATTTGATCTAAGGTTGTTATTATATCTCTGCTGCGGTCCAAATCTTCTACCTCGGTAATTCCCATAGTTTTTACTTCGGTAACCATTAGGGAAATTACTCCGGTATTGATTTTGTTGTCGTATATTTAAAATTGTATTTGAGCTGCCCGTTATTTCAGTACAGCTATTTGTAAATTGGGAAATCGCATCGTTCGTTGTTGTGGATTAAGTCCGTCCGAGATATAAGCTCCTTCTAATGACCTAGTAATTTTTTCTTTTTCCACTGTGTACAATTTTGCTCCGTTGCTGGATGTTCAGGAGTTTAGCTGTTGAAACTTCTACTGATTCACCCTTTATTGCTGATTTTAACTTCAATTTTATTTGTGCGATTGTACTTTCGCTGCTAATAAAATTTCTGGCTGTACCTTTTAGTTTTGTTTTTATCATCGTCATTGCCAAAGTTTCATGAGAGTCCTGTATTTGGTCAAGGATATCAAGAGCTTCCAAAAAACTGCAAATTTTCAGGCTTGCCATCAAACTCTGGTAGCTCTGATGAGGCAGTTTCGATGAATTTTACTACTGTTTGTGCCATTGTGACATTTACAGCTGGGATATTTAATGGTTTCCACTGATGGAGTCTGGCTCAATGAAGGCGATGGAGTCCGGCTTTGCGGAAGTTCGGAGAGAATTAAATTAAAATCAAGATGGAGTTCCTCCTCTATTGTGGTTGGAATCGGTATTTCTATATTATGTCTTGCTAATGAAGATACCAATTTATCCCGTACTGTGGAAAAAATTTGGTGAGCTTCTTTTTGTTGTTCTGTATGTGGTTTACACTTGTTTTATATTATTTAAAGCTTCTAAGGTTACATTCAAATGCTTTATTATTGTTTCTGTTTTTATAGTAGAATTTTTGTTTATGCATTTGTATGACTTATAGGCTTTTAATTTTTCCTCAAATAATGTGCCATAAATTTCTTGCCATTGATTCATTTCTTGGCATGTAAAAAATTTGTATTTAAATGCGTTGTTGTACATTATTTGATTGTCTCAATTTACTTTTTATGTAATTTTTTATTAAAATTGCAATTGCCACAATTAAAAATGAAATTATACATACAAGAATTATCAACCATTTTTCTGAGATATCTTCTGTATATTTTATTACCTGCTTCGGTTCATATTTGACCAGTTTATTTTCGGTTTTTTCCTCTTCAGCGTTTTCTTTACCGAATTCGTAGTCAGCTATCGTTATCATTATGCCTTGAGCGATTTTAGTCCACCAAGATATTTTAGTAGGTTTCCCTAAATATTTTCCAGAATTTTCTTAGCCATTCTAACTCACTACCAAATTTCTACTCTCAATTTTTAGAGTGTTCATCCCAATTTTTGAGGTGGTTTTTCGAAAAATCTCTAGGCATTCCAAAGTTACTCAATTTTTAGTATACAAAAATTTATTTTATTTTCCTTAATTCTTGAATTTTCTCTTTTAACTTAATCCTATCTGCCGTATTTGTTGTTGTATTTAGGATTTTGTAAGTTTCAGCTATTTCCTTTCTTTTCTTAAATTGTCTACCTCCCCGCTTCCTTATTTAGATTTTCGGGGCAGGTACTTCTGGAATTTCCTCCGTTTTTTGTAACTTGTTCCTTCGCCGATACTCTTCTATTGTGGTCGGTTTCGGACCTTGCTTTTCAGATTTACTTTTTAAAATTTTTTCTGAGATTTTTATTAAACTTTTTATTGTGTTTTCACACTTTTCAAAAATTGTTTGAAATTCCTCCTCTGTGGTCATTTCATTCATAACAAAGGAAATAACTGAAACTGTGTACATATATTTAATAAAATTTGGCAGATTATTTTATCCTTTATATTTTGAAATTTTGAATTTAAAAATTTTTTTTCCTAAGACATTGTACTTTTCTGGATATTTCTTCTTTTTTCACAATTTTCTTTTAAATTTTAACAGAGCAGGCAGATTATTTAAATGATTCCTAATGAAATAAGAAAAAACAAATGCCAAAGCAAAAATAAAATTTTTGCCCATGGGTAAGCGTCCCTAAGGCCACTCAATTTATTCTGAATTTAAGTATACTTAGTTAAATATAGTAGCCGCCAGTCGTGTTGCCGGTCAGGATTTGGCTTGTTGGTTTTAATAATTATCCGTATTGGTGTACATCCTTTTGGACCCGAAATGTCCATTCCACTCCATTATGCTGCCATGCGCGCCTTTTGGATCCAAAATTTCTATTCCACTTCTCCTACGCATGTATTACGCTGCCTTATTTACTGCTCCAAATTGTGGCCTGTGGCCATTAGTTAATTTTGACTTTGAGGAAAAAAGAAAAAAAACTTGGCAGGATCTCTGGTCAGCTAGATTATTTTTAGCAGTTTTGCAGAGTTTAATCTTGTTCAGCGCAGATATCTGATTGATTTTTATTATGAAATTCTTTCTCTTTTATAGTAAAAATGTCTTACAATACTATTACAATTTTTACATACAATACTTACACAATAAAAGTAACTACATTCTAATTTCTATATACCAAGTCAGCAAATATTCTTATTACCTAATTATAGAACTATGTAGTAATATTTTGGCAGTCACATTGACAAACCGACGCTGTCGATCAGTCATGCTGATCGATACGTGAGCTGGTCAGTGTGACGCATACGGGTTAAACAACTGTAAACGGATACGACTCCCCACTGAGTTCAATATAACTTATCTATGCTGCTATGAGTTATTTGCGTGTGGTCGAAAGTGAAATTCATTTGGTTGTACATTACAAGCTAGACTTATTCTGGCATTTACATAAATACCAATACCTTGTATGTAAGGCCTATTGTGGTAATGGCACAGTAAACCCACAAAGGGGGAAATGTTTAGCGTATTAATGTCAATATTTGACCCTTTCGGTTTGCTTTGTAGCGATACAGTCTACGCTAAAGTATTGCTACAACGGCTGTGGCAATGGAACGTGAGTTGGCATAACCCCATTCCTGATGACATATATGTAATAATAATTAATGTTATTGTACTACTTAACGACCGACGATTCTCTCTTCGACTTTCAACTTCAACGACTGGATAACGACTTGACTTCTTGATTTCAATGACACCAATAACTGGAGTGCATGGCTATTATCCGAGTATTGCAGGGCTGCCACCCTTTTACATCCGGCCATCCTGATCATCATCTGTCTTAGATGATAAATCACCAACATCGTCTTGGTACTTCCACGGTTTTTATGTTATCTGCACTTGTGGACGTGTGTTTTGGCCCCTCGAAATCTGCAACTTTTTCCACATCATATCTGCCATTCTGTTTCACGTCGATAATTTTGTATGGTCCGATGTACTTATTGCTGAGCTTTTTTCCAGCTACAAATTGGGTCTTCTTAATTGCTACGAGATCAAGCTTTTTATACTGTGCTCGTGCTTGTGCTTTTGCTATGGCCTCTTTCGCGTTTAATCTAACCTTTTGTCGTTCATCTGAAAATAAAATTAAGATTTCTTCTTCAAGCGCTCTTACCAAATCTGGCTGTGTCTCGCTACGCATGTTTACTCCGAACAAAACTTCGAACGGCGTGAATTTAGTTGATGTGTGGACATGCGCATTAAGCGCTTGCTGTACCTGCCCTATATACATTTGCTTGGTTCGGTTGATGATAGCTTTGCCAAAACCGATATGATGACTCGGTTTACTCGTTCAATTTGGTCATTGCCTCTTGGAACACCTACAGTCGTTTCGACATGCTCAACGTTATGTGTGCTGCAGAACTCTTTAAATGCCTTCGAAGTGAAAGCTGAACCCTTATCGCTAACGATCCTTTGTGGGTTGCCGAATATATCCACCCATGATGTCAGGTGCTTTACAACATCTGCTGCATCTGTCGACTTTGTTGCAAATAACCAAATGAATTTACTAAAACCATCCACTATTGCAAAAATGTATTTGTAGCACTTTGTTGTGGCGTTTAACGGTCCTAGATGGTCGACATGTATAGTACATAGTGGTGCATCACCATTGCTTATGACATGAAAGACGTCATATTGTTTCCCTATTTTCCGATTATGTAATATGCACTCAATACAGTTGGAAATGTGTTGCCTAACCTTCTGCTCCAAATGCGGTATAAAGTAGTCTTGTTGAAAGGCGTGCATAGTTTTTTGCACACCCATATGCCCGATATTGTGCGCCTTTTCTACGATTTCCTCCTCCATTCTCTTTGGCACTGCTAAAACATCATTTCCATTCAACTGTTTATAAATTATCCCATCTTTTATAACAAAATCTCCCTATGCGTTTTTCGTAAGAATTTCGGCTACTGCTTTTAAATGTTCGTCACTTTGTTGCGCTCGCATCAGCCTTGCCCGAATCTCTGATGAGATAAAATAAACTGGATAGCGACTTAGTGAGTCCACATGATTCATTCTACTGCCAACACGGTCAGTTTTGAAATTGAAATCCTGCAAATACATTAGCCATTGGGTAACTTCGCCTGGAACGTCTTTCTTGGTAGTTGTCTGCCTGAACGCGGCACAATCTGTTACTAGAACGAACTCTTTGCCAAGCAGGTAATGGCGTAAACGTTTTGTTGCCAGGTATGCAGCTTTTACCCCGGATGCCATTTGCCATCATGCATTTGTAGCAGTACTCCCCCAAAACCATACTTCGATGCGTCTACATGAAGTTATGTTTTCGCCGATTGCTTAAAAATTTTTAAAACAGGCTCTTTTACCAATGCCTCTTTCAACCTAGCTACTGCTGTCATTTGTTCGTGCCCAATTTTAAACTCTGCGTCTTGCTTCAATAGCTGAGTTAATGGTTTTGCCATCAACGCATAATCTTGCACGAACTTTCGAAAGTACCCTGTCAACCCCAAAAAACCTTGCACACTTTTGATATTATTTGGTGTAGGAAAGTTTTTAACTGCTTTAAGTTTCTTATGACCAGGCGATACTTTGCCATCTTGTATAATGTGCCCAAGAAAATGTATGCGACTCAATAAGAATTGGCATTTTTACCACTTTATTTCTAGTCCATACAACTGTGGACTTAGAATACCAATTCGTTCTCAATTTTTCGTTTACTCTAGTGATCTCAATATCCAGGAACGCCAGTTTGTTTTCTTTTTCTTTTTCTGTGATGAATTGGATTTTCGTGTGCTGTGAGTTTAGGGTTTTGAGTATGACTTCTACGTCCTTTTTCTTAACTATGGCTAATATATCATCTACATACTTATCTATGTATTTAATATATATGACGTTAGATTCAAGTTCCGCGATGCTGTCGTCAATAATTTTATCTAGCACTATATCTGCTATTGTGGGAGATAGGGGTTTCCCATTGGCATTCCATAGATCTGTTGATAAATAGTGTCATCGTATCTGAAATAATTGTTGTCCCTTAGACAAAATTCAATAATTTTCCGTAACTGGGCTTTGCTTAGAGAGGTGTGCTCCTTTAGACTTTTCCAATGTTACATTATGTTGTGAATTGCTAGATGAATAGGGATGTTTGTGAAGAGTAATATCACGTCAAAGGATATAAACAATTCATCATCGGCGATTTCTGTTTTCTTCAGATTCTCTTTTACTTAGAAATAATTTTTTACATTATATTTTTCGGAGGTTGCCTTCTTCAATATGTGGCCTATTTATTTTGCGAGATTGTAGCAAGGTACATTAACGGACGAAGAGATCGGACAGAGAGGCATGTTGTTCTTATGGACTTTTGGAAGTCCATATAACCTGGGCGCAGTGGCTGCATTGCATGTTAGCTGTATTTTTTGTTTTAAGTCAATGTTTTTTTGTTTATAGATTTCGTTAACTATTGCATTGTTTTTCCTTTGTAACTTCTGTGTTGGGTCCTCTCGTATGGTCTTGTAAGGGTTTTTATCATTTAGCAGGGCTTTCATTTTTAGTGTGTAGCCCATTTTATACATTATGACAGTTTTATTTCCTTTGTTGGCGTTGGTTACAATTATATCGTCCTTATGTTTGCTTATGAATTTTTTCGTGTTCTCCAACCATTTGAGTATTATTTTCTCTTTTGGACCGTTCCTAATTTTGTTCCTGAAAGTGTTGATTCTCGTTGCTACCTCGCATCTGGCGGTATCTTTTTGTCGTTCGTCGTCTATTGTCTGAATGTTCTGTTCCAAGTCAGCGATTAAATGTATGGGTAAGAACGTTTTCCTTGTTACCGGTACAGCGAATTTTTTATCGATAATACCCAACGACAATCTTGGGGTATATCAATGTTGGTTTTGTTTTTCAGCCAATCGTTGTTCATTCTCAGCCCGTATTTCTCTATATTTTTGTTAATTTGAATCTTAAATTTCTTATTTAAATTAATTTCTATAGCAGACAATGTATTATTGTAATAAAAATTTTGCTTACTTAAAATTTTCCGATGGTCATTTTCTTCTAGTTTGTTTTTGAGTGTCATTTTAATATGTGTCAAGTCTTTTTTTATGAGTTTGATTTGTATATTTGTTTCCTTTAGTTCTAAATTTAATATTTTTCTCAAAAATTCTATTTCTATTTTCTGCAACTGTTTTCGTGTTATGTCAAGTTTGAAGCTGTGTATTAGTTGTCCTGTCTTACCCTTTAGAAGAGGCGGTGTGATTCCATAGTCCTTACAGTTTAATAGGAATTTCAGTCGTTGTTGTTCTTTCGCCAGTTGTTTGCTATTGTTGTTGAACTGCTTAATGATGTAGCAAGTATCGTCGTCATATTTGTATCTAATGTGTTTGAAAAAGTGCTTCATGTTGTTTTGTTTTATGTTATTAGAAGTTTTTCACACGGTGTCTGCTCGCCGATATATTATATTTCTTTTGCAGTTGTTTGATGGGCCAATGTTTATTATTTTTAGGTTATTTTATGTAAGAGCTATTTGGCCGGTGGTGTTTAACCGAAAAACGAAGTTTTCCAATTTCACTGCGAGCAAGCTTGCACAAAGCTCTAGCCTAGGTATGGTTGTCAGCTCAATAGGGGCTACCTTTGATTTTGAACATAGTAGAGCTACTGTCTCTTAAGCATGCTGCGAAGCGTCACTGAAAGAATGCAGTTCTACTGAGATGGGATTATCACACATTGTCGTCGAGGAATCCTGATTTCGAGAAGGGCCGGTAGCGCTAGAATAAACTTTTTCCAGCCGCCTTGTACTTCATTTGGAGCTGAATCATCCAAATCGATTTTTCGCTCCATAGTCTCTGTAGCAGTAATTTGCACAATACATGGGCTTAGTAGGCCTAAGGGATCGAAGATCTTAAATAAGGAGGAGAGCATGGAGCGTTTAGTTAATTGATCGTTGTATGTAGGAAATACCCTCTGAATGGGGAAAAATAATTCGTCTGTACTTGGTTCCCATCCTATTCCTAGTGTACTTGTAGATTCGATAAACAAGAGGTTACTTTCAGCTGAGGAAAATGCATGAGTGGAGCTTGGTAAGTTGCTTTCAAATTTTCTTAAATTGAGGCATCCTCGCTTTAAAGCTTCTGTGACGGCTTGTTGAATGTAAATTAGCGTGTCTTCACTGTCACTTCCAGTGATTAGATCGTCAACCATAAAATCATGTTGGGTAATGGTTTTGATGGTATCGTCTTCACACTCTTCCCCTAATTGCCATAGACAGCGTGTACTTAGAAATCTAGAGCTGGCCATCCCGTATGTCACGGTATTCAGCATGAGCGTTTTTATAGGCGTACATTCATCCTCCCTCCAAAGGATCATCTGCAATTGCCTGTCTGCTTCATTAACCAAAAATTGACGGTATATCTTTTCCACATCACCCGTCAGTAGGTACTTGTGTTAGAGAGCTCGGACTAATAGGGAAAACAGACTAATCTGAAGATTTCGACCTACCATGAGGATGTCATTGATGGAATATACAGACGATGTGGGAGCTGACCCGTCGAAAACAACCCTAATTTTAGTGGACTCACTTTCGGCTTTGAATACGGCATGATGGCAAAAAATATGAAGACATAGACTTGTCTACTGTTGCTTTGGTATGGTGACCTAACTCTGAGTATTCCTTTATGAAGTTTACGTACTGAGCTTTAATTTCCGGCCCCTTTACGAAAGCGTTTTTCTAGTTACTGGCTAGATGGTAAGAATCGCCTAGACAATCTGGAGTGTCTTTTAGCGGCGACCCGACTTAAAACCTACCAGACACTAAACAATGGGTGTTGGATAGAAAATGTTCCTCGCATTCTCGTTCACTCGGGCTCAAAGTACAATGGCTAGGCTGGATCTCTTCCAACTCCCAAAGCCTGGCTAATTGTTTATTGATCGATTGAAAGCTTATTGAAGCATTGGCCTGGTGGCACTGAATATACCTGGACTTGGGCAGGACCTTATTATGTGTCGGACCTGGGATTAGCCAACCGAATTGGGAGCTCCTTAGTTTAGGACCTTAACGGCCGAGTGAAGATTGCTTATCGACAATAACGTCCCAAAATATTTCGGCTCCGATAAGAAGGTCAATAGAGCCAGACTCAAGGTGCATGGTCTTGGGCACTTGAAATTGTTTTGCATCTATGGTATATCTTGGAAGATCACCCGTTAGCTTAGGCAACACCAAAAACCATTGTGTGATCTTGAAGGGCTCGGTTAACGAAGTAAGGTGGGCGCTGCATGTTTCAATTAAGCCATTGGTTTCATTGTCCCCGATACCACAATGTTTATACCTTTAAAGACTGTGTTATAAAGGACGATTGACTACCGCAGTCCAACAGAGCCCTCACATTTAAGGATTGATTTGTAAGAGGGTTCGATATATTAACTAGAGCAGTGGATAACAAAACTTGTGAATAATCCTGATTAGACAAAATTGTTACGGATTGTTGGAACCTTTGTTTGAACTAGACGCACCCTGAGACGGTGCATACAAAAGGGTATTACGTCTGCCTTTACAATCGCAGCAGGGGCCTGGTCGGCAACTGTGCACCTTATGGCCATACCGCAAACAGTTGAGACATAATCGAAATTTGTTTGCCGTAGTTATTCGATCTTGCACATTTAGAGCTTTAAATTTTGCACAATCATAAATTCGATGAACGCGGTGCATCTCGAAGCAGTCACCAGCCTGTCTACCGAACATTTTTTATGGGCTTTACAGCGATTTATTGGACGACGTGGACTTTGTCACGACATTTACAGTGACTGTGGCACTAACTTCATTGGTGCACAAGCCATTCTCAAAACCAATTACCAAAAATTTCGAGATGATTTTGAACGCGAAGTAATTCCCAAATTAACTGAGCAACATATTCAATGGCATTTCAATCCACCTCATTCGGGCTTTGGAGGGCAATATAAAATCTATTAAATACCATCTAAAAGAGCCGTCGGTGGAACGCGATTGAAATATGAGCAGCTATCAACCGTTTTAATTCGTATCGAGGCGTGCCTCAATTCGAGGCCATTATGCCCACTAACCTCAGATCCCGATGAGTTGTTGGTGCTCACTGCGGGAAATTTTTTAATAGGGGATGCCTTGCTGTCTCCACCGGAAACGTCGGCTGCAAACAAATCTTTGTCTACACAATATTTTGAACTGCAACGTTTGGTCCAACAGTTTTGGACAAGATGGTCCACGGATTGGCTCTCCCATCTTCAAGCTCGCCCTAAGTGGAGACAACAAGATCCAAATTTATCGGTGGGCGAAATTGTTTTAATAAAGGATGACCGGCTACCCCCAATCAATGGCTGTTAGGCCGTGTCACGGATCTACATCCAGGATCCGACAACCTCCAAATTCTCAAAATATTTGAATAAAAATAAAATATAGTACATTTCAAACTCTTAAAAAAATAAAAAATAAAAACTCTTATTACATATTAACAAAGGTCGGATTCAAACAAGCTTAATCCAAGCCAAAAGGAAATATTGGCGGAATTAATGGCGAGACACCCGCTTTGGTATCGGTTTGCTTAAAATTTAAAATTTAACTTCTCCAGAAAGTAACTAAAAGCTTCGTAAATTAAGTGAAATCTCTTCAAGAAACTGCAAGAATTTTTTGTTACAAAGGAATAATACATAAATGATATGCTTACGCTTTGTTCGATAAATCCAAAGGGTTATTGCACTCTCTTAACTGCCTTCGGACGATCTTTTCATCGCCTTCGCTATTACTGGAGCTCAAACAAAACAATAAAACTGGGTCCGCCGCAGTTATTTTCTTTTTTTTTTTATATTTTTGGCAACCAATTTGACAGTTCAAAATCTATTGTGAGCTAAAAATACAATCCAAACTAATGTGGATCGTAAAATTTATTGTGAATTGAAAAGAAATTACGTTCCGTTTGCTATCGTATGCTATAATCCCATTTTGTTTATACGTTTGACGTATCACGTAATTTTCTTTCGTATGGTTGCCGATCCGTGATCGTATGTTATGATTCGAGCGCTGGAGTCAGCATCGGGGCCGGCATGTACAATACGCAACGAACAACATTAATGTTTTCATTACAATTGACTACCCATCACCAATCAAGCTTTCCAATTTGTAGTTGATCTGATGGGTAAAGTTCCAATTCATGGGGACGCGGCACAGTTTGTACAATAAAGTTCCAACTCAGTGGGACGCCGCATAATTTGTACAATAAAGTTTCAACTCAGTGGAACGCGGCATAGTTTGTAAAATAAAATTCGGGCTCTGCAGCTCACTTCACACATCAGCATAATTTTCATTAGATACACACGCATATTTTGGCAAAATATATGTATTTTTCGAACTCTTAAAACTAGTACCTTAATGTGTACAATAACCTGCACATTATTATATTTCAATAAATATACATTTAAAGTAACGTAGCGTTCTCTTATTTCACTTTCGAGGAAAGGTTTCTGACGTTCCGGCGAGCTGTATCACATTTGTTCTGGTGAGTTATTCACACAAAAAGGGACCTCATTTACTATAGTATTTGTTCCAATACTACACAACTGATCTTACCTTAAAATATTTTCCTATCAAACAATTACATGACATGAATTTTAGGTTGCCATACCTGAAATATTGTAATGATTGAACAAATGAAATAGCATATTGTGAGGACCAAATATTGACACCAAATTTGGCCCACACAACATTGTCACGGCAACATAAGGCTGAGCGAATCCAGCAACATGTAACAGTATCACCGCCACAACAGGCTGATCACACAATAAACATATTATGCCTACATCGAGTCAACTACACAAATACACAACGCAATAAACTAGGCCATTCCAACTTCAACAGCAACATCAAACAGCAAGATACCCAAATCATACGATAACAACAAATACAGCTTCTACCGACACACGACCAACATGACAACATGGTCGCAACATGTCATCAAACATAACCAAAATCATCAACGCATCGGCCGTAATAGCAACGACCACAGCAAGAAAGAGCCAGTCAGCACGGAGCCGTGGTAGCAAACGGATCTAAGCTGAAGAGTGGTAGCTCGTAAATAGGTTTTGACCAATGCGAGACATCATCATTTAGATTAGACGCCAACTGAGACAAACTAAGCTTTAGGTTGCGCACCGCCGTCCCGCCACCGCAAATCGTGAGCCGCCATATAACGCGAGTGAAAGCGATGCCGGCGCAACCAACCGCGCCAGCAACAGAGCCATCGAGGCCGCTGCAACTAACCGTGCCAGCAACAAAGACGCCGACGGGACGCCAGCAACAGAGCCATCGATACCATCAAACGGTATAACCCGGCACTTTGATTATTAGTCGGATCTACGAGCGGATGGTGATAGCCAGTAAATAGGTTTTGACCAATGCGGGACATCACCACCCGTCGTAGACGTAGATTGAGCCGTACGTGAGTGTTGCGATTTTTCCCCACTCTTTATACGCTTAAGGCTGCGCTCTGCCGACCCATCACAGCCGACCGCGAGGCGACCAGTAATCGCTACCGAGCCATCGTCGTTCAACAAAAGGTATAGCGCGGCTCAGATATCCATTAAATAGGGTTTGACCAATGCGGGACATCACCACCCGGCGTAAACGCAGACTATGCTGTACTTGAGTGTTGTGATCTTTTTCCGCTCATATACGCTCAAGGCTGCGCTCCGCCGACCCACCACGGTCGACCACTAGGCGACACCCGACAGTGACGGCTCTCTCCGCGTCAGAGCAACGTCAACGGCAACAGAGCGTTGACCGCATATCCATTTTAACCAAGCGTCCTCAGTGACAAAGTACTAATCACGACAGCCGGCGCAACGCCAGCGCTAACGGCGACAGGGCGCCATCAGCAAGCGTCCTCAGTGACTACATACCCCTTTATTTCAAGCGTCCTTCAGTGACTAAATACTAACCGCGACGCCAGCGTCCCCAGTGGCCGCATACCCATTCTAACCAAGCGTCCATCGGCGACAACATACTAATCACGACCGTCAACGCAGTAGCAGCGTTAGCGACAACCGCGCGTCCCCAGCGACCGAATACCTAACCATCGCAGCGACGAACGCCAGCGTAGGCACCCCACTAAGGCATCCCATAACCGCGCGCTAATGGGACCGGGTGGACCGTTAGCCTATACAAAAGCATAATATCAACGTAAGCAAGCACGCCAGCATGCACGCCAACGGGACTCGCTAGAACCGTTACCAACCAGGCGATGCCGACACCGAATACCAGTATCGTGAATAATTGAACTTTAATGAAGTTTTGGGCATACATTTTGTTGTAAATAGATAAGTAAGTTAAATAAAGTGATTTGTACGACTTGGAAAAGGGCCCCAAAGTATAAATTTATTGTACGGAACCCTGCACACTGCGAGTATAGCCCAGCAATTATTTAAGAAGCATCGGGGCACAGGGAAAGCTTCGTCACAATTAGCGCCCGATCAGGGACCCTCCAAGTCGTATAAATAACTATACAAAGGAAAAAATTCCCGATAAAATCTCAAAATGGATAATATCGCCAAAGAACAGTTCGTGTCCATCGCCCTAGAGCTGGACATCGAGTACACAGGCACAAGCGGGAGATTCGAAAGCGGTTAGTTTTTACAATCTCCAAGGCACCGACCGGCTCCGAGATACACGCAAAATATCATAATCATATCTATGAAGGCCATACACAGGACCGCGGAAACCAATTCAGAGAACGATTGTGGTCCAAAGGTATTAATCCCACCGACGCCAAGTGGGACGGGAGGGAGAGGTCCCACAAAGACATCGGAACCGACACAATTTACATTTCCGACACAGAACCTACAACCATCACCCCAGTACCCACCCGTAGCAAACGCCGTAAACCCCAAGGATGTGATAGCCCAAGGTAATCAGGCATCGGCCCTGGTAATCGCAGACGTCATCGACCAGGTACGGAATGGGTCGGTGAAATACGATCGGGGACGGGACCCCGTAGCCTTCAAAGAGCGGCTGGAACAATTGGCGGAGGTATACATGGTAAGTAACTATGCCACAGTTACTTTGGAACACCGCCCTCCAGTGGTACCGCAACAACACCGAACACTGGACCAACTGGACGGCCTTCAAGCGGGATTTCCTACGATTTTTCTTACCAGCGAGATGTTTCGAATGTCTGGAGGACGACATACGACAGCGGAGGCAACACGCAAGGGAGAAATTCAAGGATTATGTGCTGCCAATACAGAATTTTATGCGGCTCGCAGGCTACAGTAACGAGCAGCTACTAGAGAGGATATTTCGAAACAGCCATCCGGATTATCTACTATATATCCGCCGACGGGATTTCAACAGTTTAGCGGAATTCCTCGCCCTCGCGGAAGACTATGAAGGCATCCACGAAGGCCACCGACGGACGTCAGAGGTACCACGACGGGAGATGGCGAGACACGTAGTAGGTGAAAAGGACACTACCACACGACCAAACCACGCCGAACAACGTATACAGAAGGTGCCAAACTCCGAGAAGGTTATTCTGTTGGGAGTGCGGTCAGCCTGATGTACGAACAATATAATGCCGACATCGACGTGTGGGAAGCGAAAAAGGGATTCACCAAGGACAAGGCGCATTGAACCCACTGGAACCAGCGCCGAAATACCAGTAACCATGCGTCAGGAGCATGGCCGTCTACGCCCTAATCCAATTTGGCGGACAACCAGCCGAAGCCATCATCGATACCGGGGCCTCGCGAAGTTTCGTATCAACTGTCGTAGCAGAACGCATGGTGAACTCAGGAGGCGGAGAAAGGGTAACCACAGCCCTCCAAACAACCATTGCTGACGGTACTAGCAGTCAAATCTTCGACGCCATCCGGACGAAAGTACGCCTTGGCGAGTCATCGCACCACTTCGTATTTCACGTTATGCCCACAGCCATTGATGACATCATAATCGGCCTGGACACGCTAGAGGGCATGGGAGCCACAGTATCCTGCGGAGGGAGTCACATCGTTTTGACCGACCCGTTTAGGCAAAACGCATCCACACCATGTGTTACCACACCCCAAGTGGCAAGGGATAGGAGCGAACCGGTTGCTACGAACGACGCTCCCCCCAAGAAGACCAAGAGAAGACACCCAAGACGAAGGAAGGCCAGGGACGAGAGACCCGACAGGACAAATCGGGGCAGTTCCATCACACAAGCCGCCGCGAACGTGGCTTACTCGAACTGTCAACAATGAAATAACTGCGTCACACTCGAGTGCTCCGAAACATGGCAAATGAGCACGAACCCAATAGCCAACCCAGTAAAATGACCAATGGGAGCCAAATTCAAAAATTATACCAAAAGCACTGCGCGACAGCCTTTATCGCACACCCCGAACAAGATCACGATACCAGGAACACACAAACTGGTAACCATGAAAGCGAGGCAGACCGCATACGTAAATTCTTGACGGAGGAACTCAGGGAGTTCGAGACGATGACGGGGGTGACCAACGTGGCCGAGCACAGGATCAACGTGACAGACGACCACCCAATGAAGCAACGATACTTCCCACGCAATCCAGCAATGCAGAGCATCATCAACGCTGAGATCGACGAACTCCCGGCGATCGTGTTAGCCCGGAAGAAGAACGGCAAGTGGCGACTATGCTTGGACTATCGGCAGCTGAACGCGCGATCAGTACCAGATGCATACCCCTTGCCAAGGATACAACACAAACTGGATAAACTACGGTGGGCGAAATACATCAGTAGCCTGGACCTCAAAAACGGCTACTGGCAGATACCGTTGGAACCTGATAGCCGCCCGTACACCGCCTTCACCGTACCAGGTCGCGGTCTATTTCAATGGCGCGTCATGCCGTTTGGCCTACATTTCGCACCTGCAACGTTTCAGAGGGCGCTGGACCGGAGATGGAACCGCACGCCTTCCCTTATCTGGACGATATAATCGTTATAGGGTCTACCTTGGAGGAACATATACAGAATTTACGAGAAGTACTACTACGTCTGCAGCGCGCCAATCTAAGAATAAACCCTGAGAAATGCAATTTTTTCAAAAGGAGCTACGTTACTTGGGACACGTAGTCAGCGACAAGGGAATTCACGCGCACCCCGAGAAAGTTGTCGCCATCCAGGAGCTGAAAGTACCGCCAAAGAGGTACGCCAATACCTGGGGATAGTATACTGATACCGCCGCTTCGTGCCCGACTTTGCCACGTTAAGCCAGCCGCTCACCGCGAGTCTCAAGAAGGAAAACTGTGAAGGGATGCATCGAGCCATCTCGTAGCCCACACAGCGCGCCGATCGTGTTAGCCCGGAAGAAGAACGGCAAGTGGCGACTATGCGTGGACTATCGGCAGCTGAACGCGCGAGCAGTACCAGATGCATAACCCTTGCCAAAGATACAACACATACTAGATAAACTATGGCGGGCGAAATACATCAGTAGCCTGGATCTCAAAAACGGCTACTGGCAGATACCGTTCGAACCATATAGCCGCCCGTACACCGCTTTCAAGTAGGAGCTACGTTACTTGGGACACGTAGTCAGCGACAAGGGAATTCACACGGATCCCGAGAAAGTTGCCGCCATCCAGGAGCTGAAAGCACTGACCAACGTCAAAGATGTACGCCAATACCTGGGGATAGTATACTGGTACCGCCGCTTCGTCCCCGACTTTGCCACGTTAAGCCAGTCGATCACCGCGTGTCTCAAGAAGGGAAAATATTGGAGGCGGGGAGATGAACAGCAAGGGGTATTCGAAACCCTCAAGCAGAAGCTCACTGAGGCCCTATACTTGCATGCCCAGACTTCGCGAAGAAATTTACTCTACAGATGGATGCAAGCAACTTCGGCCTGGGAGCAGTACTGACGTAAGACTTGGACGACGGCGAGCGAGTGATTGCCTACGCTAGTCGGAAATTAAATAGAGCAGAAGTGAACTACTCACCCACTGAGAAGGAGTGCCTGGCCATCGTATGGGGAATTCGCAAAATGAGGCCTTATCTTGAAGGCTACCGATTCAACGTAATAACCGATCACCTGGCGCTGAAGTGGCTGAATTCCATGGAGAGCCCTTCAGGCTGCATCGCACGATGGGCCCTGGAAGTACAACAACACGCCTTTGATATTGAGTACAGGAAAGGGAAACTAAATATGGTGGCGGACGCACTGTCCCGGCAGCCATTGGAGACCCTACTATAGGCCACGAAAACAAACCTACAATGCAAGTGGTGGCAGCAACGCGTCGATGAAGTACACACCAACCCGGAGAAGTACGCCGACTATGTGTTAGTGGGCGGACAACTCTACCGTCACATCCCATGCAGATCCCACGACGAGGATACAGTGCCGTGGAAATTGTGCGTGCCAACCCCGCTCCGACAGCGTGTACTACAAGAGAACCACGACACACCAAGCGATGCACATATGGGTATTCACCAGACTGTAGCACGGATCGCCAACCGCTATTATTGGCCAGGGATGTTTCGCTACATCAGTCGTACGTACGCCAATGCGAGTCGTGACAGTAGTATAAGGAGGGGCAACAGAAGCCAGCCGGGAAAATGCTCTCGCAGGTAGCACAGGAGCCATTCGCCACGGTCTGCGTCGATTTCGTTGGACCCCTACCACGCTCCACTCACGGTAATACCATGCTATTGGTGTTCTTCGACAGTTTCAGCAAATGGGTAGAGTTCCGATGAGGCGAGTCACGGCAGAGGGTCTTCGCCGTGCTTTCAGGGAACAAATCATCGCAAGATTCGGCGTGCCCAAAATACTCATCTCGGAAAACGGCGTGCAATTCACCAGCACCATATGGAAACGTTACCTCCAAGAGATCGGGGTACGACAGCAATTCACTGCAACTTATACACCCCAAGAGAATCCTACTGAGCGCGCTACTGGCACCCAAATACGATGGTCCGTACCGAATCTCGAGGTACTTATCGTCCAATTAGGAAAAATCAACGGAGGGAAAGAGAAAAAAGCGAACATCAGCGAATTAAAAACATACCATGCCTACATCGAGCCAACTACACAAATACACAACCAACTTGTCAAGCTTTAGGTTGCGCACAGCCGTTCCGCCACCGCAAACCGTGAGCCGCCATATCAACGCATTTGAACGCAGTGAAAGCGATGCCGGCGCAACCAACCGCGCCAGGAACAGAGCCATCGACGCCATCAAATGACATAGCCCGCCACTGAGATTATATGAGGGCGCCGCCTTCATATATGTGCCTTCTTAATAATGCCCGAAATGGTTGGTTTGCGGGTTTTACTTTTTATTTTCCCGGATTGCAAGGAATTAAAAACACAAGTATTATACAATTTTAAATTCAAGAGTACTTTTTTGAAGGTTAAAGAAAGATGTCCACGCTAGGCACTGCCAAAATTATAATGTCTGTATCTGGCGTTTTTATTGCGTGACGTGGGCCGCAGCTGTATTTGACATGCGCGTTGCCAACTGCCCGCGCCTGTCAAATGCAGCTAAAGCTCCATGCTCATAAACTACATTATATTTATTTTATTTATTTATATAATTTCAATCTACTGATTTATAAACTTACAGACTAGACAGTTTATCACATAAGTATAAATATAACAAATTTAATTAAATAGTGTAAACAAGCTTAATTTAAACGTATAAAAACTTGAATTGAGATCAATAACATTAGCGTAACTATTACAAAGGCGGATACACCTATTAATGGGTTCATTCAACGAGTAATTAGTTTTACTAACTGAATCAGCAAATAAGCGATTACCTCTTAGCGATCCTGGGGGAATATAAACATTGAACAAAGCCTTTATGTGATCACAATCGATATTATGGTTAATTACATTATATACAAATAGTAATGAGCAGCATATTCTTCGGTCATGTAAAGACTGCAGACCGAGAAGCTTCCTTCTGCCAATGTAAGGCGGACGACCACCTTCGAAGTTAGTTTTATATAAAGCATATTTCGTAAAGACTCTCTGAACTCTTTCAATTTTTGCTGAGTATAGATCGTAGTACGGACTCCAAACGAAGGAGCAATATTCTAACCGTATTTAGGTATTTAGGTTTCTAAAATCCCTAGTATTTATTTGAATGAAACTTATCAGTGCAAACGGTTTGGAGGTTATAAAATCGATATGTTTATTAAAAGAGAGCTTGGTGTCAAATATCACACCCAGGTCCATCATATCCGGCAGATGATTAAGCACATTAGTATCCAACTGATAGTTGAAGAGAACAATATCCGGCTTCATAGCATATGTTACTATAGAGCATTTTGTGATATTTAAATATAAATGATTTAAACTACACCACGCTTCGAAAGAAGTTAAATCATGCTGCAACTTAATGCTATCAGAGGTACTATCAACTTTCAGAAAGAGTTTGACATCGTCAGCAAACATTAAACAATTCGCATATTTAAAGTGAAAGGGTAAATCATTAATAAATAGTAGAAACAATAATATATTCCTTGCGGAATACCTGACCAGCCATTAACACAAGTGCTGGTCGTGGTGGAGCCTATTTTCACAAATAGTTTCCTACCTCTAAGAAAACTAGAGAAAAATTTCAGTATCTGACCAGTAATGCCGTACATTTTTAATTTATGCAACAAAACTTCATGGTCTACCTTATCGAAGGCTTTAGAGAAATCTGTGTATATCACATCAAGTTGGCAATTGAATACCTTAACGATCTCGTGCGTGACTAGGAGTAGATTAGTACCGTGCTGGCAGGGATGAAGTATATTACGTACGTGAAGATAAAGTTTTGATTGAATGACACTGTCAAACAACTTTGCCACTGTGCTCTGTTTCACTATAGGCCTATAGTTACAAATGTTATGTCGGTCACCTGATTTAAAAATTGGGTGTAAAGAGCACACCTTCCAGTCATCAATAAAATAATTGGACCCACTAAAGCTTGTGAACAAGTTTTGAAAACTGCGGAACAAAGTCCCTCGTTATCCAACTTTGTGCTGAACTTAAGGTTCGAAATCGCAAGAGTCACATCACACTCGTCCACAACAAACGTTGATATCGGCGGCAATGATGGGAAAGCCGTAGTAGGAAGAGATTGATTGTCGTGCACTTCAAAGACCCCCTGATAAAATTCAGCGAACAGATTGCATGAAGCCTGTGGGTTATCAGAAACTAACCCGTTAAACACAAATGTAGTTGGAAATTCATTTGACTTTCTTTTTGAATTAATGTACTGCCAGAAAGATGATGGATAAGATTTGAGACCTGATTCAACTTTAAACATATACTGCTTGAACAAAAATTTGTGAAGGCAATCAAAGTCAATACGAAGTCGCTCAAAGTATTGAAAGTCCCTCTCGTTTTGACTTAATTTGAAACATTTAAAGGCTTTGTTCCTTTTATTTTTTAGATTACATAAACGTTTATTAAACCAAGGTGGTTTATTGCGTTTTAGCGGAACATTTTTTGGTATTGCTTGAGTTAGTAGCAAGTGAAAGTTTTTATAAGACAACAGCGGACTATTTGGTGTGTTCAGAAATAACCAATCAGCTGAGTTTAGAAAATCATTAATTGCAAAATAATTGGCTTTTAAAAAGTCGTATTGCTGTAATGAGTCAACTGTAACGCGATCAAAGTTATAACAACGCGATCAAAGTCAACAAAGATTTGAAGGTGGTCTTTGGCAAAGAAAAGTCAATGACCAAAGAATTTGAGATAGTATTGAACTCCCTCAGTGCTCTAAAAATGGGAGCGTTAGAGGCATAGAGGGTCCGGGCGCAATCAATATAAAACATATCCCAATTTCGAAGTGATCTAGGGGGTATATGGAGACAAATACTCTCGAGTAAACGTGGTGAAACAATCACAGCATTAATAATATCATAGACAAAAGTAAGAGAAAGAATGGTCCTCCTACTTTGAAGTGATTGAAGGCTAATGAGTGCACATCTGGCATTATAAGAGGGAATCGGCTCAGAAAAGTTCAGAGACCGCAGGCCAAACCATAAAAAGACTTTTTGGACTCGCTCGAGCCTTTTGATATGGCAGTCATGATAAGGCCTCCAGATAAAGCAAGCATATTCCAACTTAGAGCGTACGAGAGACGTAAACAGCAACTTAAGAGTATAAGGATCTGTTAAGTCCGAGCTAAATCGCCGAATAAAAGCCAAAACCGAATAGGATTTAGCAATTATCGAGGTTATGTGAGTGGTAAACGAAAACTGCGAGTCGAAAACTACGCCTGAGTCAGAAATCTCAGTACGTGTGGACAGACGAGAGCCGTTAATATAATATGAAGTGGAAATTGTGCCACGAGACTTAGAGAAGGTTACGTGAAAGCACTTACCAATATTTAAAGGCAGATTATTATTACGGCACCAATCAGCGACGTTGTTCAGATCAGACTGAATATTTTCTGAATCAGAAGGAGTAGAAACAGTTGTAAACGCCTTCAGATCATCAGCGTATAGCAAAAAGTGGGAATGCTGAAAGCAGGCTGAAATGTCATTAATAAAAATTACAAAAAGCAGTGGCCCCAAAATGCTGCCTTGGGGTACTCCTGATGATGAAATAAAAGGCTTGGCGTGAGTATTGTCAACAACAACTACACATTTGCGTGAGTGAAGGTAGGACTTAATCCAAGACAAAAATATAGAGTGAAAGCCCAATCTGGCCAGTTTGGATATCAAGATTTGATGACTTACTTTATCAAACGCTTTGGAGAAATCCGTATAAACCGTGTCGACTTGAAGACGGTTGTTGAAGGCTGCAAGGCAAAATTCAGAAAAAATTGCTAAGTTTGTAACCGTGGATCTACCAGGCAATGAGCCATGTTGACTATCACTAATTAATTGCTTGACAGCAAAACTAATTTTTTGTTTTACAACAAACTCAAAAAGTTTAGAGATAGTAGATAATTTCGCAATTGGTCTATAGTTGGCAACATTGTTTTTATTACCACTTTTAAAAATGGGGGATATGAAGGTTATCTTCCAAGCATCAATGAACTCACCACACTCGAAAGATTTGTTGAAGATTAAAAGAAGCGGGGTGGCTAGAATCAGACAATTTTTAAAGAGATAAGACGATAACCCGTCAATATCTGTCTGGGAAGACGACTTGAGGTTCCGGATTCCATCAACAATGTCATCTAGAGAAAGAGTAAGAGCCCCGAAGTTGATGGGAGAGTCTACCATTGAGGAGGACTCAGAAACACTAACTGGCTGAGTAACAAAATTGGAGTGAAAAAAGTCTGCAAAAAGATTAGCCGACTCCATAGGTGAAGAGGTATGAAACCCCCTATAAAACACTGACGGGGGAATACTCGAGGTAGCTTTTTTGGATTTTACATAATTCCAAAAAGCTTTAGGGTTATCTTTGATACAAGATTCGAAGTTTCGAGTGAAATTAATACGCAGCCTCTTACTTAACGCTTTAAATTTCCTGTTGTAGCGAATGTACTTGATTTTAAACACCCAAGACTTTGTAGTCTTGAATTTTTAAAAAAATCTATTCCGCAAATTCTTTAGCCGCTTGAGCCCAGTAGTATACCAAGGAATTTTGTAACACTTTTTAATTTTCCGCGGAATATTGTTACTACAAATATCATTGATAAGGCCTTTAAAGGCATTGAAACAGCGTGAGAGATCACTTCCAGAAAAAATAGCTTCCCAATCAATTAGAGAAACTTCTCGGGAAATATTAGCAAATTTCGCACGCCTAAATGAGAAACTAGGAGTAGCATTATCTGGAACAATGCTTTCAAAATTATAAAATTCAACACCCAAAACAAGCGGGATATGGTGAATACCGGAACACGACAGTGGACCCAGACATTCAGTTAGGGAATAATTAATATTATCGTTAATAAATATAAGATCAAGTGTTCTTGATAACTGATTTCTGAAGCTATTTATCTGGAAGAGATTGACACTTAAAAGACTATCAGTGAGGAGAATTTCAGCGCAACTATTTACATTTTTAAGAAGTAGAGCAAAGTTATTGTCAACATAAGACCATTCGATATTTGGTAAGTTAAAGTCGCCTAAGATACAAAAGTTACTACCATCATGTGTATGTTTTAAACTAACAATATTGTCAACATGCGATTTATATACAGAATCCGCACTAGACGGAGGAATATATGAAGCGCATACAAACAATTTCGAGCTGCCTTGAACAGAGACGCAATTTAACAAAAAGGAGAAAAGTGTTCACTACAGATAGCCTTAAGGTCACTTGATACAAACACCAGATCTTGCGCTTTTCCACCGCTATTTAATACGGCGTTACATTGACTAAACCCATTAGATAACAGTGTACTCGTAAAAAACAAATCAATGTCTGACTTCAGATTTACTGGAACTAGAGTTCTGTTGTTATTAAGCCAGGAAATATTACATAAATTAAAATCACCAAGATAAACTACTTCACCATTATCCTTAGCGATATCAGTAATATATATGAGATTATCCAAATGCTCGTATATGCTTATATAATTCTATATTGCTATTGGGTGGAATATAGGATAATACTATAAATAAAGATTTGTTACATGACATTTTAATGCACAAACAGATCTGTTCACATGAACCATTGGCATGAGGCAATGTTATCATTTGGCTGCAAAAGTCAGCCCTAATAGCCAATAAAACACCGCCCCCTCGAGATATCGAAATATTCAGACGATGAAAAATTTTCAGTAAGCCAAGTCTCGGCGATGGCGATAATATCAAATTCATGAAATGATGTGCAGCGAAGAAACTGGAGGGATTTACTACGCATGCCACTCACATTCTGGTAGTACAGAGAATATTTAATGCTAGGACATAATACTGAGCTCGGTACTTGGGAGGATGGTAATAGATTTCCGGAGCTTATTCCCCCAATTAAAGAAAATTCCGGAAGGGTCTCACGTTCACTCCAGATGGCCAAAGCGTATGGTCGAACAGCTTGCTATAATAATTAGGCGGTACTCCCAATTTGAATGTTATACGTTTTAACGAATCCGGAGCCACATCTTTCTTCACCAAAGCGAAACATGAAATTTCATTCGCATTAATAGCAGCACTCTTCGCAACATAGTCGATGATATTTGCAGCGGTAACCGAGGTCCTAAATGAGGACAAATGTACCCATTCATTGCGAAATGCTACCTCCAACTCGTTCGATGTATTACTACCTCTAACCATATTATGCAAACTTTCTCCACTGGGCATGCTGGTATTTGCCCTACTGGGTTTGTTGTTATTTGCCTTACTGGGCAAGCTATTATTTTCAGCTGTGTCGGTATTAACGTTGGTTGGTAATGTTGGTTGCATTGTTTCATTGGTGATGGTTGACGAAGATTGCAAAAGTAAATTAGAGGCTGCAGCGCCGACGGCATTAGCATATGTGGGTAATAATGTTTGTGTTGAGTCGAGGGTGGGAGCAGAGGTGGAGGCATCGTCTAACAAAGACGGCAGAGCAGATTGTATGCCAGAGATGTCGAGAGAATTATTGGTATCTACTGGCATAGCGGGCAGAGCACTATCTTTGCCTGTAACCAAAGGCAAGCGGGCAGAGCGCTGAGGCTTATTGCGAGAGCGGGACTGCACTTGTTTCGTTACTTGTTGTTGTTGTTGCTTAACGTTAGCACGGCAAAGATCATTGCTGGCAAATTTATGACGTCGGTTATTCATTTCAACAGTGAGCGCATTAACAGCAGTGGTGGCGTTGTTATCGTGCAATTGTTTTTTCACCAAGCCCAACTCCGACTCCAGGTTTTTTTGTTACTTCCAACAATCTCTCCTTGTCATTATTAAGAGCGTTAATCAGAGTTATTGCGCGAGCATATTCAGAACGAAGAGCGACCAACTCGTTAAAAACACTTTGCAGAGTCATCTCATCGAATACGTTAACTTCTTCAATTTGTTCTTGCTCTTGTTCATTATTACTCTCGCTCAAGTTGATTAGGCAAGGGGTAGTGGGTGGAGTTCGGAGGGACAGGCGACGAGCATTAGCACAGCTTTTGCAAAAATACCTGCTGTCAGTGTTGAGATAATAATCCAAGTCGTCGTGAGAAACACCAACACAAACCAAGTGGAAGAATTCGAGGCATTCGGCACATTGAACCTTCTCGCTATCTTTGCGATCGACTTTAGATCCACAAACACACGGCATTGTAAACAATTATGTATGTACGATTATGTGCAAATGTGTCACTTTTTTAATTATTAAGTGGTAGCACAATGTTTATTTTAATTTAAGTTGAGTTCACTTAAGTTCACTTAATAAAATCATGTATCAAACTTAGCAGTGTGTCACTTTTCAATTATTAAGCGGTCGGATAATGAATATTTTAATTTATGTTCATATATTTTTAATAACTAAATCAGAGCGACAATCAACACGTCCGAACAGTTCAAGCGATTGGTTATATAACTTATGATTATTTTTCTTATAAATAGGTTTTGACCAATGCGGGACATCACCACCCGACGTAGACGCAGATTGAGCAGTACGTGAGTGTTGTGATTTTTCCCCACTCATTATACCATTAAGGCTGCCCATCACAGCCGACCGCGAGGCGACCCGAAATCGCTACCGAGCCATCGTCGTTCAACAAAAGGTATAGCCCGGCGCTGTGGTTAACAATCGAATCTACGAGCGGATGGTGATAGCCAGTAAATATGTTTTGACCAATGCGGGACATCACCACCCGACGTAGACGCACACTAAGCTGTACTTTAGTGTTGCGATCCTTTCTCGCTCATATACAGCCGCTGGCCCACCACGGTCGACCGCGAGGCGGCACCCGACAACGACGGCTCTCTCCGCGTCAGCGTCCTCAGTAATAAAATACTAATCACGACAGCCGGAGAAGTGACTACACACCCTTTTATTTCAAGCGTCCTTCAGTGACTAAATACTAACCCAGACGGCAGCGTCAACGCGTCGTCAACGAGTGTCCCCAGTGGCCGCATATCCATTATCATCGAGAGTCCTCAGTGACGAAATACTAATCGCGACAGCCAGCGCCAACGGCAACCGAGCGCCATCAACGAGCGTCCTCAGTGGCCGCATACCCATTCTAACCAAGCGTTCATCGGCGACAACATACTAATCACGACCGTCAACGCAGTAGCAGCGTTAGCGACAACTGCGCGTCCTCAGCGACTGCAGCGACGAACGCTATCGTAGGCACGTCACTTAAGCATCCTATAACCCGCGCTAACGGGACCGGGTGGACCGTTAGCGAATACAAACGCATAATTATATCAACGTAAGCAAGCACGCCAACGGGACTCGTGTGGACCGTTACCAACCAGGCCACGCCGACACCGAATACCAATAACCGAATAATGAAATGTCGACCATTTTGAAAATCCACGTCGATGGCACTACACTGCCGACTGTCGCACACCCCAAAATCTTGGGTGTGACGTTCGATCAGGATCTACATTTTGATGAGAATGCAGCCGGAGTTGTACCAAAAATCCAGAGCCGTAATAAAATCATCAAATCCATTGCTGGCAGTACTTGGGAAAAAGACAAAGAAACGCTCATTACCACTTACAAAGCAATTGGCCAGCCGATTGCATGCTACGCGTCCCCTATATGGTCGCCAAGCCTAAAAACTACACACTCGAAGAAGCTGCAGGCCTGCCATAACACTGCTTTCAGAACCGTCACAGGCTGTCTTCTTATGGCCCCAGAGCACCATCTACATAATGAGGCGAGAATACTCCACATCAGGGAGAGAAATGAGATGCTAACCTAACCAGAGGCCGAAACTGTTATTCCCTTTATAATATAATTCCTTACAAAACTATTAATTTTGGAATTTTAATATATTTTGATCAAGATAAAAATTATTTTCGGATTTTTATTTTTTGAGTCGGAAAGAACTAGTTAAACTCGGATTTTTAAAAATAAAAGTCCGGAAATAAAAGTTAAATCTGGACTTTTATTTTGTAAGACTAAAGCAAAAGTCCCGCTTGATAACGAAGAAACGGCTTATCCTAAACAAACATTTTTTTTAATTCGGATAAGCCGTTGTTATCAGGCCGGACTTTTATTTTGGCCTTAAAAAACAAAAGTCCGGATTTAACTTTTATTTCCGGATTTTTATTTTTAAAAGTTCCAGTGTAATGCCGTTTTACCTGCATTACAAGTATTTTCTACATGCACCCCACTGTAACCAATGCACTGCCCCTATTACATACGCCACCACTGTAACAGCTGGCTGCAAGCGAATGACTGGCACGGACAAATGCAAGTAATAATGGGAAAGCATTTCATTCGCGCACCGATCGTCTAACTAAGACCGTGTAATTCTCAACTCTGTCATATACATTTCGACTTAAGTACAAATAATTTGCATTTCATGATTAGCGAGAGCTCAACCTTCAGCAAGGTAAGATCCGCACCCCATGCGTGTGAGCGGATATCATTACCTTGTCTGGTACTTTAGATCCTGTTCGAAGTGGGCGACCTTGTTCGCTTCCTTTTGGTGTGTCCAGGGAGTAGTGAGTGAGGAGATCTAATTTCCACCTCACAGTTTCCCTCCGACACTGGTGAGTCATCTCCCCATCTACGGGAAGATACCACCGAATAAATTGGTTTCAGTAACTAACTCCCGCCTCACCGGAAGTCACCACCTTATTCATTGGTGACGTGTATCGATTTCACCAACCTTTGGTTGCTTGGAAATGGATCCAACGATCCACCTGCCGTGTCCACCGGCTTACCGGAATCCACCAGTTGTCAACCAGTGGCTTGTATCGATTTCACCAACATTCGGTTGCTTGGAAATCGATCCAACGATCCACCTGCCGTGTCCACCGACCCTCCGCAATCCGCCAACCTGTCAACCAGGGATTTATATCGGTTTCACCAACCTTCGGTTGCTTGGAAATCGATCCAACGAGCCCCCTCCGTATTCACCGATCCGTCGGAATCCACCAAATTGTCAACCTACGTCGTGTATCGGTTTCACCAACCTTCGGTTGCTTGGAAACCGATCCAACGGTCCACCAGCCATATCCACCGGCACGCTGCAATCTACCAGCTGTCCACTTGTGACGTACATCGATTCCACCGGCCTCCGGTCGTTTGGGGACATCGATTCACCGACTCACCAACCTTCGGTTACAGTCCACCTTCTATTCCTCGGCCAGGTCCACCTCTCTGCAACGGTGAGTGTGTGTTCTACCAACAACAAATCGACCTGTGTTCATTTCAAAATGAAATAGGTGTCCTTTTTCGACTCTGGATTGGCTGAGTGCTACCCCAGCCTTCGACGAAACCCACCCTACACGAGTTCGACTAGTTCTATCGGACTAAAAAATAAAAATACAGATTTTACTTTTATATGTGGACTTTTATGGAAAAAGTTCGAAAAATAAAAAGGATGCATGATTCGACATGACATCGGCGGCCACCGTGGTGTGATGGCAGCATGCTCCGCATACCACACCGTATGCCCTGGGTTCACACGCCGGGCAAAGCAACATCAAAATTTTAGAAATAAGGTTTTTCAATTAGAAGAAAATTTTTCTAAGCGGGGTCGCCCCTCGGCAGTGTCTGGCAAGCGCTCCGAGTGTATTCCTCTCTCAGTGAAAACTCATCTGCCTTGCAGATGCCGTTCGGAATCGGCATAAAACATGTAGGTCCCGTCCGGCCGTTTGTAGGGACGACGCAAATTGGAAGATAAGCTCGGCCTTAGATCTCTTCGGAGGCTATCGCGCCTTACATTTATTTTTTTTTTTTTTTTTTTTTTTTTGATTCGACATGATATTACTATAGGGATACCTGGGAACTCAAACATTTTCACCTAGGACAATTTTTTGACCAGGACTTTTTCAAATCCGAAAAAAAATAATTATTATTTTCCGTCCCTGAACCAAACATTTCCTGTTAAATACCCAGAAACCTGGGCATTCCAGCAGACATCTGATTGATGAGCCAACACCGCCCAGGGGCTTGAGCACTCTCCGTGCCACTCAGCCGTATGAAGCAAAAAACACAAGCAGGTCTTCAGTTAACTCCACAAACAGGCGTCGGACCTTTATGCCAGGAATTGCCCGGTGAGTCCAGTACTCAAAGAACAGTACCCAAAACTAGTGGAAGCGGAACGCACACTCCCCAGGGAAACGCGAGTCACTCTAGCTCAACTTCGATCTGGATACTGTAAAGGTGCGTCCACACCAGTAACAAAACGTGTTCAAACAGTTATATAACCAATGTTATGTAACTTGTTAGAAATTCAACTGAAAAATGTTGTATAACACGATGTTGTGTAACTTTTTTTCTGTTTTTATAGGTTACATGTTACCCAGAGGTTGTCGGTAAAGATCAAACGAATTAGATAACTTGGTTGTATAACAAGTTGCAATTGTTTTAAAACAGTTGTTATACAACTTTGCTATTTCGTTACCGGTGTGAACGTACCTTAACAGGTTAAACTCTTACTATCCAGAATCAACCCGATATACAAAATGTATGCCCTGCTTGCAATGTGTCCCCACATGACACCGACCATCTCTTTAATTGTAATGTGGAACCAACGCCTTCTAACACCCCTTACATTATGGTCCCCCCCCCCCCCCCCCCCCCGTGTTGAAACAGCAAGTTTCCTTGAACTCCCGTTAGAGGATATTGATGACAATTTGTGATCGGTCGCACCCATTCGATGTGGCGAACCACTGATACAACAACAACAACGTGAATAATTGAACTTTAATGAAATTTTAGGCATACATTTTGTTGTAAATAGATAAGTAAGTTAAATAAAGTGAATTGTACGACTTGGAAAAGAGCCCCAAAGTATAAATTTATTGTACGGAACCCTGGACACGGCGAGTATACCCCAGCAATTATTTAAGAAGCATCGGGGCATGGGAAAGTTTCGTTACAATATCTCCACTTAGATATTTATTCGAGATATAGCCATCTAAAAGGATTTAACGTTAAATCTTGCAAGCTTTATCAAACAAAATTAAATATCGAAACAAAGAAGATTTAAGATAAATCTTCAATCATTGCAATATTTCAGGTATGGCATCCTGAAATTCACGTCATTTAATTCTTTGAAAGGAAAATGTTTTAAGGTAGCAGCAGTTTTTAAATTCATGCATGGCAGATTTTTTTCAAGATTTTCAAGTTTAGATTTTTATTGCTAAACGTGAGTAAAACAAAGAAATGTATCCAAATAGAATATTAATATATGTTTTTGCGTTGTAAAGCATGTGAAAACGTATGTGTTTAATTTAAAAATATAAATTTTTTTGGTGGCTGAAAATTTCACAAAAATTGAAACTGTGCACGTGACCCCAATTTATATTTTTTTCAATATGAAAAAATAAAACCACAGTGGAGACAGTGCAGGTTAAAATATGAGATTTAATAAATGTTAACAGTTATAGCTCTAGGTGGAGGTATGCTATAAGACTTAACGTTAAATCCTTTCAGATGCCTAAATCTCAAATAACGGTCAAAGTGGAGATACATATGCTATAATTTAATAGCATTGGAATCGTTTTTCTGGTCGTATTGCGATACAGAGATCAGTGCCAATGAGACATCCGTTCCACGAAGTCCCTAATATTAAACTTCGGGTGCACATCAAAGAGCAGCCATATATGCCTATAGAATTGTGTTGAGGAGACAGTGTTGGCAGACTTGAAGCTTGCCAGCTGAACGTCTTATAGGCTTCTTTTGCAGAACTCTTAAGTTATCCAGCTCAAAAGTAACAATTTAAGAGTGTAAAATGAGGGTAAAATTTTGGATGTTCTTTATGGTCATTTACAGATAAACTTGAAGCTATAGAGAAAGCCAACAGCAGCGATGGCAGGTGTTAAACTAGTGATAGGTAAATCACTACATAACCTGCCTGAAGATGATGAAAAAGACACGTTGTTTTGGTTAAAATTTCACAAGAGTTTCAAAATAGAAGTCTTTCTTCCGTTAAAATTAGCGAATTTCCAGCTAAATTAACCCTGTTCTGAATAACCTACCAGTGATTTGATGGTTTATTGTCTGCCGTTATTCGCTGTTGGCGGTTCTCTATACTTCTAGACTTCTTGGTTATTTTGCATTTTTTCATTCACTTGTAAACCCACTTATGCCATCAGAGGAATGTATAACATTTATTGAACTTATTACATTAAAGGTGACCCTGTATTTGAAGCACTTGCACATACTGCCATGGACGCGCTTTGGAAATTGAGACATAGGGGTTCTGATTTAATGGGAACTGTTCTAAACGTACATTCCGGCGATTGGGTACGACGTGATTCGGGAGTTGGCGCTGGTATTGATTCGTATTATGAATACCTATTTAAATCATATGTTCTACTTGGCGATGACAAATATTTGGTACGATTTAATCGCCATTACAATGCAGTTATGAAATATGTAAGCGAAGGCCCAATGCTATTGGATGTATTAATGCATAGACCTCATGCGAAGTCACGCAATTTCATGGATTCATTGTTAGCATTTTGGCCTGGTTTACAAGTGCTATCAGGTGACATAAAACCAGCTGTTCAAACACATGAGATGCTTTATCAAGTAATGCAAATGCACACATTCATTCCTGAAGCCTTCACAGTCGATTTTCAAATACATTGGGCACAACACCACCTGCGCCCAGAGTTTATTGAATCCACATATTTTCTTTTTCGTGCAACCGGGGACCATCATTACCTTCAAGTTGGTAAAAAGGCTTTAAAAACATTACAAAAATATGCAAAAGTTCCTTGTGGATATGCAGCTGTTAATGATGTTCGTACAGGAAAACATGAGGATCGTATGGATTCGTTTGTGTTGTCGGAAACATTTAAGTACTTGTATTTACTATTTTCGGAGCCACAAGATTTATTAGTTGACGTTGACGAATTTGTTTTCACTACAGAAGCACACTTATTACCTCTAACTATTGCTCAACTGGGAAATGCAAGCTTCAGTATTAATAATTCACATGTTTAAAATAACATTATTTAACTTTTTGTACAAATTACAGATTTTAGGCAAAGTGGCGAACACAACGTTTTGGATTTTATGCGAACATGCCCCAACTCTAATAGATTTCTTCCAGAAACGGTGCGTAAGCCATTACGCAATTTAATAACGGGTTCCTGCCCTCGTCCTCTATCTGGGAAACGCCTTCGTGCGCTGGATTTTCAGGGTAGTAATGCTGACCACTTGCGGGCTATTTATGATATGGGCATTACCATGGTGTCCTTAGGTGATGGCAAGGTGCGCCTCTTTCATAGTTTCTATAACGTAAGTTTTCTTTTCGATTTTATGTTTATTTTAGTTATCAATTTAGGGGGTTAATATTACGACAGATTTTTGTATAAGTGGGGCTTCAAGGGGATTGGTGACATGTGAAGAAACCCAGAAAAAAGTTGTTTACAATAGCGGAATGCTATGTATGAAAAAAAATAGCTTATGGCAATTTCAGAAAGAAAATTCTAATTTTTGAGCGTATTTTGTTTTTTGTTGCAAAATATATATACAAGGGGAATCCCCAATTTAGTCATGTTACGCTCGGTAGTCGTTGGATTTTCGTCGCGGTCTGTACATTTTTTGTTAGTTTTTGTGTGAAATTCGATACGCGTGCACGTGTTTTGGCATTGTTTGTTTAAAAGTAAAAGCAATTCGTTGAAATGCCAACGTAAAATACTTTGTGCTTGGAAACCAAAGTTCAGATCTTGGAAAAGCTTGACAAAGGTGTTCAAGGGAAGCGGTTAACCCTAGAGTTTGATGTGGTGCCATCTGCAATCAGCTATGTATATCAAATCGAATACACCATCAATTTTAAACGCTGTTCTTATCATGCGGCTAACATAAAATTATTGCACACGGCTGAATATTAGTTGTGAAGTTTTTGATTAATTTTTGGCTTTTTTAATGTATTTATATCGATCTTTTATGTACTTTTAATAAAAAAATATATTTATTGTAATTGGAGTTTTTGTTTTTTGGATCCTTTTTTATATTTAACGTATATATACATATATGTATGTATATTAAATAAAAAAACATGTGATATGTATTGTACTGGATTGTTATTTTGTTTTCTTATACAATTGAATAAGACAAAATTTCATTGTAGTTTTTTATTGCAAATTGACTTAATTTTTAAGGTTTTATACAAATAAAAAAACCTTCAGAAATTAGAATCACCCTAAAAACAAAGGGGTTCTAATTTGTGAGCGTCTACTATATTTGTATTTTATTTCCATGGATGATGTTAGCCCCGGCGTTTAAGGTATTTTAATTTTTCAACAATTTAACTTGAAATGTTGAATCAATTAAACAGTATATCTTCAATAATGGAAAAATATTTTTCTAACCAGGGTTGGAATTGCTTACTGAAAAAAATTAAATTTATAAATTTTTTGCTTTGCCAGCAAAGAATTTTTTATCAGCATTTATTTTTTTTACAGCTCAAGCTCATATTTGAAAAAAAAATCCCGTGAATAAGCAATATGTGTTTTTTTAGTTTTGCTTCAGATTTAATTTGAATTTGAAGCTGGGCTTGCACGGTGGAGTATTTGATCAATCTAGCTGGCCAAAATTAAAACAGCAGTTAGTTCTGTTCAAAAAGTGGTTGTCTTACTTCATTGTTATGAAAGGAAATATTTGGGAGTAAATTCACGGTGTTCCGCGCAGAATTATTATGG
Source organism: Eurosta solidaginis (assembly GCF_040869045.1). Taxonomy (NCBI): domain Eukaryota; kingdom Metazoa; phylum Arthropoda; class Insecta; order Diptera; family Tephritidae; genus Eurosta; species Eurosta solidaginis. Next base: position 84,188,607 of record NC_090320.1, on the reverse strand, counting down.
ATCGGGCTCCGGTTTCGGATGGACCCGGGGTTATTTTTTGGCATTACATGAGATATATCAATATGGGTATCAAAGGAAAGGTATTTTACTCCGCATTTCTATTGACATTTTTATGTAGAGTTGCCACTTAGGGTTGCCACCTCACCTTTTTTATATTTCTTTGTATATCCACTGACATCTCGGAAACGGCTTAACTGATTTGAATCAAATTTTTTTACATCGATATAGTATTACATTTTAAGGTTTTTCACATAGGTGTTGCCACTGAGGATGTTTTCAAAAGGTTGCCACTTTTTTAAAGTAAAAAAAGTACTTGACATATGCCAATAAGGGTATCAAAGGAAAGGTATTTCACTCCCGATTTCCAATAAATACATTTTTAGGTAGGGTTTTCACCTCACCTTGTTGTAGATATATCTGAGTATATCTACTACTTTACGAATGAAATCTGATGTAAAATTTCTTCCTCTTCAGAATTATTATAGTTCAGTAACAATAAGTAATTATGCACAAATTCTAACTTTTCGTCAAAAGTTTTCTTATTATATTGCTGCATCATTGTGTACAACTGAAGACGAGTAAATGTAGCCATTTATTATGAATATTTAGCATACGGTTGATAGAACACAAAACTCAATTACACAGTGCTACAAAAAAAGATTCAAAACACTTTTGAAGTCACCTAGTTAGTGTACGTTGTAGGCCTTGACGGGTACATCATGATAATGTGTTTCATAATTGTCTAACACCTCCATATTTTTTTATTGTCTAAAACCCGTTTTTCGTCTACTGCGCGCACTCCAACAATCATAACGTCGTCATGTTTTGAACGATTGCTTTACGGTTTTGGAAAGAAGAAGATTCAAGCTTCAAGCTGATGTATATTTGTTTATACTTTATACAACAAAAATTGGGACATTTTCCAAAAGTTATCTAAGATCTACCCATTTTTTCCCCGTTTTTCACAGTTCACCGTCTTTTTTATGTAACATATCATATTCATTCTGAAAGATCTATATATCCCGAGTAAGAAAAGTCATGTTTTATCAAAATCGGCTGATAAATGTTTAAGTTACGACGCTTATTGTAAACAAGAAAATTAATAAAAAGATATTAAGATATTAAAAGATATATATTTGATAGAATGGTCTGTACTTTGTTAGTTGCTGTGAATCAGTTGTATAAATTGAAAACTATTTTCATACCTTCCTTGATTTTTGCGTCACTTAGTTTTGGAAACACGGCTTTCAAGTGCAAAAAAGGCTCGCTGGTTTTGTCAAGTCGTTTGACAAACTGCTTCATGTATCCCAACTTGAGGTGTAGCGGTGGCAAAATTACTTTATCGTTCTGAACGAGTGGAATGTTAACGACGTTTTTTTTCTTATTTCAGGTGTTTTCCTACACGGCCATTCACTTAGTTTGAAATTATCTTTTCATCGACTGTCCCATTCGCACGGATAACAAGGATATTTTGTGTATCCTCCTTGCATTCCGAAAAGAATTGTCAGAACTTTCCAATCACAAACAATTGGCCATTGATGCTTATCATAATCTATGGAGTGTAAAATTTTCTTCATTGCGGCATACGTTTCTTCATGTTGGTAGCGTATGCTATTGGGACTGATGGAAACTGGTTCTCGTTATGCAGTAGGATAGCTTTCAAACCTAATAAATTAACAGATAAAATAAAAATTACGTATGTAAACTTTTTTCCAGTTGTAAAGACATTTTCGATAAAACACTTACTTTTGCACGAACCGTCCAAAAATAAACGTCACTCTTCTGGTTGGTGTTTGTGATCAAGACAAACAAAGAGCTCATCTATATCTGAACAGTAAACAAGTTGATTGTTGACGTCGTTAGCTCGGAATATTTTTTCGAAGAACGGTATGTTGTCATCCCTCGGGAATGTAGCCTTAAAGTTCTTTTCCACAATATTCCAATGTTTCAGCCTGGAGCCCAAAATTTCTGTCTGCCTCCAAGATACTCCTAAATCACGCATAAGGTAACGAAAATCTTCATTTGTTAGAACCCCAGTTGAAGGAAATTTCTTGTCAATTTCTGAACCGTCAGAATCTTCTTCATATTCCAATGCATTTTTCGATTCAAGAGTTGCAACATGAGTATTCGTTTTTTCTTCCTTTATTGGGCGAGATACGGTTCCTACATAAGCATACTTTATGCGGTCGTGGGTTTTATAGTGATGACCAACGGTTTTTGTTTGGCAGAAATAGCAATCTTCTTCCTTATGGAAAATTTGACGATGCCAAACCATTGGGGTTGAAAATTGTAAACGGCGCTTGTTGCATTGGTAAACGCGTCTTTCACGGCTTTATTCGTCTCTAATATTACGCGATGTGTCCTGTCAACGCACAGACCACAGATATAACATAACTTGTCACGATTATCACACATTGTATAAAAAATTAAACAGCGATAGACCTTTACGCGAGTTTAATTTTCTAATTTTAATTTTTTAATTTTCCAAAACGAAGTGAAAATATTTTCAATTTATACATGTGATTCACAGCAACTAACAGAGTACACACCCATGATTCAATCACAAGATGTTTGTTCGACTGACAAATTTTTTGACAATTGCAGCCATTTTGCTCCCAAATCGAATTTACATCCGTTAACTGTGTTGTTTCTTTGCGATTTTTCGAAAAATATTACTAGTAGAAATAGGAAGCAATCAGTTTACAAATACCCGATAATAATTCCTTAGAACATTTTTTAAAATTTTATGATGAATTTATTAACCACTAGCTTATACCCGTGGGTTTCACTCCACGTTGCTATAAAAAATATGGAAAATAAATAAATCACTTTTAAAATACTTCTTGTTTCACATTTATAAGCGATATATATATATATTTATTATTTGTGTTAACATTTTCTGATGAATAGTTAAATACTGTAATTAGCTCAAAAATTAAATAATGTAATTATATGATTTTTTTTTTAATTTAACGAAACCATATTCTGAACTGGTATCCGACCAGAAAAGTAATTTATCTAAGAAAATTGTCAAAAAAAAAAAAAAAAAAAAACGCCTAGACTGATGTCGATGATTTACACCAATTGTTAATGATTATGACCAAAAGAATGAATCAGACAAAAAAAATATCGTAAATTATCGAACGTTCTAAAAGGAAAGTTAAAAGTTGTGGAAGTTCTCATTCCAAGAATTTCCAAGAAATTATTTCTGCAAATAGTATGCAATTCTTGCGGTATAACATTAGAGGGTAGCGAATCAAAGTTTCAATTATCCTAGCTTTCATCATGACATTCAATAAATCATAGAACCAATCGTTGAGTGCGGTCTGAATATGGGAAATTAATGTTTTTCACACGGCCAACGATATTTCTCATGTTCTGTTGACTTTGATAGTTTTAAGAACCAAGAAAATAGTGAAAAATATCGTTTATAACATGCATATTGCTTCATTATGAAAAAAAAAAAATAACAAAATCGAAACGGCCACAACCCTACACTGAAATTTCCTTCAACGTTGGCATATATGTAGTTGTCTCTTATTATATTGGTAGCTTCGAACGAAGTCATTCGGAAACTTGAATTGTACATTTGTATATTGGCTAGAAAATGTCTTGATTCCGCTGTTGAACCAGAAATTAGTGTTGATAATGGTTCTGGTGGGCATTGCAATTCCTCTAGCCGAACTTTTCCTGAGGCGCAACACATTCCAGGCGTTTCGCTTTTAAATTTTAGTGCACAGCAAAATGGACATACATTGCTCATAATGCCAATTACCACAAATTTATGCAAACTATAATCGATATCTTTGTTATATTGAAATACGGCACCACTCAAAGCAATATTAATGTTGCGTCGACCTGGACGTGACTTGGCATATCGTTCCCTGTCAATGGCATTGCGATGTACCCGTTGTTCGTCTGATCGACGTTCTCTTGTAGCATTATGCATTATGTCCTCCTATGTCAATGCGTTTGTAGCATTATGCTGTTGTTGTTGTTGTTGTAGCAGTGCTTCGCCCCATCCAATAGGTGCGGCCGATCACAAATTGTCATCAATATCCTCTAACGGGAGTCCAAGGAAACTTGCTGTTTCAACAGGTGTGGACCATAATGAGAGAGGTGTTAGAGGCGTTGGTTCCAGAATACAGTTAAAGAGATGGTTGGTGTCATGTGGGGACACATTACAAGCAGGACATATGTTTTGTATGTCGGGGTATATTCTGGATAGGTAAGAGTTTAACCTGTTACAGTATAAAGATCGAAGTTGACCTAGAGTGACTCGCGTTTCCCTAGGGAGAGTGCGCTCCTCTTCTGCTAGTTTTGGGTGTGTTTTTTAGCTTCATACGGTTGTGTTCTCAGGTGCCGTATTTTCTCATAATGCTTACGGAGATGACTCCTTAAGCCCCTGAGCGGTGTTGGCTCATCAATTAGATGTCTGTTGGGATGCCCAGGTTTCTGGGTATTCAACAGGAACTGTTTGGTTAGCATTTCATTGTGTAGATGGTGTTCTGGGGACATAAGACGACAACCCGTGGCGGTTCTGAGGATGGTCTTTTGGCAGGACTGTAGCTTCTTCCAGTGAGTAGTCTGTAGGCTTGGCGACCATATCGGGGACGCGTAGCATGCAATCGGCTGACCAATTGCTTTGTAAGTGGTAATGAGCGTTTCTTTATCTTTACCCCAAGTACTACCAGCAAGAGATTTGATGATTTTATTGCGGTTCTGGATTTTCGTTACAATTGCGGCTGCATGCTCACCAAAATGTAGATCCTGATCAAGCATCATACCCAAGATTTTGGGGTATAAGACAGTCGGTAGCGTAGTGCCATTGACGTGGATGTTCAAAATGGTCGACATTTGGGACGTCCATATTGTAAATAAGGTCGCCGATGATTTATTCCGTGATGTCAGGTTTCGCGAGGCGAAAAAACTGACGAGATCAATGAGGTAGCCGTTTATTTTGTTGCAAAGCTCATCGATCTGTTGGCCTAGGCCTGTGGCCATTATTGTGCAGTCATCGGCGTAGGAAACGATAGTGACTCCTTCTGGTGGCGAAGGTAGCTTTGATATGTAGAAGTTAAACAAAAGTGGGGATAGGACACACCCTGTGGCACCCCTTGTTTAAATTGCATCGATGTCTGCCGTCCACCCAGATAATTTGCGGTCCACCTTTTAATACTTGGGGGAAGGGTAGACCATTCCAGGTCTTGCAGTAACGTGCCATGGTTGACCGTATCAAAAGCTTTTTGCAGGTCTAGCGCAACAAGTACTGTTCTCTGGTGGGGGATTTGATTTAAACCGCAATTTATCTGTGTGCTAATGGCATTTAGCGCGGTGGTTTTGCTATTAGTATTAGGGTGAATTACTGAAAATTAAACCTAGGTTATTTAAATTTTCTTGGAGTCGTAGTTTATCTATATATTTTTCTTTTCGATCTGTTCTGACATGAAAATTTACTGATATTTTTTAGTAAGAAACTTTACTTTCGCCAAGTAAGTATTTTATATTCACTAGGCAAATACGAAAGAATTAATTTTAGGGGGGCACAAATCAAACTTTATACTATTGCCTGTCGCATTAAATCCGCACAAGAAAAACACCGCCGTTGTCGATTACTAATTGACTGTAACTTTAATAATTCATTTTCCTCTTTTTATAATATTTTCTTAAATCTAATTTACAGTTTGTCAACTTCCAATTCCAATAAGCGGTAAGTTCTTCGCCTGTACCTATGAGCCTATGTATGTGTGTATATGTACAAGAGAGCGTGGACAAGCCGCGCTTGTTAGTAGGTATACACACACCGCATGCGCATAGGTACAGTCGAATACATACTGTAATCATGCATTCACTTACATTAGGGTGGTGCTAAAAGCTTAAGGTAAGTAAATTGGTAAGCAATTAAAATCATTAAAAGGGAAAATAAGGCAAGTGTAAATTAATTATAAGGTAAGTATAAGGTAGGTAATAGAAAAATATAAGGTAACTCTATTTTAAGTATTTAGGTAAGTACATAATTATTTCGATTTAACTTCATTATTTAATTACATTTCATTTTATTTACATTTCATTTTCAGGTATTAATTTATAAACTAGTGTGCTCCAACACCGGCCACCTTGAACGAATCTGCATTCTTCAACTTAATGGTAACACGGCTAGCTTGTGTATCGGACGCCTAATTATTCCGTTTCTTGTTTGAACGTCGGCCACTCTCACCTTCCCATCCTGTGGTATCTGTCACTCGGCCTAGAATCCATTGCTGGGGCGGGGCGTTGTCTTCGTGAACGACGACGAGCTCTCCTACCTCTACGTTGGGCTGTGGGTGCTGCCACTTGTTGCGCTCCTGCAAACTCAGGAGGTAACTCTTGGACCACGTTTGCTAAAACCGACGCTTGATTGAGCAAACATGTTGCCATCTGTCGGAGTAGCATGTGCTGGGTTCCGGGAGTTCTGTTTCCCCTGGCATTTCCCTGAGCCGCAACCGATTAACAGGTGCGCCGGTGTTAGAGCCCGTCGTTCGGATCCTGGCTGTGTGGAGCGATTGGGCGCGAGTTGAGCACGGCCTCTACCTCGACGAGCAGCGTTTCTATTTCTTCGGCGGTGAGACTCGTGTTGCCTGCGGCTTGTACGAGCAGGTGCTTCGCCGACTTCACTGCGGCCTCCCATAACCCGCCGAAGTGGGGAGCCCTGGGAGGTATAAAGGTGAACTTAACCGTTCGTCCGCGGCGTATTGGGTTACCTCCTCCTTCTGAAAGGAGAAACGCTTCCCTCAGTTCTTTGAGCTTGTGATCGGCTCCTACGAAATTCGTCGCGTTGTCGCAGTGAATCGTCGCTGGTATTCCCCGGCATCCGACGAACCTTTTAAGGGCGAGAATAAATTTGTCAGCGCTTACATCAGATACAAGTTCTAAATGGACAGCTTCTGAGGTAAGACACACAAAGAACGCAATGTACATTTTTACCTGGGGGCGACCCCTTATCTTTTGTGTGACGTAAATTGGACCGAAAAAATCGACCCCACAAACCATAAAGGGTCGTAGAGCACGTAGCCTGTCGGCTGGTAAATTGCCCATAATTTGGCTTTTTAATTTTGGCTTGTAATGAAAGCAATGTATGCAGTTTCGCACGGTTCGACTACATGTTTCTCGAGCATGGTGGTTGCGCAAATGTAGGAACCGTATATACGAATTTACGAACTGCGAATTTTTACTTAATAATAGAGGAAATTTGGCATCGTACGGGATAGGCGCATTTAATAAACGACCGCCTACTCGTAACAATTTCAACGACAAGGACTTTTCTGAATACTCATGCAAAAATGGATTCAACTTTTATAAGCTCGACGGTAGTGGAAGGTTTTTTGACAATTTTGTTATTTCTTGGCTATATTCATCACCTTGGACTATTTGAACAATTTTTAAGAAGCTTAATTGCAACTCTTGTGCCGATGGTGTTGGATCATACTTGGTGGATCGATTTCTCACCTTTACGACCCATCGCAGAACATAGGCAAAAACTCGTAATAATTTTTTGTGTGAAAAATATTTTTCAGTCACAGTTACGAGTGGATTACGGTCGTACTTACTGCTATTAAGGCGCTGGCATTTTTCTTCTTTGCCAGTACTTGTTCTTCAGACGTTAAGTCGAAATGGGTATTTATTGGCCAACTTGCGGGGTCTTCTAAGAGGAACTGTGGGCCAGAAAACCATATCGAGTTCTGTATTTCATCCACGCTACAACCCCGAGACACTTGATCCGCAGGATTTTGTTTAGTTGGCACATGCCGCCACGAAGCACTTTGAGTCAACTCTTGAATCTCGGACACTCTATTTGCAACGAAAGTTTGCAACGTTGATGGATGTGTTTTTATCCAATGCAAAACTATTTCGGAGTCTGTCCAGAATGTTACGCTGTCAATAGGTCGATTCAAGATTGGCGCAATGCGGGACCATAACTTGGCCAAAAGATGCGCTGCCAGGAGCTCTAAACGAGGAAGAGACTTAGTCTTCAGCGGAGCAACCCTGGATTTTGCAGTTAGCAGAATGCATTTAACGTCGTAAGCGAGTTGGCTTCGAATGTAAATACAACAACCATACGCCCTTATTGAGTCGTCGGCGAAGCCATGTATTTGACAATTAGCACTTGACTCAGTATACACAAACCGAGGAATGCTGATTGATGACAACTGCAACAAATTCGCTTTAATCCACAGCTCTTGCAATAAGATTTTAGCTGAGGTCACTAGTGGGGTCATCAAACCAAGAGGATCAAAGAGTCGGGCAGATACCGATAAAATATTTCTTTTTGTAGCTCGTAACTCATCAAATGTATCATCCAATCTAAACCGAAATAAGTCGTCTTTTGGCGACCAGTGGATTTTAGTGTAGTCTGAATCGTTGAAACTTAAAGATTTTTTCAGACTCTGACTATCGAAAAAACTTGGGTGGTTGGAGAACCACTTAGCTAGCTGGAATTCTGCCGACTTTAAGACGTCAGTTACCTCACAGCGAATTCTTTCGAGGGATTCAAAATCTTCAGATCCGGTTAACAGATCATCAACGTAGAAATCGGTACGTATTACCTTGGCACCGAGTTGATATTTTTGTGCATTCTTAGCATCTGCAAACACCGTGTTGCGAGAAATGGCGCAGTGCCATAGGTAACGGTGTTTAAACGAAAAATTTGCAGAGGCTCGGATGGATGCTTTCTCCACACTATTAATTGAAAATTTTCATCATTTTCATTTACGAGAACTTGGCGATACATCTTAGTGATGTCCGCCGTAATAGCATACTTGTGCATTCGAAAGCGAAGTAGCGTCGAAAAAAGTTCTTCTTGAATGGTCGGTACAACCATCAAAATGTCGTTCAACGCAATTTGTGTTGACGTCCGACTCGACGCATCGAAAACAACGCGGAGTTTCGTCGACGTACTTTGTGGTCTTAAGACACACTGATGCGGAATGAAATAGTGGGCTTCACTAGGGATTTTGTTATCAGTGGGGCTCATGTGGTCCAATGCCAAGTACTCTTCCTTGAAGTCCAGATACATTTGACGAAGTTCTGGATCCTTCAACGTACGTCTCTCCAGCACCTGAAAGCAGCGAGCTGTAGTTTCAAATGACTGACCCAACGAATTTTGGTCAGTTTTGAATGGCAATCTTACTTGAAGCCGTCCCGACGGTGAGACTTCAGTAGTCTGAACGAAGTAGTCGTCGCATTTCATTTGTTCGGCAATAAACTTTTTAGCCTGTGATTCCGAAGGGATTTCCTCCATTGCCCAGAATCTTTGGACAATTTTATCAATTGCTTGCGAATCATCTTCGGCTTTGCATAACGCACTGCTAACTTCGGAGTGTTCACTATGGTGGGAGGCGTATTTGCCTGAAATAACCCAACCCAAAAGTGTTTTTTGAAGCGTCGGAAACCTTGGGTCAGTGTTAATCTGACCAACCGACAAAAGATCGAAAAATGTTTCGGCTCCCAACAAAAGATCGACTTTTGAGGATTTATGGGACCCAGGATCGGCTAATTCAAAATTAGCTGGAATTTTTCAACCTGTGGTGTTAACATCCCTATCTGGGTGATTTGCCGAAATCGCTCCCATTACCCAAAAATCTGCGAGAAACTCGATATTGTTAACTCGGGATTTTATGATTGCACTAACTTTGGACCGAACCTTTTGGGATGCATTACCAATCCCGATAACATTTAATGTTACCTTCTCTCGCCGAATTCGCAGCATTTGTGCCAGCTCTTCACTAATGGAATTTACTTGTGACCCTGAGTCAAGTAACGCTCGAGCTGACACATAATCACCGGAGCAAGTTTTCACCTTGACCACTGCTGTTGCTAACATAACGCGATCAGGCACGCTCATTGTGTGCATAGCTTGTGAGGTCGAAGATTATGGTGTTGTTTCGAACGATATCGGGTATTGGTGTAACATGGTGTGATGTGACCGATTACAACCTCGACACCGTTGTCATTTAGAAACCGTATGTCCCTCGCGCAAGCAATTTTTACACAATGGGACCGATTTCGCGAAATAGAATCTCTGCTGAGGAGAGAGAGTTTTGAATTTAGGACAGTTGGTTAAGAAGTGGTTCTTGGAGTTGCAGTGGAAACAAGTAGTTGTCTTAGCTTTCGCAGCCACAAAGGATGACTTTGGCTTTTCAGCACTCTTGTTGGTTTTCCTTTGGATGTCGTGCGACTTTGACGATGTCGACGCTTCTTCAGACGAGAGGTGCTGGTATCTCTTATTGAGAGCCGCTTCGCACACACTCCACAGCGGAAGCTTGTCGTAGTCAAGTTGCTCCTCCCATTTAGACCGCGCCGTGGGATCAACCTTCGACATTACTAAATGTATGAACATCGCATTGGAAATATTTTTATCATCACCCAAAGACAACAGGGAGTCATAGACAGCTGATACGATCGATCATGAACCGCAGCGAAAGCGACGATGGCTTTTGGATTTTCGGAAGCTCAAACAGTTTCGAAATTGTGTTCAAAATATAAGACATTTATTGTCATATACCTTTTTCAGGCTTGCCAGCGCCTTCGGATAATTTTCTTCCGTCATTTGGAAGGCCATCACCGTTCCTAACGCTTCACCAGACAAGCACGAAACTAAATGTGTGAATTTTTCAATGTCTGAAAGCGCTGGGTTATTATGAACGAGGCTCTCAAACAAACTCATACAATTTTTAAACTCCGAATACTGCCCTCGAAACTTGGGCAGCGACATTTTCGGAAGTCTTGAGCTGTGAGGCGCTGTGAAGGAGGTGTCAGAAGCTTTTGTTTTGTTGCTCTCTGACAATATCGATTTTAACATCGCCTTGGTTCCAACAATTAAATCTTCAAAGCTGTCACGAGTGTCATCATCTTCATCGATCTCTTCTATTTCGGACTGACACGCTAGAAGCTTTCGCTGTAACTATTCAGCATTTCGAGTCGCCACTCAACTTCCGACGGATCTGATGAAAGTGACTGATTATGAATTCCCGTTTGAATTCGAGCTATCCTTCTTTTTAAAATCGTCTTTTGTCTTTTCAAGGAAGTAGCGTCTTCCACCTGGCCTAGCTGATTCTCAATTTTACTCATCTTGATTCGCTATGTACAGTAACTTTGTACAAATTTATAGTTTGGAAGTTTTCAACGCGGCAATACGAAAAGGAAAAAAAATCGCTGAAACTTCACCAGAACTATCGAAAAAAAGGCGCAAATGAAGAGATAAAAGCTTATGATTCCTTAATTGAGAAAACTAGACGCGATGTCGAAAGTTTTTTAAGGGCCTAACCGTGAGCAAAATTATGGTCAACGATTTAACCAAACACTTAAAGCTGTATAGCTTTGGAAAAATATTTGACAGTATGGTAATCGGAGCCTTGTCGGAAATTGTACGAGATAGTTTTTCACTAAACAATCCCGAAATCTTGTTTGACGAAATTTGTTTATAAACAATTTAATTTCAGTGTGAATACAAGAGATGCCCAAAATCAAAGCTTGTTGGACGATCTTTGCAGCAATTTAACAAAACCAACAACCTCAACAGCTTTTAATTGTTTGCACTCAATACCTGTTCTTTATGGACTGGTTCGTTTCCAGCTTCGACTTCCCTTTTGCAGAGTATACAGCTGCACTTCATTCCTGGTCAGAAATCTTTAAGTGGCCAAATATTTGATCAGGAGGGGTATCGGGTACAGGCGGCACTGGATATCAGCATTTTCGTATGTGTGTGTGTGCAGCACAGTTTATTGCGCAAATAGCCTTTCAATAAACCCTTTTTTTCACTTAGCGCTTTTTGGAGGTAAGTATAGAACTTCTTTTTGCCCTCTTAATTAGATATAGTAACGCACTTGTGGGTAAGTACCTCTTAATAAAATTAATTTTTTGTATCTTTTTAGGATTTTCACACTGGCACTACTATTATTTTGCAGGCTACTGTAAGTATACAAGCGCTGGGTACACAGGTAAATTCTTGGATATTTGCTTTACTTTAAAACACTTCACAAACTGAATATTATTTTTTAAATATTTTTTGTGTGTATGTAAGTTTTTAACACTGTTTTAAGTTTTTGTTGTATTTTAATCTTTAGGTTGATATAAATATTTTTAATACAGGTAAGTATTTTTAACCAATATTTTAAATTTAATTATCATAAAATAAAATGTAAGGCGCGATAACCTCCGAAGAGATCTAAGGCCGAGCTTCTCTTCCAATTTGCGTCGTGCTCCTCTTGATTTTCCCTACAAATTGGCCGGACGGGACCTACATGTTTTATGCCAACTCCGAACGGCATCTGCAAAGCAGATGAGTTTTCACTGAGAGCTTTTCATGGCAGAAATACACCCGGAGCGCTTGCAAACCCTGCCGAGGGGCGACCCCGCTTAGAAAAATTTTCTTCTAATTGAAAAACCTAATTTTTAAAATTTTAACAGGCAGTACAGAAAACGGCTCTTAGTGGTACTAACGTAATTGGTAGTTTTAAGTGTCAGTGACAACGCCATTCGATGTTTCAGGTTTAAGCCCAAAACGTAAGTGCAGCGAGATTTCAAACACACTGGTTTACACTACGCAAAACGCATATATCGCTGCATGCCAAGCATTGCGCTGCATGACCTGTCCAAACTAAATTTGCTGCATAAAATCAGTGTTGGGTAACGAAAACCCCTAACAATCCCGAACAGGCACAAAACAAAATGCTAAATAAACAAATATTTTTTCGTCATTCAAATTCTTTTACTCATTCAAGGTTCGAATCGAGCTCAAGGCCAGACAATAATTTTTTTCTAATGATAATTATTGTTATTTTTTTATTTTTCTAAATTTGAAAAATTGTATTTTGTTTTTGGAATAGTAAGTAGAACATTTTTCAGACAACCTGCCATAGCTGCGCAGATAGATCCATTTCGAAGGGTGCTAAGCCTTCATCATCAGTACGCTTTAGGCATGCTGCGCTAACCATTTAGCTATACAGCGGTGGTTTGTTTGACTGGCAAATTTGCTACTTCTATTCCTTTTTTACCAACTTTATTTATTCAGTGTTGCGCCATCTGGTGCAAATCACTGATAATGTTGGATTTTTGTTTATTGTCAATTACTGTGCTTGACATTCCCAAGTGCTCATGGTTTATTAACAATTGTTTTTGTTTTTATCGGCCTATTGATAAATCATTCAAGGTTCGAATCGAGCTCAAGGCCAGACAATAATTTTTTTCTAATGATAATTATTGTTATTTTTTAATTTTTCTAAATTTGAAAAATTGTATTTTGTTTTTGGAATAGTAAGTAGAAAATTTTTCAGACAACCTGCCATAGCTGCGCAGATAGATCCATTTCGAAGGGTGCTAAGCCTTCATCATCAGTACGCTTTAGGCATGCTGCGCTAACCATTTAGCTATACAGCGGTGGTTTGTTTGACTGGCAAATGTGCTACTTCTATTCCTTTTTTACCAACTTTATTTATTCAGTGTTGCGCCATCTGGTGCAAATCACTGATAATGTTGGATTTTTGTTTATTGTCAATTACTGTGCTTGACATTCCCAAGTGCTCATGGTTTATTAACAATTGTTTTTGTTTTTATCGGCCTATTGATAAATCATTCAAGGTTCGAATCGAGCTCAAGGCCAGACAATAATTTTTTTCTAATGATAATTATTGTTATTTTTTAATTTTTCTAAATTTGAAAAATTGTATTTTGTTTTTGGAATAGTAAGTAGAAAATTTTTCAGACAACCTGCCATAGCTGCGCAGATAGATCCATTTCGAAAAATTTTCTACTTACTATTCCAAAAACAAAATACAATTTTTCAAATTTAGAAAAATTAAAAAATAACAATAATTATCATTAGAAAAAAATTATTGTCTGACCTTGAGCTCGATTCGAACCTTGAATGATTTATCAATAGGCCGATAAAAACAAAAACAATTGTTAATAAACCATGAGCACTTGGGAATGTCAAGCACAGTAATTGACAATAAACAAAAATCCAACATTATCAGTGATTTGCACCAGATGGCGCAACACTGAATAAATAAAGTTGGTAAAAAAGGAATATAAGTAGCAAATTTCCCAGTCAAACAAACCACCGCTGTATAGCTAAATGGTTAGCGCAGCATGCCTAAAGCGTACTGATGATGAAGGCTTAGCACCCTTCGAAATGGATCTATCTGCGCAGCTATGGCAGGTTGTCTGAACAATTTTCTACTTACTATTCCAAAAATAAAATACAATTTTTCAAATTTAGAAAAATTAAAAAATAACAATAATTATCATTAGAAAAAAATTATTGTCTGGCCTTGAACTCGATTCGAACCTTGAATGATTTATCAATAGGCCGATAAAAACAAAAACAATTGTTAATAAACCATGAGCACTTGGGAATGTCAAGCACAGTAATTGACAATAAACAAAAATCCAACATTATCAGTGATTTGCACCAGATGGCGCAACACTGAATAAATAAAGTTGGTAAAAAAGGAATATAAGTAGCACATTTGCCAGTCAAACAAACCACCGCTGTATAGCTAAATGGTTAGCGCAGCATGCCTAAAGCGTACGGATGATGAAGGCTTAGCACCCTTCGAAATGGATCTATCTGCGCAGCTATGGCAGGTTGTCTGAAAAATTTTCTACTTACTATTCCAAAAACAAAATACAATTTTTCAAATTTAGAAAAATTAAAAAATAACAATAATTATCATTAGAAAAAAATTATTGTCTGGCCTTGAGCTCGATTCGAACCTTGAATGATTTATCAATAGGCCGATAAAAACAAAAACAATTGTTAATAAACCATGAGCACTTGGGAATGTCAAGCACAGTAATTGACAATAAACAAAAATCCAACATTATCAGTGATTTGCACCAGATGGCGCAACACTGAATAAATAAAGTTGGTAAAAAAGGAATAGAAGTAGCAAATTTGCCAGTCAAACAAACCACCGCTGTATAGCTAAATGGTTAGCGCAGCATGCCTAAAGCGTACTGATGATGAAGGCTTAGCACCCTTCGAAATGGATCTATCTGCGCAGCTTTGGCAGGTTGTCTGAAAAATTTTCTACTTACTATTCCAAAAACAAAATACAATTTTTCAAATTTAGAAAAATTAAAAAATAACAATAATTATCATTAGAAAAAAATTATTGTCTGGCCTTGAGCTCGATTCGAACCTTGAATGATTTATCAATAGGCCGATAAAAACAAAAACATTTCTTTTTCATTTAAAATCGAAATATTATATTCAAAACATTTTCTTTTTTAAATTTTATTTAAAACTTTGGGTTAACAAATTCCATTTTCAATAAGTAACTTCTTCTCTGGGTTAACTGGCGCCAACTGGTCACACCAAGGGAATTTAAATCGTTTCCCATCTGATCCTTCCAGCGAAGTGGGGGCCGCCTTCATCTGCCTCCCTAGGCGGGGTCCGACAAAAATACTTTCTTAGCAGAAGCACCATTTTACATTCGCTTTACATGGCCTAGCCGCTGCGTTTTAATCCGCACCACAATGTTGACGTCTGCGTAGATTGTACAGCTCATCAGTAAATTTCCTTCGGAACTCGCCGAAGCCAACGTGTAGAGGTCCGTAAATATTTCGAAGAGCTTTTCTCTTGAAAACTCACAGAGCCGCCGTTACGCCTGTGTATATTTTGTTATTTTTGCTATCGTCAAGCTTGTGCTGTTTGTTACAAAGTTAGGTTTGTTTGTTTTTGCTGCAAGCCTTGGGAAAGAAAACTGCATAGATGTACAAGGTCGACTATAATCATAAAATGGAGCAACTACTAAATAACAAAAACAAATATAAAATAATAACAACTGATCTTACACAAGAATTATTAGGAATAGAACAATAATATCAGGAAATAAATCTACAAACATAAGAACATACATTTTAAATTGAAGAAACAATGGATTTCCCAAGATCGAAGAAAACACTCCACTTAGGCCGATATCATCTTTTGTAGGTGTGCCGTGCTATATTCTTTCTAAGCATAATGCGCAAACTTTAAAAAAACATACATTGTGACATTTTAAACGGAAAAAAATTCCGTCCGACTAAACCACAACCTCCAAGATGTTACCATAACAGAAAAAGAAATTTTATGATAGATTCAAGGGGTTGTGTTGTTGTTGTACCAGTGCTTCGCCCCATCCAATAGGTGCGACCGATCACAAATTGTCTCAATATCTTCTAACGGGAGTCCAAGGAAACTTGCTGTTTCAGTAGGGGTGGACCATAATGAGGGGGGTATTAGAGGCGTTGGTTCCACATTACAATTAAAGAGATGGTGGGTGTTATGTGGGGACACATTGCAAGCAGGGCATATGTACATTTTGTATGTCGTGGTTGATTCTGGATAGGTAAGAGTTTAACCTGTTACTGTATCCAGATCGAAGTTGAGCTAGAGTGACTCGCGTTTCTCTGGGGAATGTGCGTTCCTCTTCCGCAAGTCTTGGGTATTGTTCTTTGAGTACTGGATTCACCGGACAATTCCTGGCATAAAGGTCCGACGCCTGTTTGTGGAGTTCACTGAGGACCTGCTGTTTTTTGGCTTCATACGGCTGGGTTCTCAGGTGCCGTATTTCCTCATAATGCTTACGGATATGACTCCTTAAGCCCCTGGGCGGTGTTGGCTGATAAACCAGATGCCTGTTGGGATGTCCAGGTTTCTGGGTATTCAACAGAAACTGTTTGGTTAGCATCTCATTTCTCCCCACATGGTTGTGTAGCGGAACCCTTTAAAGGATAACAGCGTAATTTATAGCTTCTCCAACCCATTTGTCAACCTCACCTACCCGTGACGAATAGCAACCTAGGCTCTGGCAACCCCAAGCTCCTCATCGAACTAGGGGTGGGGCGGGATGGCGTAGAAAGTTCAACGTGGTCATATTAAATCGTTCCAGTGTTGTTCATTTATCGATACAACAACAACAACAACGATATTTTAAAATCGTTTAATGTTGTGCCCCTTTTACCAATATTCCGATACAATACGCCATCCGTACAATTATGAGACTATAGGAAACCCTGAAACAGCACATCACTATGAAAAAGGACAAACTTCATACTTGCCTAAAATTCTGCTTGAAAAGTAATTATTTTACATACACTAGCAAATTCTACCAACAGGTATACGGGATGTTCCTGGGAAACCCCTTATCACCAATAGTAGCCGATATAATGATAGACAAAATATATTACGGCAGCATTGCCTAGCTTAAATCAAAGGATATATATATTAACCCTTAAGCCACTGAAATGGAAATACTAAATATTTTCGTTATGAAAAGTAAAGCTCTTTATTGATTTGAAGGTGAAAAACTGGAATCTGGTGTTTTCTTGCAGAATAAATGTTCCTTGCAAGCAACAGGTGGATGAAATGGAACACCACCTTCGTACGGTCTTAGTGGGCTGGGTGAAAAAAATAATACATGTTTATATCAGTTCATTTACCATAATTTGCTTTAATTAAACGCAAATATTCCAATCAATAAAAATAATATTAATTACACTGGACCACGAATTTCAACTTTTTCTCTTTACCAGAAACGCCGTTATGAAATTCGTATGTAAAATCACCCCCTGATTTCGAAAATTGAGTTCATTTTTGATTCTATGGTACCGTTTTTGAGATATTTGCAATTTACCGTTATTCGAAAAAACCAAAAAGATGGCTCCCTTTAATTACGTATATCTCACGAACGGGTCAAGCAATTGCGAAAAAGAACAGAATCGGAAATACGATAAAACTTGCTATAAATGCATCATATATTGTTTTTTGCTCAACCGGATAGTTTTCGAGATATTAGCTTATCATTTCAGATTTTTGTTTTTTTTTATGAAAAAATATGAGAAAAATTACTCTTGCAGCATTCTAAAACCACAACTTTTTTCCAGATATTTTTCCTTAACGTAAAGCTCTGTTTAATTAAAGATAAGCTATCGTCGAAGAAAATCGATGCAAAATCACGTAAGTTATAAGCGATCAAATAAAAATACCCAGGTTGCGCAACTTCAATGTATGTATACATACATATATTAAAGGTATCAACAAAGAGGATAAATATAATAAGAGCCGTCACTCGTTATCTTTTAGGCATTTAATCGATGTAAACTGTGAGGTAGTCGCTACTTTTTTTTTGGGCGAGATGTTTGTAAATGTCTTCTATACATTTTCATGGGGTATTTGTGATTATTTTTCCGACTGTATTTAATTAATTATTTAATTCACTTTCCAAAAAACACGTTTGCATAAAGTGACAACACCACATGGATAAATGGGAGCTAATTCAAAAATGTCCCTCGTAAAACAAAAGTAGCGACTACCTCACAGTTTACATCGAGTAAATGCCTAAAAAATAACGAGTGACGGCTCTTATTATATTTATCCTCTTTGGTATAAAGTGCAAATGGGATATTATCCGGATAAACGAACAACACCATACCAATGATAATACTTTTTCTTTAAATAAATCAAATAGTACTTTTAATACTCGAATTGTTTTATAGTAGGTAGAGTGGTTGCATCGAAAGGAAGAGTGGTTGGGTTCGAAACCTGCTGTAGACATGTATTTCCGTCACTTGTGGGTAAGTATGCAGGTAGATTTTCATAATTATAAGACACAGACAATTTTTAAAGCCTACATCTAAAACAGGGAGTATTTTCTTCTTCGGAACCTTTCTGTCTAGGTAAGATTTGATTTTTTCAATTTTATTCTTGTTCCGAGTATAAATATGAGTTAATGCGCCTTGAAACTTCATAACATCTGCAAGGCTCGCCGAAGATAGTTCAGTTCATAAGTCAAATTTCAAAACCGTGATTTATTAAAAAAAATAAAATGAGTAAAAGGACGCGAGAATTTGAATGTAATAACGATCCAGATATGTTCTGTTTCATGTGTGGCCAATATACTATCATAAGGCGACGACGAGTGTTCTCAGATCATATCAAAACTTTATACTCCAAGTATTTTGGCATTGAGCCTAAAAAGCTGAACAACCATGGACACCGAACACTTTGTGTAAATCGTGTCGAGTAGAATTGATTCAGTCGGAATCAGGACAACAAATAAAATTTGATACACCAATGATATGGAGAGAACCTACTTGCCATTCAATAGAGTGTTATATTTATCAAACAAAAGTACTTGGCGTTGGAAGATCAAGAAGAGCAACCTATGCCAGCGTACCTACAGTGACATTACCAGTACTACATTCAACGGCAGTTGCGGATCCAGTTCCATTGTCAACAGTAATATCTGAGTGCGGGGAACCAAGTTGTACTGAATTTCGCATGGGAAACGATAGAAACGTTCTGTCACAAGCACAACTTAATGATTGGATAAGAGATTTGGAACTATCCAAGGAAAAGGCCGAGATCCACACTTCTCGTATGCGACAATTTAAATTTGTGTCATCAGATGTTAAGGTGATATATTGTAGAACTCGTCACGAACCATTTTCCAAACACTATACCAAGAAAGACAGTATATGCTACTGCAAAGACATTCCTGGTTTATTCAAAGAGTTTGTATTATTGCATATTGGTAACAAAAAGCCTTCTATCCCGATCGCACATGCAGTAAATACAAAGGAAACCTACGAGGAAATGCAAAAACTACTCAAATTTATCAAATATGAAGAGCATGATTGGAAAATATATTCTGATCTCAAAGTCGTTGCAATGCTATGCGGTCTACAAAATGGCTACACCAAGCACTGCTGCTTCCTCTGCAAGGGGGATAGCCGAGCTCGTAAGGACCACTACGTCAGAAAGGATTGGCCGGAAAGAGTCGAGTTTACCGTTGGTGTGGATAACATCAAACACACCCCTCTTGTCAAGAAAGAGAAAATCATACTTCCACCCTTACACATCAAGCTCGGTCTCATTAAAAACTTTGTTAAGGCTTTGGGCAAAGAAGGCGTATCATTCGACTATTTGAAAACAATTTTTCCAGATATTTCTCAAGCCAAGATAAAGGAAGGTATTTTTGTTCGACCGCAAATAAAAAAGTTGATCAACAATAATCAATTCAGAGGACTACTGTCATCAGTTGAGGCAGCAGCGTGGGAATCCTTTGAAAAGGTCGTTGCTTCTTTTCTCGGTAGACACAAAAGCCCTAACTACGAGCAGATAGTGAACGACTTAATCAATAATTATGCGAAAATGGGTAAATATTAAAGGCTTATTAAAATTAATTTCCCAAAATTCTATAACTTGTTTACCTAACGAATATTTTCTTTCCAGGCGTAAATATGTTTTTAAAAATTCACTTTCTGCACTCACATTTGAGCTTTTTTCCGGCAAATCTTGGCGACGAAAGTGACGAACATGGCGAAAGGTTTCATCAGCAAATGAAATTAATTGAGAATCGATATCAAGGATTCTGGTACGTCGCAATGATGGGTGATTACTGCTGGTTTCTCATAAGAGAAACCAATCCTAAACTGAATAAGCGTCAAAGTAGAACACATAATTATTTCGAATACATAGTAAAATCAAATTAAGATAAAGATTGTTAGAATATAGTACAAAAATAAATAAATAAAAAAAAAGTTAAAAATATGGGTAATTTCATTCATAAATTGAACTTTTAACTAAATAGAAACAGCATAGCTAGATATTTCACTCTTCTTTATACCATACATACGCTTTGAGGTATACGTTGAAATTGGGCAACCTGGGTATTTTTATTTGATCGCTTATAACTTACGTAGTTTTGCATCGATTTTTCGATGATAGCTTATCTTTTTTCTAATTAAACAGGGCTTTACGTAAAGGAAAAATATCTGGAAAAAAAGCTGTGGTTTTGGAATGCTCCCCTCGCAAAAAGTAATTTTTTCATATTTTTCATAAAAAAAAAACAAAAATCTGAAATTATAAGCTAATATCTCGAAAACTATCTGGTTGTATGATGCGTTTATAGCAAATTTTATCGTCTTTCCGTCTGTAAACTTTTTTGCAATTGCTTCACCCGTTCGTGAGATATACGTAATTAAAGGGAGCCATCTTTTTGGTTTTTTCGAATAACGGTAAATTGCAAATATCTCAAAAACGGTACCATAGAATCAAAAATGAACTCGATTTTCGAAATCAGGGGGTGGTTTTACATAAGAATTTCATAACGGCGTCTCTGGTAAATTTTGGCCGTCGACCAGTGTTATTAACCATACTCTGTAAAACATCTTTTTGCATTGGAATAACAGAAGTTTATATTGTATTTCGTGCAAGAAGTTTCAGATATTTTACACAGCTTGAACTATTTTTTGTCCCCATTCAGGAAAATGGTCAATTCGATCAATCCTGAATGGCCTTCTTACCAACGCTAATACTACTCGTAGTTGACTGTTCATTAGCCAATGCGCTACTAACCGACCTCTTTTCAACTGAAGAACAAAGCTCTTTGGCAATGCTATAGCAAAATACGTACACGGTCATTAGCAATTAAATTTTTTTCAGCATTGAGTCTTCTATATAAAACGAATGCATTGGTTACAGCCATATCGAGAAGATGATAAAATAATCTTTTAGTCATTCCTTGAGTTTTAATTCCGAGTCCTTTGCGACCCATATACGAGTCCAATCGGTCTACCTCTCCTATGTGGGGAGTCAATGTCTATGTAAGACATAAACTGTGATAATTTTGGCATATATAGCACTAGCGTACCCTCGCCCGCTTCGCTAGGCGATAAAATCAAAGATTTGCTGAAAGAGAATAAAATTAATACGAAACAAAGCAAATTCTTTGATACAATTTCATTCGAACTTTATTGTAACACTTTTTGGTAGACAACGTTTTTGGGTTTTCCATCTTTCGCGTAAATGAATAATGACGATGGTTTGCGTACTCGTGAGCAAGCTACATACAACTGTCCATGAGAAAAAATTGCGTATTTTAAATTAATACCGCACAACTGTAGAGACTGTCCTTGCACCTTATTAATTGCCATAGCGAAGACAAGGCGAATAGGGAACTGCAAAGTTGGAAATCGAATGGTAAATCCGTCGGAATCAGTAGAATTCTGGGTATAAAAACGTCTTCTCCTTTGTACTTCCCTTTCAAAATTGTTGCTTCGATAACGTTACCCATTAGCTTCTTCACAGCGAGTCTGGTACCGTTGAAAAGTGGTGGCACATTAATGTTGCGCAGCATAATAATCGGTGCTCCAAGTTTTAATCGTAAATTATGAGGTGGTAGACCTGGCATACCGAGTGAGTTTAAGAATTCAGTTGGATAATTTACGACATCATCTTGATCAGTAATAGTGTTCATTGACTTATATGCAACTATGTCACCAGGTATTTGATCCAGAATAGCTGAATTTATATAATTGACGTCCTTTTTTTTCCCAGCTAAAGTTGCTCTTTCGCTGAGCCAATCATAGTTTTTGTAATGTTGAACTATGTTTGGAAATACACTCTGTATCCATGCCTCTTTAGGTTGAGCAAAAGTGCAGAAATTGTTAGGCAATGTAATCATGCCTTTTGGATCGACAGAAATTTGGCCAATTCCGATTTTCAGTAATTGCTGTGAAAATTCAGATGCTGACGGATCGTTTTGTAGTAAGTGTAAGCATGGTAATGTTTGCCTGAAATCTCCAGGCAATAAAATAATGGCACCTCCAAAGACTGTTTGGCTTCCTCCTATCTTTCAAAGTTCTATCAAATGCTTCCAATGATTTCTTGTGTGCCATAGTACACTCGTCCCATACGATGAGCTTACATACTTTAAGAACTTTTGCCATTCCAGATGTTTTCGAAATATTAAATGTTGGTGTTTCATTTACCTGCATATTCAAAGGCAACTTTAGTGCAGAATGTGCTGTGCGACCGCCTTCCAGTAATGTGGCCGCAAGTCCGGAAGAAGCGAGTGCCAATGCAACGTTATTATCTTATCGAATTGTTGCTAATATCAACGAAATCAAAAAGGTCTTGCCTGTTTCCCCAGGAGCGTCCAAGAAAATTAATCCACCAGTTCCATGGCCAATATTATTCATGATTGTATCATAAACATGTTGCTGTTGGTCATTCGATTTCGTTACACTTGATGTTACAAATGTGTTTAGTTCATTACAATCATAATCAAGTTCTCGATTGAACATATGCATTGGACGATTTGCTGCTGGCATGCCCAATTGTACAAACTATTTGTTTGACATCGACAAACAAATGTGAATTCCAACTCATAATTTGCAGTATTTCGACCATCTGCCATATAATCTTTGAAATTACTCCAATTATTATCGAAAATAATGTTCATATTTCATGTGGACTGGCTATTACAGCTGAAACGTCAAACGTATCTTCCCAATACTTATCATCCTCCAACAAATGTAATTGTTGACATGCTTCACGATATGTAGCACACAATTCACCATTAATTGTTCTTAAAGGTTGGAATGGTGTTGGGCCACGAACATTAATTAACAACAATCGCAAGTGAAAACACTCAGCATTATTTGGATGAACTGCATAAATGCGTCCTAATGCATCTGTTGAGAACACATTAGGATGACCTTGAACTGGTTTTCCTTGTTTTCACCTTTGAAATTTTTCCTGGATTTATCCCATGTGAAATATTGTGGCACTTCTGCATATAGCAATGTTTTTGCAAAATCATCCGATTGACATAAATGAAAAAAGGCAGTCAAGGTTGTAGACGGTGCACTTGTTGCTCTAAGCGCTGCATTTTCAGGAGTAAAATAAACGCGTTGGCCATTTTCAAGGTAAACCGCTAAATGAACGACTCTTGGATGTCTTTCGTTTATTGGGAATGAAAAAATTCGCCATATCGCTTCGTTACTGCTTATATAACTCCCCATTTGATATTTTTTAATCTCGTCGTCGTCATTTTGGACTGCACCGAATACAGCCATATCGCTTCCTTTATTTACATATTTGCAAATGTATTTAATTGATTTAACGGAATTACAGTATTCCACGTTAATATGCGCTTTGAATGTTTTGGACAACAACGGACAATATGGAACAATCCAACGATTGTCAACTTCAACATTTTGATTTCCCATCTTAATTATCGTTGATTTACCATTGTCATCAGTGGATCGACGACGATATGTCGGATATCCATCCTCACCTGAGACCGTATCCGAAATTAATGCTCGTGGGTATCGCTTCGAACATTTTCCATCAATCATGCACGGAGAGTTCACATGCAATACACCGCAAGGTCCATGTATCATAGTTTTTGTTACGACTTCGAACAAATCTGGATCAATCGTTTGATCCGGTATTTCAGCTGATATCACACTATCAATTTGATCCGGTGTAATTTTATCAACCAACCAAATCAAAAGGTGTGCGTGCGGTAATCCCCGCTTTTGCCATTCAACGGAATACAAATAACAACGCACCTCTCCAAACACATAAGTGATTTTAGTTTTAGTTAGAAAATACGTGCAGTTATGTTGTGTCGATCAATTGGGGATTGACCAGGAAACAAATGGTCTTTGATTTCACTCCATTGCGGATTGCATGTAAAAGTAATAAACAGATTCGGCCGTCCATAAGCGCGAACATACGCCATGGCATCCTGTGCATATTAATGCATGTGTCGGGGGCTACCAGTATATGTTGCTGGTAATATGATCATTCTACCGATGTCATTCACATTTCGATCGTTATTCACTGGTTAAATTTGATATAGTTTAAGCGCTCGGTCTCAATTTTTGCATAAATATCCACGACAAATTGGTGGAACAATCTTCTGCATTTAGAATGTGATATTCTTCATTTTCGCGAATCATTAATCGATATGAATAATAATTCATAGCGCTAACTTTTTTATTCGTTTCTGTGCCTGAATTAAAAAAATCACATTTGTGAGATTATTATTATCATATGTGGATATTTTTGATGTGTAGACTTCACAGTGTGGGGGAATTTTGAATGTAAGAAGTAAGATGTAAGTGTAAGATGTAGGATGCAAGGTATTGGTGGATATGGGTATGTATATGGAGGATGGTATGGATATGGGGGATATATGATGTAAGATGTAAGAAAAAAATTTTAGCGCTTTTCTAAGTGCATCGTTAAGTTCACGTAAAGTTATCTAAGCACCCTCATACGAACTGACTTACACTTCTCTGAATAATTGTGGAAAAAATAAGGTTTCTTCAGAAAACTTCTATAAAAATCTACCACCTATTTTTTAAGTTTGCGTGGTAGAAGTGGTAGAACTTATATTTCAGGAAAAAAGGTGGTAGATCTACCACGCTAAAAATCTTCCCCTATTTTATCCCTATAATATGAAAAAAGAACGAATAAAATTGGCCTCGTATCGGCCCCAAAGCATGAACACTTCATTTTTATATATCTGTGGTCACAAGGCTTAACAGCACAAGTCCATTTTTGACAAAATTGAGTTATTATCATAGTTGAATTCTCCTTATTCCATTTCATATTGTGTCAAAATTTTGCGAAGAGTTAACGAGATATTAAGAAAAGGTAAACATAATTTAAACATAATAACATATAAATTAAATCTTTAAAATGCTCTCCTGAAAAACGCATAAGACCCACTTGTGCTGTTAAGCCTTGTGACCACAGATATATAGATTTAGGACACCTTATTTGCAGTAATTAAGAGAAAATGTTTGCTTATATTCAAGTATTTAGTTATTTTTTTTTACTTTCATATTTAATATTGATACAAAGATTGAAGGTATATTGATGCAATTTAACTCTGCTCTTCTGTTCTTCATTCCAATCCATTTGATTGCCTTCCACTCTATTCGCAACATAACCCCAAATTAAGCTGCCAAACTATATAGTAAACAATGGAAATAGCTGTATCTGCCACACTAACGATCTGCGAGCTTATTGAAAAGCTTTATTTCAAAACTTATTTCACGCATAATCAACTTTCCATTTGATTTTGATTTCAGTAACGACTGTCTGTAAACGGTGTTAGGTGCTTAACGGTTAAATAATTAAATAAGTAGATTATATATATTTGTAATAAATAAGACAAGGACTTGGACGAAAAATTTAAAAGAGGAGCTCCTTTTTTTTTATCACCAACCCAATATAGAAAAACAAAATAAATTAGCCTTCCTAGGTATAGAAATTGTAAAGTCTGAAAGAAAGCTGAAAACGAATTGGTGTTCAAAAGCCGTAGCAACGCCATGAATGATTAGCAACCATTCCAATCATCCATGAATGAAAAACCGGAAAACGATAATCAGTGTATTCTAGAAAGTACACCACATTGTGGATAAAACATCTGTGATATCTTATCCCTCAACTGCCTGACAGGATGTTCAAGATGGGTAGGAGCGTTTTGGCAGTGTTTTGACAGAATGTTCAACATGGCGGTGCATCGGACCGTCTATCTTCAGCGGGTGATATAAAGAGATACATATAACGATAGTATAATAAACATCAGGTGATCGGTTCTAATTGTAATTTTGACGTCTATGCAGAAGTTATCAATAAAATGCTTTCCCTAAATAACTGATAGGCACATGGCTGGCAATAGTGTCGAATCCACGGGGGGAGGGAACTGGGAGAGAGTTCCCCTCCAAAAGCCATCGAAGCTCTGTTAATCTGTGACAGATATCAATTCTACACTGAAAACTTTTTTTTCCAAAATGGGAATGATTTTCTTCTCAACACTATACAATTTTTCTAACAACAAAAGAAAAACCTATCATATAATGATTATTGAGGAAAACAATGGCAGTACGCATTCTTTCGTGTGTCGAATAAAAATCTGAATTAGAAATACAATGACAAAGTATATAGTACGAGCATTCCATGGGAACTCGTTAATTTTTCTCTCCTTATTAATTTCAATGCCAATATACTTTTGATATATCACACCTCAACGTACCAAGGGGGAAGAATGTAATATGTTAGGAGGCATACCCATAATTTCGGTACTCACGTTTGGGCTTTTGCACCCACTCACAATATAAGTATTTTTGTTCATTCAATGCACTATATATATATACATTTATTTATTTATTTAAAACTTTTATTTAATATAAACTTCTATTTAGTAATATTCACTTCGAGATGTTTACTAAACTTTCTTTAAATTACTTAGTTACATCCTTCCCCCGTTTAACTCGTTCATCCATATCAGTTTGATATTAAATTTAATTTTTAATGTTTTACTCTAAAATGTTTTACACTACTTATCTTATTAAGCATTTAGCTGTACTGTTACCACTTAAGTACTACTACTTATTATTATTACATTTTACTAATTATATTAGCAGTAAGTACTAAATTTTCAATACATATAGTTTAAATGTACACAAGGTGCAAGGTTTATATAACTTTGAAAAAGAGTACTTTGATATTTATAAAATCTGAAATCCGATTCAGTTCAATATTCAATTATAAATTTCATGTCATTTTTTATACGATTTTTATGAATGGTTTTAAATTTGTTTTTAGCTTTGTTAAAAATCTTTACATTAACACCGTCTACCTCAATCACTACATATGGACCTTTATATATACTTTTATGTTTTTCACGAGGCTCCTTTTGAACTAATACCATGTCATTTTTATTTATATTTACTGGGCGAGCATCTCTATCTTAAAATTTATATATCTAGTTTATGTTTAACAAATGCCTTCTTGAGCTAAAAACAAATTACTTTATCTATGTTTGAAATATTCTGATATTTTAGCACTAAACCTAGTTTCTACGAACAAAAACTAAGACTATCAGACATCAGTGTACATAAAAAACTACAGATTGCCAAATTCACAGCGTGGCAAAATAATTAAGCTGGTAGATAGTTTGCTACAAAATAACTTAAATGAAGAAACTTCCTCAAATTACAATAGTCCATTAATTTTAGTACCGAAAAAGGACCCAACTGGCCAAAAATCGTATCGCATGTGTGTAGACTTTCGAGCAGTCAACAAAAAACTAATTTCAGACAAATTTCCATTGGCACGTGTAGACGATATTTTGGACAACCTTGGTCCAGCGAAATATTTTTCGTTTTTGGATCTTTTTTCTTGTTTTCATCAACATAATGTAGTATAGGACATAATGTAGTATTAGAATCCGTATTCACAAATTCAGTGAATTGGTCAAACAAACATGCATAACTTCAACACGTAACTACATACGAAGTATGTGATGTGTAGAAGATTAATATATGCAAAAGAAGGCAATTGGGAACAAGTTTACAACAACTAAGGCATGACGTAGCTGAATGCGTTTGCAACCATTTCAACTATCGTAGGAGGAGTGCGGGTTCGAATCCCACTCCCGGGAGAAAATGCTTTGAAGAGATTTACAAGGTATAATCGAAACACCTGTCGCCTTGTCCTTCCTGATGTCACGTTGTTTAAATTTTTCCCAAATTATTAAATAAATTATAAAATCAAAAATTGCTTGAAATAAATGTTATCATACATTTAAAAAAAAAGCAATACGGACAATATCCGATTAACTCATACATAACAGACAACATTTGGTTAATTCGTTGTAGTTCTATAAATAGAATAAAAATAGCAACAATACCAAGTTTCTCTGAAACCGCTTTACAAACATGCATAACTTCAACACATAACTACATACGAAGTATGTGATGTGTAGAAGATTAATATATGCAAAAGAAGGCAAATGGGAAAAACTTTACAACAACTAAGGCATGACGTAGCTGAATGCGTTTTTAACCATTTCAACTATAGTAGGAGTGCGGTTCGAATCCCACTCCCGGGAGAAAAGGCTTTGAAGAGATTTACAAGGTTTTCATACATTTTACTAACTGGTGACTTCGTATGTCGATAAACTTTAGATTTTTGACAATTAATACATTCTTTTGACCATTTATAAATTTCATGTTTGGCCAAAAATATGTTTTAATAATAAGACGGCAAGTAGCTTTAGTACCCGGATGCACTATCCCATGTAACTTATCAAATACTATTTTGCGTAAGTTATTTGGAACGAACGGTCTAGGACAATCTCCGGATGATTCACACCATATATGGAAATTTAAAAGAGGAATTTTAATTAATTTTTGATTTTGAAATGATTGTTGAGATAAAAGATTGTTTAGTTCATCATCTTGTTGCTGGTCCTTTTCTAAAATTTTAAAATTAAGTTCTGAATTTTGAAGTGCCTCTATTTCAAATGCCCTAGATAAAGTGTCAGCTACACACACACATTTGCTTGTCCAGTAATATGCTGAATATCACTTGTAAATTGTGCAATAAATTCAAGATGTCTGGTTTGTCGTGGACTTCGTTCAGTTTTTGAATTGAGAGCGAAAATTAAGGGCTTATGATCAGTAAACACAGTGAATTCTCGTCCTTCTAATAGATATAGAAAATGTTTAATACTAAGATAGATTGCTAATAGTTCTCTATCAAAAGCACTATATTTCATTTCAGCTGGAGAAAGTTTTTCTGAATAAAATGCGAGAGGCTCAGGTTTATTGTTAACATTTTGTTGTAGAACACCACCGACTGCCGTATTGGATGCATCTACAGTTAAAGTTAATTTTGCATCTTTGCTAAAATGATTTAACAAAACCTTAGATGCAAATTTATCTTTAATGCATTCAAACGCTTTAATAGATTTATCATCCCAAACTAGAATTTTGTCTCGGTTTTTATTTGATTTATTAATTTAATCATATATAACTCCAGTAAATTCTGCTAATTGTGAAATATATCTATGGTAATAATTAACCATACCAATAAACTTTTGTGTTTGTTTAATGGATTTTGGTAGTTAAAAATCTCAAATAACTTTTATTCTATCTTCAGATGGGCGTATTCCTAATTCAGAAATAGTATGCCCTAGAAAATCAATTCAAGTAACACCAAAAATACATTTATTTGGTTTAACATTCAAACCATATTCAGACAAAGTTCAAAAAGTATACTTAGATCTTTAAAATGCTGTTCTTCACTCACACTTGCAACTAAAAGATCATCAATGTACGTGAAAACAAAATCTAATTCACCTACAACTTAATTTTTGAATCTTTGAAAAGTTTGTGCCGAGTTCCTCAAGTCGAAAGGCATTCGAATGAACTCAAACATACCAAAAGGAGTAGTAATCGCTGTTTTATAAATATCTTCTTCTGCCATTGGTATTTGGTGATACGCTCTAACAAGATATAACTTCGAAAATATCTTTTTATTTCTTAGATTCATATGAAAATCCTGAATATGTGGTAAAGGACAGCGGTCAGGAACAGTAACAGTATTAAGTCTTCTAAAATCACCACAGGGACCCCAATCATTACTCTCTTGTTTTGGTACTAAATGAAGTGATGATGCTACAGAGGAATTTGATGGTCTACAAATTCAAGTTTTTACAAGAAAATCAAATTCAGTCTTAGCTACCTTAAATTTGATTGGGTCTAAACGTCTTGGCTTTGGGAAAGGAAGATTACCTTCTGTAACTAGTCTATGAACTGTGGTGTGCTTAACTGGTCTTTGAATAATTTGGCTCTTCTATAAGGGAAGGAAATTCTTTCAACAATTTTGTGTATTGATTTTCTACTGAACAATTTTTTGGAAGAGAGATGTTACAATAGTACGAAATTGTGTTAACTGATAAATTTGTTAATGGATCTATTAAACATTTGTTTTTAATATCAATGAGAAGTCCATATTTGCATAAAAAATCTGCACCTATAATCGGTTTCGCTATATCAGCGACCAAAAATACAAAAGGAAATTCCCTCGCTGTTGTTGTTGCTCCTGCAATGTTTGATGATTATTTTGATTGAAAGGCTGATGTTGATGATGCAGCGGTAACGCCTGAAACAATGACACCTCAAAGGGGGCTGTTATAAGATTGAAAAATTTATTAGATGTTTGTATTTCTACTGATGCGCCACTATTTGTTATCGCTTGTGACTGCGTCAGATTCGTTGTGTGACTGAAGATTTTGTAAATTTTTAGAAACGTTTTGTATAGGATTATTTAATAGCAATTGTTGTTGGCGTGTAATTGCTGTTACTGCCGCTTAGTGCGAATTTATTTGTATTATCATGTAACAATAATTCTGTTCGCAGGGAAAGTATTGAAAAATGTTGTACTCTTTGTTACCGTATTGGGTTTGAATTCCACAGACGGACGTATGATGAAGTTAAAAGCTTGTGATTATTGTTGGATTCGGCAAATTATTCAAGCTGTGAGTTATTGCTCCACTGCAGTGTTACTTCATATGTTAATTTAGCACACACATACAAATTTGTTATTTTATTTAACTATTATTTTAACGATTCACGATTATTGTGACTGGCCAGATCGCCAATGTAGTATTAGAAACCGTATTCACAAATTCAATGAATTGGTCGAAACCAGTATTATATTTTTATAGCAAAAACTTTTATTGACAAACGCCTAAAAGTATCTTTTATATTCATTATGTTTTTTTATAGAATGAAAAATTTTGATATCTAAAAATTCAAAAAATTATTGAATTCACAAAGTATATAAAGTTAACAGGTAAAATGTATAGTATAATAGAAACCCTACACATAACATCATTCAGTACAGATGGCGTAGCTTTCCGTTGGAATGTCTTACCGTTTGGTCTAAACGTTGCTCCTAATTCATTTTCAAGAATGATGTCAATATCATTTTCTGGTATTACACCTAACCAAGCATTCATGCATGTGGATGATGTTATAGTAATCGGATGCAGGGAAGCGCACCACTTAAAAAATTTCGAAAATTGTTTCGAAACATAACCCTATCAAATGCAGTTTCCTTCGAGTAACGTTTTTAGGACATAAATACTCAGCTAAGGATATGTTACCTGACGATTTAAAGATAGCAATTAAAAAAGGCTCTAAACCCTGTGACAAACACGCAGTTAGAAGATTCGTTGCATTTGCCAACTATTATAGGAGGTTTATACCAGATTTTGCTTGTTTAGCGGCACCATTAAACCGTTTGAGCCGAAAAAAGTCGAAAAAAAACTTAAACGCAGCTTAGTGTCTCCAAAACTATTAGAATATCCAGATTTCACTAAGAAATTTTGATAACATTAGATGCTTCAAAGGAAGGTTGAGGCGCGATACTACGTCACAATCACAATGGTAACGATTTACTAATTTTTTTCGCTTCAAAAGCATTTAGCAAATCAGAACAGAATAATGCACTCATAGAAGGATTATTGGCAATATACTTCGCAATGAAACAGTGTCGACCATACGACTCGACAAAAAATATATCAGTACAAACAAGATCTATGACAAAACGAAATGAGGATATACAGTTACGGAACGATGACCAACAAATACAAACCGAAAAATTACACTATTTTTCCCGACGTTTCGCTAAAACTTTTTAAGCATCTTCAGGGGCATTTCCATTTTATTTTCTGGTGAAAAACAAGAAATTACAAATTTAAATTTTAATTTGAAGACCATTACAAACATATGCTCTTGGTAATCCCACACATTCACGTAGACACATAGATAGATACATACAGCATAGTCAATAAACTCACAATATATAATTCACATTTAAAATTGCACAAATTTTCATTAGAAATTGGGGTATGTGTGCTTTTCATAATTTAATCTGGTTTTATGGCAGTATACAATAGATCACATAATTAGTTTGGGAACAAATATAACTTAATTAGTGGTGTATGTGTACTTTTCCGTTGTTAATCTGGTTTTATGGTAGTATACAATAGACCACATAATTAGTTTGCGAACAAATATAACTTAATAAGTGGGGTATGTGTGCTTTTCCGTATTTAATCTGGTTTTATGGCAGTATGCAATAGATCACATAATTAGTTTGCCAACAAATATAGCTTAATTAGTGGTGTATGTGTGCTTTTCCGTATTTAATCTGGTGTTATGGCTGTTCAAGATGAAACATAAAAATATAAACATATCGGTACCACCTCTTGTGGTAGTTTTGTCAATACTAAATCTTAAATTCTTTTTATTTATTATGTAAACGTAAAACATATGAAGATGCTATTGGATCTGTGTCTTGCTTCTTATTTATTGTTTTCTCTCTTTTTTGCAGTATCCTAAGGCTTTCCAGTGTGTATCTCGTTTTTTCCGTCTTTTCCTTGTCTAAAATTCTTGTGTTGGCAAAATCAGCTGTGTGTCCAGTATCTGTTATATGTAGCGACAGGGCGGTGTTGGTTTTCTGTTTTTTGATATCCGCTTTATGTTCTGCTAGCCTGGCACCCAAGGGTCGCTTTTTTGTTTCAATGTACACTTTGTCACAGCTTTCGTTTTCTCTGCCCTTACATTGTATTTGATAAACAACATTGCTTGCTCTGTTGTTGGACATCGATGGCACTTTTAGTTTTCGTATAGACTGACGACAAAGTGTTGTTGGATTTGTATGCGATTACGATGCTCTCATCCTTCTTAAATTTGTGATCAATGTTTTCGCTTAATTTAGGTATGTATGTGACGCTGTAGTATCGCTTTACAGTGTTAGCCATATTCTTGGTTTCTTTGTTATGTCTGCCCATTTATTTTCATAATTTTCGTGTTTATTAGTTCACTTATTAAGTGTTCGGGATCGTTGTTGTTCTTCAGAATCACTCTGATTATCTTTATGTTCGCCTGGTGAAATTGCTTATGACTTATTATTAATATTTTGTCTATTAGATTGTTGGCAGTGTTTGTTTTGTATTTTTTGGGCTGTGATGAAAGATAATTTATGAGCCGGCCAGAGAAGGTTGGTTTGGAGTACCAGTCTAGTAGGATTTCTTGGTTTTTACTATAAATGCGTACATCAAGAAAAGGGATACTTTCATTTTCTTCCGTTTCAAAGGTGAATTGGTGTTTGCTATGGTACTTGTTTAGTGTTTTTAGAATTATATATACGCCGTTTCATTTGGTAATGGCTAAAATATCGTCAACATATTTTGTTATGAATTTAATGTCAATATTGTGTTTAGGGATGCAAATTTTGAGGAGCAAAATTGATACATCGATGTTTCGATGTATCGACAAAATAAGCATCGATGATAAAAAACATCGGAAAACATCGATGTATCGATCAGTAGAATACAATTTTGGAAAAACTACGTGGCTCTAGTGGGTGGTGGTGATATTTATAGTCGGTTTGTGACATTAGCTCACACACCCCGAAATCGAGGAATTTTTAAGAAAATTCGACCAGAAATGTATGTATTTTAAAGTCCCCTTTAAAATATGCAGAGGTTTTATTATATATATGCAGTTACCGGCCAAAATCAAAAATTGTGTTGCGCTTTCAATGCAAAAAATTTGAATTCAAATTTTCGCCTTGGTCAAATCAGCAAATAAAATGGAAATTCACCTAAAGATGCTAAAAAAGTTTTAGCGAAACGTCGGAAAAAATAGTGGAATGTTTCATTTGCACTAAGCAGCGATTAGATCGGATTAGCCTATGAAAAATTCAACAAAAAATATATATATATGTATATCAACCGATCGTATTACTAAATTCAGAAACATTACAAGTTTTCGACAAATACGCTATAATTTTTCAAAAATAATCCCGAGGGCAAAATCAAATATAAATTATGATAGAAACGGTAAAATTTAAAATATACAAATATGCGCGCAACTTAAAACATAAAAGACACGAGCTAATTAACTTGCGGTTGTTAACAAAATAGCGAATTTAGATGAGCCACTTTTGTGGCTGCAACGAAACGCCGGCAATCGCAATATTAAGAAAATTGAATGGCAAAATAATGATCTAATTTTTCATCACTTTAGTATTGCAACATTTTAAGATACCTGTCACGGTCGCCATGTAATATGTTAGGAGGTATACCCATAATTTCGATACTCACGTTTGGGCTTTTGCACCCTTTCACAATATGACACAAAATAAGTTTTTTGTTCATTCAACGGAAAAATTTATTTAAAACTTTTATTTAATATAAACTTCTATTTATAATATTCACTTCTAGATGTTGTTCGGTTCGTTGTACGCGCGACTCTGTTGCCTTCTTCCATTTTTGCTAACAACCGTTACTAAACGGCGTTAGATTGGAATGTCTTTATTGCCAACCTTATAGCGACACGGCACTCTTTTAATTGTGCTACCATATCGTTAGTGGTGTCATTACAAGAATTTAAAATTAGTATCAGCTGGAGAGAAAGAATAGTTGAAAAGAAATTTCATATTAAAATAGAAAAACAAATTGAAAAATTAAATAATTCTCGAAAATTCCTTAACAAACATTTTTTTATTCCTTCATATTAACTAGCTCAAAAATGCAGAGTGTTCATTTCTGAAAACAGACTAAGCCTGTACCTGGAATATGTATGTGAACATTGTAAACTGGAATAAATTTCCATGTTTAAACGTTGGCTTAGGTAACCACTACATGATCTATATAAAATGTAAGGCGCGATAAACCTACGAAGAGAATTTAGGCCGATTTGCGTCAGGCAGCTTAATTGCAGGCCGTATGGTCATAGCAATATAGGGCCATTACTTGAGGCTTCTTTGACGTTTCTGTTATTGGTAAAGTATATATAAAGCGGGAGCGATTGAAGTAGTTTGAATTTTTAAGCCACAAAAAAATGTAAAAACTCGCGGAGGAAAAGATTTTAATATCTTAGTTCCACTTGCTGAACGGCAAGTTATTTTTTTTTTTTTAGCTCAGAGCCAATTTAAAAAAATCGTCAAAAATTAGTGAGTTTAACCCCTTATGTCAGGTTAACTTTGAGATAAAAAGTTAGCTTGCCATTCTGCAAGTGAGCCTTATTGTAGTAATATTAAGTAATAATAATAAAATGACCAACAAAAATTCTGATGTATCTTAGAAAGAAAAAAATTAATAGGCTTATTTTGAATATCTTTTCTTGTACTAATGTGTAGCAATAGAAACTCTAAATTAAAAATCTTCCAAAAATAAGCATGACCGAAAATTTAAGAGAAGGGTTCTACCTTAATGTATTTTCGTGTCAAAAACTTGTTTGCAGGGTACTGATTTCAGAAAAACTTCATATGAAATACAAAGTACTTTGAAAAAGTATTTTTGATATACTTATGTACCTAATTAAAAAAATGTCCGTCATCCCATGTCAAATTTGGTTTGGAGACGAACCGGTTTCGGCGTTTAGCCATCTTCAGTGTAATTTTTCGTTCCGATCTGTTGTTATCGATTGCTTATATTTAAAGTTCGTAGGAACATGAGCAGGTGGTTGTCAAACTGGGTGTTTATGTATTCGATTATTAAAAGTACTCGATAATAAAAGTATTAGATACTTTGAAACACTAGTTATAACACAGTTGCAGCCAATGCTCCTTTGAATAATTAAATCAGGTTTAATTTAGGGACTTGTTTTATCAGGATTGTCACAACTATTTAATAATTCAACAAATGCCAGTACATTTTTGTTAACCCCCGTTTATTTTACAGGCAAAAAGTCCTGAGGATGGAGAAATGGGTATAATTTTTATGCAAGAAATGTTAGAGCTGACGAAAATGCAAAGTATGAATCAACTAGCTCAACTTCAGGTAAGTTCATGATAGATATATGCCTTCTTTTATATAAACTCCTAAAAATAGGTAATAGAACGGTAAATATTAATCACGATTTTGAGAACTATACACTGATATAAATGCCTTGGCCGCTGTGTCAAATTCACTATTGATTTAGGGGAAGCATTTTGGGTGTACTAATACCCTATATATGCTGTAAATTTCTTTTGTTAAACATGTTCAACAATTTCACTAGAAAAATTAATATTTGGAATATAATCATGTATTACAGCTTTACACATACATCAAGCCATAACGGCGATGTTTGTTCTTCATGCTAGCAATATTTCGGCTAATTCTTTTTGCAGACATGTATTTTGACGGTTTTCCGGCATCCCTTGGCAAACTTGGTTTGGAGACAGGAATTGCCGAGTAGAATGTTTATGTATGTATACATCAGGGGCTGAAACTGTTATTCCTTTTATAATATAATTCCTTGCAAAACTATTAATTTTGGACTTTAAATATATTTGGATCAATATAAAAATTATTTTCGGATTTTTATTTTTTGCGTCCGATAGAACTAGCTAAACTCGGACCTTTAAAAATAAAAGTCCCGAAATAAAAGTTAAATCAAGACTTTTATTTTTTAAGGCTTGATAACAAAGAAACGGCTTATCCGAAATAAATTTTCTTTTAATTCGGATAAGCCGTTTCTTTGTTATCAAGCGGGTTTTTTATTTCGGCCTTAAAAAATAAAAGTCTTGATTTAACTTTTATTTCCGGACTTTTATTTTTAAAAGTCCGAGTGTAACTAGTTCTATCGGACTCAAAAAAAAAAAAACAGATTTTACTTTTATATGTGGACTTTAATGGGAAAAAGTTCGTAAAATAAAAAGGATGCATGATTCGAGATGATATTGCTATAGGGATACCTGGAAACTAAAACATTTTCAACTAGGATAATTTTTTGACCAGGACTTTTTCGACTCCGAAAAAAAAAAAATATTTTCCGTCCCTGGTATAAATGTATGTTTTATGTGTTCGTTCAGAAACGAGGGTGGTTTTTAATCATCTTGTGCGATTAGCTGAGACAGGTAGATGTCAGTAATTTTAGTCGCTTGACCTTTTCGTGTGTTTGTTGATTGGTAGGTTCACTGTTCTGTGTTAATTGGTTGACTGCATTTATTTGGGAACCAGCACTAACGAAGGAAACAATATCAGCTTTGAAATTCATCGAAGAACCACTTTTTCCTTGTGGGACGGCCATAATCGTTTAAATGGTTGTTTGAGCGACTGTCGTAGTCGCCAACAACTAACCCTTCTGTTTGATAGAAATTAGTCTTAAGAGCTTGAAAATTGAATTTATAAATTTATTTACATATGTACCTTTTACGTATAAGTACGCATCCTGAATAATTTATACGTACAAATACGTAATATCTTATATTACGTACATATTCTATATTTTGAGTTGGATGAAAAAATTTGAAACAAATTCTGAAAAACGTCTTTCGTAAGCTAGAAAAAGAAGAAAAACTTTCAGCCATTTCTAAAGGGGTCGGGTTCAAAATAGGTCGAAATGGGATGGAATACCCCATATATATGTACATATACGAAATGGTATGTGCAAGTTTTGGTGGGAAATGAGGATTTTTGGCGGGAAATAATAATCCTCGAAAATTGCCTTAATTTTTCGTTTATGTATATTTTTTCCGTGACGGGGGTGTATTAGACTGGGTTGGTCCCCATACAAAAAAAAAGTTGCTAATGTCGGCCCCTAAATTTGAAGATTATGTTGAGAGGGTTTCGGCAAAATTTTTTTAAATTTTTTTTTATCCTTCGAAATACAGCCAAAAAGATTTTCTCGTTGTAACTTGGTTATTTGACGTCCGATTTTTAAAATTGATATGTCATTATTTTGGCCTTGAGAAGCTTCACATTTCCGCTTAATGTCCTTTTAAGCTATGAAGTCGTTTTCACATGATTAGGTCAGCTAAAAACATTTTACCCCCCAACCCCCCTCCCCCCCTAATGTATGTTTTTTCCTTACCCAACGAAAGTACTTGAAAATTCCAGAAAATGTTGCTTTGAAACCATATTACTAAAATAATAAACTCAAAAAAAGTTATGAATTGAAAAAAAAAAACACCGTTTTTGTTTTCAAAATGCTATAACTTTTTCAAAAATTGACCGTTTGGGATCTTTTTTTTTTATTTGTTTTTAAATATGCTTTTCGGATAAAATTCAAAAAAATTTTTAAATTTTTTTTTTTTGTAATTTTTCAGTTTTTCGAGATTTTTCGAATTTCCCCATTTTTTTTTCTCATAAAAAACTGGTTTTCCACACTGGACCTGAAAAGCGGCTACTGGCAAGTTGAGGTGAAGGAGGAAGATAAAGAGAAAACAGCCTTCAGTGTCGGTGATGGTTTTTGGCAATTTACAGTACTGCCTTTTGGACTTTGTAATGCACCAGCTACTTTTGAGAGACTCATGGACCAGGTACTGAAAGGTCTACATTGGAAAACATGCTTGGTGTACCTGGACGACATCATCGTATTGGGCAAGAACTTTGATGAACATCTTAAGAACTTGGAGGAAGTTTTCCAGAGAATAGCTGGCGCTGGTCTGAAACTAAGTCCCAAAAAGTGTTCGCTGTTTAAAAGGGAAGTAAATTATTTGGGTCACAAGGTAACGACAGACGGCATCTGTACTGCGAATGAAAAGATAGAGGCAGTAAAGGAGCCAAGGCCAAGACCACTGAACCTGCATGAATTGAGAAGTTTCCTTGGGCTTTGCACATATTACCCCCGATTTGTACCAAATTTTCCAGCGTAGCCCATAGGCTCCATGCGCTTACAAGAAAAAATAAAGTTTTTGAATGGAAGAAGGAGCAAGAAGTAGCTTTCCAAACATTGAAGGGGCGTTTGTGCACTACCCCAATGTTAGCATATCCGATTCCAGGAGCAAAATTTATTCTAGATACAGATGCGAGTGGATATGCTATAGGAGGCGTTTTATCACAACTGGTCGATGGACAGGAGAAGGTAGTTGCATATTACAGCCGTTCGATTGGAAAACCAGAGAGGAACTACTGTGTTACGCGGAGAGAGCTGTTGGTACTGATGGTACTGATCTGTCGCATGTTATGCAAGGGCTCGAACGAAACGAAAGACCAAATAGAGAAGAGATGTCAGCAGAGAGTCCCATTGCGAAATCATATTGGGCACAGTGTAACAGTTTAGAATTGATATCCGGTTGCATCGAGTACGGGAGAGTGAGAATGATCAATTCAAGAAGAAACTGATAGTTGTTGAAAGAGGATTCCTTACGTGCTCAGCGAGCTTCATAATGGTACAAGCGGAGGTCATCTTGGAATCACGAAGACGCTCGAGAAGATTAAACAGAGATTCTATTGTGTTGGTTGCCGTCAGTCGTTCACTGAGTGGATTGCGAACTGCGAGGTTTGCAGCAGAGCGAAAGGGCCCAAAACCTGAAGTCATTGCCAGATGAAGCAATATAACTCAGGTGCGCCATTTGAAAGGATCGCTATGGATGTCGCAGGTCCATTTCCTACTAGCAACTGCGGAAGCAAATATGTACTGGTAGTTACGGATTATTTCAGCAAATGGCCAGAGGTATACCCAATCCCAAATCAAGAAGCGGAAACAGTAGCAGAAGTATTTATAAACAATTGGTTTGTAAGGTATGGTGTACCAATGGAGTTACATTCTGACCAAGGCAGGAATTTCGAATCAGCTGCGTTCCAGGAAATGTGTAAATCATTAGGCATTCGAAAAACACGGACAACTGCATTGCACCGTCAGTCCGATGGTATGTTGGAACGTTTCAATAGAACCTTGGAGGAGCATTTAAGGAAAGTAGTAGACAAGTACCATAAGGAATGGGATACCCGCATAACATTATTCTTGATGGCTTACCGATCGGCAGTGCATGAGACAACGGGCCAAACTCCCGCAAAGGTAATTTTTGGCAATGACCTTCGACTGCCAGCTGATTTGAAGTTTGGGATAGATACCGATGCGGAGAGAAATGTTAATAAATCCACTGGTGTCTTGTAAGAAGAGCTGAGAGAGATACGCGATCTTGTAAGGAAACGGGCAAAGATTATGAGTGACAAGATGAAAGCCAGATACGATAAAGCAATTAATTCGGAAGGTTTTCAGGAAGGAGATTTGGTGCTGTTATACAACCCACAACAAAAAAAGGTTTGTCCCCGAAATTGCAGTGTAATTGGGAAGGCCCATACAAAGTTGTAAAACGGATCAACGATGTAGTGTACCGCATACATACCATTGGCAAACCACGAACCAAAATGAAAGTGGTTCATTTGGAAAGGCTGGCAGCGTTTAGATCGAGAGATTTGTCTGATCGGGACGATCAGGCTTAGGTGGAGGGCAGTGTGACGAATATTAGCAACACTAAGGGATACTATCATCTTTAAGCCGATACTAAGCAATGACTTGTATGCACATCAACTACTCAATCATTATCTACACATATGTCCATAGAAGCAGCGGAGGGAAACGCACAAACACATGCATATATCTGAGATACTCCCAAAAGTAGGCAATCATCGGTGGAACAATCATTATGTCTACACATGTGTACGTACACGCAGCGGAGAGAAGCTCACAAAAGTAGGCAATCATTTGGGCAAGTGAGTGCGCATATGAGAAACGTGCATATGTAGCTATAGCTGGTAAACAAATAGTAAATTCTAGAAACGCCTAGAAATATGCAAACGAGGAAACCGAAGAGTATAAAAGCAACACCAGCTGAGGCAATCAGTTTGATTTAAGCACTTTATCTGTTGAGAAGTATAAGTGTTATTGTGAAGTACTTTAATAAAGACCATTTTGCAGTATTGAATATTGGAGTTATTTTATTCAACACTTTAGCGATACGAACGTTAGAAGAAGATTTGGAATAAGCGGAATTTCCCAAAAATCGTTACAATATTAAATATTTGAAAAAGCTACTCATCTAACGCTAAACCAATCTTCTTTTTATCCACGTTCATTATTCTCAGGTGCTCATTTAATCTACCATGCAACCTTTCGATATCGGAATTACCTGTTTTAAGGTATGGTGTAGTTTTATGATCTTCGATATTATTTTCTTTCAAGAACAAAGCGACAGCACTGTGTAACATACACATTTCTTTATCAAAAACAATTGTATTCATTCTTCCTAAAAACTGTATACGCTATATATAGCTATCCAATTCCTATCGTTTAACTTGTGAAAAGTTGCATAGTCGGAACATTTTTCTATTGTGGTTAAAAACATACAATATCTATTTGGATACCAAATGTCAATGTGCAAAATATCATAAAAATGAGTTGGATTTTTCGTAATTTGGTATGGCATTTTTAGTGGGTTTCTATCGTGTTTAGCGAGCTGACAAGTTTTGCAATTATTAATTACTATTGTAATCAATTTATAAAGTTTGGGATAAAAATACCGATCTTTTAATACGTAAAAAACTTCTCGTCTGTAATTTTTACTAAGTTAGTAACTGATCTGTATAAAATTAAGCTGCTGTTTTGAAAGATATTAACATAAATATCTTGAAACTTTATGAAAAGATCATCGTCTTCGCAATATATGTGTACACATTAGGCCCTTTTTCAACAGTATGTTACTCAATATATTTACTAAATCAGAAGACTCGTTAATGACGACAAAATTATGGCT
This sequence comes from Eurosta solidaginis, assembly GCF_040869045.1. NCBI lineage: Eukaryota > Metazoa > Arthropoda > Insecta > Diptera > Tephritidae > Eurosta > Eurosta solidaginis. Next base: position 84,146,447 of record NC_090320.1, on the reverse strand, counting down.
TTTTTTATTAACAGTTTCTGTAAAAATATTTTCTGTATCACCGTAACTAAGATAAAGTTACACTTTTTTCCGTTATAAAAATGTATTTTAAATTGTCGTCATTACCACTGTGGACAGTTGCATCCGTAGAGCGAATATCTATGTTATTATCAGGAAAATCAATTTGCTCGTTATTAAAAATATCAACGCTATTGTCGTCGTTTGATTTTCTTAAATACCTGCTTAATGCATGTGCAACCTTATTATCTTTGCCTTTAATATAGCAAATATCAAAATTATACTCATTTAGAAAAATATTCCACCTTTGTAGTTTCATATTAGTTTGTCTAATATTATGTAACCATGTCAAAGGCTTGTGGTCTGTTTGTATTAGGAATTTTCGTCCATACAAATACATATGTCCTAAAATATTTCACAGCCAAAATTACAGCTAGGAGTTCCTAAGGTGTGCGAGGCACAACGAACTGGAAGATTTTTCTGACTCAATACAGCACCTGTGGCAAATTGGGACACATCTGTTGTCAAAATAAATTTTTCCGCGAAATCAGGCGGCCGTAAAACTGCATCACTAGTCAATAAGTTTTTTAAAGATTCAAATGAACTAATATACATAGTCCTTATTTTTAACGTCAATTACTGCATTTTGCTCTAAAAATTTAGTCATCGGTAAGGCTACTTTCGCATAATCGCGAATAAATTTCCGATAATAGCCGGTTATACCTAAAAATTGTTTAATTACTTTCTCAGTTTGCGGTAATTTCATGCAACTAATTGCCTCAATTTTGGAAGGACCGGGTTTGATTGCTTCAACAGAAATAATGTGACCTAAGAATTTCGTTGATATTGCAGCAAAATGGCATTTGTCATACTGTATTTTTAAATTTGATTTGCGTAGTTGATTTAGAACTTTTTGTATAGAGTCGATATGCTCTTGAAGAAAAGATTAATATATTGTAACGAATTTACTTGCAAATCCTCTTATTTGCCCTTTTGCTAGGATCGTATCGCTAAACTGTTGAATAAATAACTCCAATATTGAATAACGGAAAAATGGCCTTTATTAAAATACTTCACAATAACACTCAAACTGTGCAACGAATAGCTTAAAAACCAAACTGATATCTTAAAGGAAACTGACTTTCAAAATAATAGTGCTATTGCTCGCTAGATATCGTCTTACTCGTAACTGCTTGACAATTCAAATCAAACTGAATTATTTCTAACTCGCCTGCATCGCTTTTATAGTTTACGCTGCATACTTCTAGGCTCTTCGATTTCCAGAAGTTACTAGTTGTTTCGGCTACAAAATCGCCAGCCACAACTACGTGCACAAATTATTGCTCTCTCTTGTGACAACTCAGATAAGGTATATGCATGTGTTTGTAGTTTACAGTCTCCCGCACACACATAAGCGTATAAGTAAATTCATCGGTGTGTGACATCTCATCTCTCGCTGCCTTGTATGTAAATGTTGCTCGTCGGAATGTGTACATATGTGTAGACGCAATTATTGATTCGTTTATGTAGATACATAATGATTGAATTATTGATGTGCATTCACGTCACTGCTTAGATCGGCTTAGAGCTGGCAGCACTCCTTAGTTTTGCTAATATTCGTAACACTGCCCTCCACCTAAGTCTGATCGTCCCGATCAGACAAATCTCTCGATCTAAACGCTGCTAATCTCTCCAAATGAACCACTTTCATTTTGGTTCGTGGTTTGGTAGTGGTTTGTATGCGGTACACTACATCGTTGATCCGTTTTACAACTTTGTATGGGCCTTCCCAGTTACACTGCAATTTCGGGGACAAACCTTTTTTTCGTTGTGGGTTGTATAGCAGCACCAAATCTCCTTCCTGAAACCCTTCCGAATTAATTGCTTTATCGTACCTCGCTTTCATCTTGTCACTCATAATCTTTGCTCGTTGCCTTACCAGATCGTGTATCTCTCTCAGCTCTTCTTCTAAGACATCAGTGGATTTCTTGACATTCCTCTCCGCATCGGCATCTATCCCATACTTCAAATCAGCTGGCAGTCGAAGGTCATTGCCAAAAATTACCTTTGCGGGAGTTTGGCCCGTTGTGTCATGTACTGCCGATCGGTAGGCTATCAAGAATAATGATATGTGTGTATCCCAGTCCTTATGGTACTTGTCGACTACTTTCCTTAAATGCTCCTCCAATGTTCTATTGAAACGTTCCACCATACCATCGGACTGAGGATGCAATGCAGTTGTCCGTGTTTTTCGAATGCCCAACTTCTTGCACAGTTCTTGGAACACAGCTGATTCAAAATTCCTGCCTTGGTCAGAATGTAACTCCATTGGTACACCATACCTTGCAACCCATTCGTTTTTAACCACTTCTGCTACTGTTTCTGCTTCTTGGTTTGGGATTGGGTATACCTCTGGCCATTTACTGAAATAATCCATAACCACCAGTACGTATTTGTTTCCGCGGTTGCTAGTAGGAAATGGACCTGCGACATCCATGGCGATCCTTTCAAATGGTGCACCTGAAATATACTGCTTCATCTGGCCACGACTTCGGGTTTTGGGCCCTTTCGCTCTGTTGCATACCTCGCAATTGGCAATCCACTCGGTGACCGACTGACGGCAACCAACCCAATAGAATCTCTGCTTAATTTTCTCGAGTGTCTTCGTGATTCCAAGATGGCCTCCACTTGGACCATTGTGCAACTCGCTGAGCACGTCAGGAATCCTCTTTCTGGGAACAACTATAAGTTTCTTCTTGCACTGACCATCCTCACTCTCCCATACTCGATGCAAGCAACCGGATATCAATTCCAAACTGTTCCACTGTGCCCAATATGACTTCGCAATGGGACTCTCTGCTGACATATCCTCTCTGCTTGGTCTTTCGTTTCGTTCGAGCCCTTGCATAACATGTGACAGATCTGTATCTTCTAGCTGACACTTTCTTAGTTGTTCCTTGTCCCATTCATCCGTACACGTTATAGTCATTAGCCGGACATCTATAATGTCTTCTTTAGCCTCGGCCTTTGAACAGTGCTTGCATTCCAAACTACATGGCCTTCGTGACATTGCATCGGCATTTCCATGGGTACTACCTTTTCGATGCTCAATGGAAAAGTCATAGCTTTGAAGTCGCTCGATCCACCGTGCCAATTGTCCTTCCGGATTACGGAACTGCAGAAGCCATTTCAATGCTGCGTGATCTGTCCTGACATGGAATCGCTGGCCGTAGAGGTATTTGTGAAAATGTTTAATGCACTCTACCAATGCCAACAGCTCTCTCCGCGTAACACAGTAGTTCCTCTCTGGTTTTCCAATCGAACGGCTGTAATATGCAACTACCTTCTCCTGTCCATCGACCAGTTGTGATAAAACGCCTCCTATAGCATATCCACTTGCATCTGTATCTAGAATAAATGTTGCTCCTGGAATCGGGTATGCTAACATTGGGGCAGTGCACAAACGCTCCTTCAATGTTTGGAAAGCCACTTCTTGCTCCTTCTTCCATTCAAAAGCTTTGTTTTTTCTTGTAAGCTCATGGAGGCTATGGGCTACGCTGGAAAAATTTGGTACAAATCGGCGGTAATATGTGCACAGCCCAAGAAAACTTCTCAATTCATGTAGATTCCGTGGTCTTGGCCAATCCTTTACAGCCTCTATTTTTTCGTTCGCAGTGCAGATGCCCTCTGTCGTTACCTTGTGACCCAAATAATTGACTTCCTTTTTAAACAGCGCACACTTTTTGGGACTTAACTTCAGACCAGCGCCAGCTATTCTCTGGAAAACTTCCTCCAAGTTCTTAAGATGTTCATCAAAGTTCTTGCCCAATACGATGATGTCGTCCAGGTACACCAAGCATGTTTTCCAATGTAGTCCTTTCAGTACCTGGTCCACGAGTCTCTCAAAAGTAGCTGGTGCATTACAAAGTCCAAAAGGCATCACTGTAAATTGCCAAAGACCATCACCGACACTGAAGGCTGTTTTCTCTTTATCTTCCTCCTTCACCTCCACTTGCCAGTAGCCGCTTTTCAAGTCCAGCGTGGAAAACCATTTCGTACCAGATAGCGAGTCCAGAGTCCTTCTTTTTTACAAGTACTACCGGTGAGCTCCATGGACTAGCTGATGGTTCGATGACGCCGCTGTCGTTCATTCCTTGAATGATTTGACTCACAACTTCCCGCTTCGCCAGTGGAACACTACGTGGAGCTTGACGGATCGGTCTCGCATCTCCAGTGTCAATTTGATGTTTCACAACGTTGGTGCGGCCTGGTTTAGAATCATCCTGGTCAAATATGTTCGCGTACTTTAGGAGCAGTTGTTTTGCCTTACTCTGATATGCTTCCTCTAGTCCCTGCATCCATGTCTTGATGTCATTTGAAAGATCAGTATTACTAGCTGAAACGTGTTCCTGGAGCTGTTCACAGTTAATAACCACTTCAGCCTCTTGGCATCTTCCCAAAATAGCTCCTTTAGTCAGTTTGAGTGGTGACTTGAACTCATTGAGTACTCTTACCGGAATACGTCCATCTTGTTTTGTCATAGCCAGGGTTTTTCCTACAAGTATGTTTAGTGCTGATTTGTTTGCTGCTTCGACAACCCACAATTTGTTTGTCCCACAATCTCCATCAACCTTTGCCCAGATGACTGCTTCGGATTTTGGTGGTATTTGCTGACTCTCTTCCACCAGCACTCGTTTACTGCTGTAGCCTCTCTCGTAGCCGAAATTAAGTGGTACATCCATGTTTTTATATCGCATCGTCTTGCTTTGCATGTCGATCTTGATGCCCTGGTCGATTAAGAAGTCCACTCCAATTATGATTTCATCAACAATTTCTGCCACTATAAAATTGTGTACTACCATGACGTTCCCAATTGCGACTTCACATTCTACTTCTCCAATTACCTGGGTGTCCTCTCCCGTGGCTGTACGTAATCTTGCTCCAAGCAATGGTCTTATCTTTTTGTTGACTAAATCCGCTCGAATGATGGAATGAGATGCACCCGTATCTACAGTCAATAACCGTTCCTTTCCGTCCACATGTCCTCCAACAGTAAGGTTGCTCGATCTTCTTCCAATCTGCGAGATAGAGATTATGGGGCATTCAATTGCGGGAGCCAGCTGTCGCCCCTTGCGGCTGACTCGATTTAGTTTAACGATTGAGTGGTCTTGGATATTTGCTCATCACCTTCTGCTCTGCGTTTACGACCACCCACATTGTTGGAGCTATTGGGACCGCTGCTGCAATGTCGTGCAATATGACCTGGGTTGCCGCACTTGAAACATTTAATAACTCCGGCATTTTTCTGTTGTGATCCCTTCAGTGCTTCCAAAATAGTGTCTACCCAATCTGGTCTTTCCACTTCTACACGATGAGCTTTGTATGCTGGTTTACTCAATAGTGAGGCCGTTTCCTGAGTCAATACCGTTTCAGAAAATGTCAGCTTTGGGTTTGCGTATGTAGCTCGCTTCGTTTCCACGTCCCGTATGCCATTTATGAAACTCTGGATTTTTACCCTTTCAGTGTATTCCACGGGTGCGTCCGCATTTGCAAGATGAGCCAATCTTTCAATATCTGAAGCAAACTCCTGCAATGTCTCATTTGCTTTTTGGTAGCGGTTTTGCAACTCAATTTGGAATATCTGTTTCCTATGCTCGCTTCCATAACGTCGTTCTACAGCAGCCATCAATGCTTCATAATTGTTCCGCTCTCCTTCGGGAATCGTCTGTAGAATTTCCGCTGCTGGCCCCTTCAATGCCACGAATAGTGCAGCAACTTTATCTTCCGCATTCCAGTTGTTCACTGCTGCGGTCTTCTCAAACTGTAGCTTGAAGGCCTGGAAAGGAACAGAACCGTCAAAGGATGGTGTTTTTACCTTTGGATTACTCGCTGAAACTGCTGGGCGATTCATTTGCAACTCCTGTATACGACCTCTCAAAGCTTCTATCTCGGCATCAATTTTGTCCTCGAGCTGCACAATTTTTGTATCCTGTGCTTCCAGCTTTGATGTTACCCTTATCTCCTGTGCCTCCAGCTGCGAGGATATGCAGGCCTCCTGTGCTTTCAACTGCTCAGCGAACTGCGATGTCATATATGTCTTTTGCTCTTCCAGTTGAGTTTCCATCTTGGATGTTATGCGTGTCTCCTGCGATTCTAGTTGTGATGCCATATATGTCTTCTGTTCTGCCAGTTGAGATGACACTGTCGATGTTTGAGCAGATATTGCAGCTAAAATCATGTTCAAGTCTGTACTGGTAACCGTCTGCGATGTTTCGTTCTTCTCTTCAATTTTTGTTGTCTCCTCGCCATCAAGATGAAAGACATGCTCTTCCACATCAATTCCTTCTGCTTCCATTGCTTCTCGTAGCCTGCCTGAAGTTCGAGTTTAACGCCGCTTGTATTCAATCCACGGCTCTCCAACTCCTTCTTCAGTTGCGGGATCTTCAATTCACTTAGCTTTGCCATGTCCTTGTTGTCCTCTAGAATATATTCAACAATTCCTCTTCTGACACCAATTGTAACGAATTTACTTGCAAATCCTCTTATTTGCCCTTTTGCTAGGATCGTATCGCTAAACTGTTGAATAAATAACTCCAATATTGAATAACGGAAAAATGGCCTTTATTAAAATACTTCACAATAACACTCAAACTGTGCAACGAATAGCTTAAAAACCAAACTGATATCTTAAAGGAAACTGACTTTCAAAATAATAGTGCTATTGCTCGCTAGATATCGTCTTACTCGTAACTGCTTGACAATTCAAATCAAACTGAATTACTTCTTACTCGCCTGCATCGCTTTTATAGTTTACGCTGCATACTTCTAGGCTCTTCGATTTCCAGAAGTTACTAGTTGTTTCGGCTACAAAATCGCCAGCCACAACTACGTGCACAAATTATTGCTCTCTCTTGTGACAACTCAGATAAGGTATATGCATGTGTTTGTAGTTTACAGTCTCCCGCACACACATAAGCGTATAAGTAAATTCATCGGTGTGTGACATCTCATCTCTCGCTGCCTTGTATGTAAATGTTGCTCGTCGGAATGTGTACATATGTGTAGACGCAATTATTGATTCGTTTATGTAGATACATAATGATTGAATTATTGATGTGCATTCACGTCTGCTTAGATCGGCTTAGAGCTGGCAGCACTCCTTAGTTTTGCTAATATTCGTAACAATATCGTCTAAATATACTACGCAAATCTCATTCATGCACTGAACCAAAAATTTGCCAAAAACTACCGCAAAAATGACAATTTTTGGTTACAAAAGTCATCCAATATTAAAAAATGTTAAAATTGATATTAAGCCATTATCATTATTACATTATTAATATTACATTAAGAAATGTAAAATTAACATATATGTAATACTCCTATATTGCTACAAAAGGCTAGGTACATCCCAGAGCTGTTGAAGAATGAACTCATTTTCTTTTTGAACTTAGAGGTTTTCTGCAATCAGTATTTCACAATTTCTTCTTCATACGACATTTATGCTTTAAATTCTGCAATGATGCTGAGAAATAAGAATTACATTCAGCACCGCATGCAATTGAAAAGAATGCTAAATCAAACTGCAGAAATAAATATACTGAAATCAATGAGCGCACGCAGGTTATTTCACATTTTTGGTGTGTGAAGTCATGCATTCAGTACCAATCACTTGCTACAAAAATGCTCAAATACTCCCTAAAATAGTACGAAAAAATTTAAGTTCCTTTTTATGAAAGTTGAAATTAAAAAATTTATTAAAAATATGTTTATGACATTCATCAGGATAAGAGTAGTTGAAACAACTTGCTCAATAGCGTTAAACATGACAATTTGAAAAAGCGCAATGCAAAACAGAAAAAAAGTATTATTTTCGGCAGGTTGAACATTCCTGTCTTTCATACTAGCTTCTTTTTTTCCCAATAAACAATGGAACAAAATATCTGAAAGAAAGAAAATGTTAATTCTGAATTTGATTATCTGTCTTTTACATCATTTGATAAAAAACTTGTTCAGAAAGTTAACTCAAACATTAATTTGCAGCTTGTTTTTTGTTTAAGAAACATTAGAGGCGGGTATTTCGGAAAATATTTGAACTTTGGCCGATCTATTGTAGGCCACTTTGCATACACATTTATATACAATCCTGTCGTCAACTGCAATAGCAGAATACGAGAAAATCACATTGGTGGTCGAATGCTAAAATACCTCCAAGAATGTTGGGAGAGGTGTCAAAATTCGAAATCGAAATTTTCTTGAAGGAGATACTTATTTGCAAAAAACAAACATTCTTGCATTTTTTAAGATTTTTTTGTATACGCCAGGGACCCAACCAGTTATGAGATTTATAATAAAATACTAAAAGAAAGCTTTTTTTATTATAAATACGTTTGTTACAAATTTACATGATACCCCTGACTTTTATTTTTTAGTCAGATGTCAGTTAAAACACTACAAATATTTTAAACCTCTATAAACAAAATCATCATTATTTATTAAATTGCCCAAGATATCCAGAATAGAAATACATACATATATAGTTTGTATAAAGTAAAAACTTACCCGATCTAATAGCACTTAAATTTTTAACGAATAGAACCCCACACGCTAATTGTTCAGCTTTGTTTTTGGGCGCACAGTTTAAAAAATATCTCTGAAGGCAATGATGCGAGGGTAATAATACCTGGCAGCTAGAGGAAAAACATCACTACTATAACATTTTAGAAAAACAGGCGGGTTGGAAAAGGGGATGTGGCACTTCCCCCAAAGAATGTATTTCCATATCGCTTAACTCCTGGACCGCTAAATCCACATTACTGAAACTTCGAATAGCTGCTAATCTTGTTATTGCTGAAGTGTTAACAAATAGACAATTTGAAAAAGATTGCTTCAATAAAATTAATTGATTGAAATGAATTTTAAAGGTACTTTCTTTTTCGAACAAAGCTTCAATACAACATCAAAATTATTATTTCATTATTGATTTATTGGAAGGCTTTTAGATACAAAAATATAGTCGGTTTTCTTGGAGTTTCCGATTTCATAGTTAATATTACAACATTTTCATTTAAAAATTCATTATATAATTAATGAAATTCATAAAAGCACGAAGAAAATGCAACTTATTATTTCTGCAAGGTTTGCGGCACAAAATAATATGGCTTTTTTTAAAATTTAAACATATTTTGTTGGGTGAAATATTTTTGAAAATTTGAGTATGAATTTTATTTTGATTATATTCGCAGTGCTTTTTCTTTTAACTATTTTTTGTTAAAAACATTATATTTAAAAATTAAATTGTGGTTCCATTAAACTTCTGTGTAAAATTGGTGTTACTGTGATTTTAGGTGTACTTGAAAACTAAATAACGTAGGAGATTTAAGAATAAGGCTAGCTCTCAAATGAATTCTAAATTAACATTGATGCTTATTGGGTTGTCAAATAATTAAAATTTTTTATATTTAATTTTTGTTTTGTTTTTGACAGTAAAAAAACATGGCCGTTCTCCTGCTATCACAGTGTAGGAAATTCAACAAATATGAAAAATAAAAAACAGCTTGTAGTAGATCAAAATGGTGGAAGGTGGAACATTGTAACTTTAACAATCGATAGTATTGACGGTTTATTTTTTGTTTTGAAACTATCGAAGAACATAGATTAATTAAAACTCTCAAAAAGTTTCCTTTCCTCCAAGTCTCAAAAGGTTCACTGCAAATTATCTGGTAGGTAAGCTTCTTTGCAATTCAGGAACGCAACATCTAAACCAAGAAGAATTAAGCAACAAACTTCTACATATAGAAGCTCCTTTCGCCACCAGAAGGAGTTACCATTGTATCCTCCGTCGACTACCTCCCTGATCTCTCCAGTTTTTTCGCCTCGCGAAACCTGACATTGTCACAGACCAAATCATCGGTGACCTTATTTACAACATGGACACGACAAATGTCGACCGTATTGGACATCCACGCAGATGGCGGCACGCTACCGACAGTCTTACACCCGAAAATACTGAGTGTAACGTTTGATCAGGATCGCGAAAATGCATCCGCAATTGTACCTTAATTCAGAGCCGTAATAAATCTCTTGCCGGCAGCACTTGGGGTAGGGATAAAGAGACGCCAATTACCACTTACAAAGTAGTTGACCGGCCGCTTGCATGCTACGCCTGTCCGATACGGTCGCCAAGCGTAAAGGATACTCAGTGGAAGAATCTACAGGCCTGTCAAAACACTGTTTTCAGAATCGTTGTTAGGGAGAGAAACGAAATGCTGAATGCACAGTGTCTGCTGAATACCAGAAACCTGGGCAACCCAACAGACAATGGATTAAAGAGGCCCCGCCTTCCAGGGGTTTAAGAAATCATCTCCGCAAATATTATGAGGAAATGCGGCACCTGAGAACTCACTCACATGTAGAAGAAAAACATAAACAGGTCCTAAGAGATATCCACAAAAAGTCATCGGGCCTCTATGCCAGAATTCCCCTTTCTTAAAGATATATATGCAGAAGTCGCAGAAGAAGAAAACAATCTCGCTAGGGAGACGCGCATCACTCTAGCTTAACTTCGATCTGGATACTGTAACAGGTTAAACTCTTACCTATTCAGAATCAACCGCGACATACAAAATGTATGTCCTCTCTTTAATTGCAATGTGGAACCAACGCCTCAACATCCCTGTTGAAACTGCACGTTCCCTAGGACTCCCGTTAAAGGATATTGATGACAATTTTTGAGTGGTCGCACCTGTTGGATGGGACGAAGCACTGCTACAACAACATCGATGGTTTTGTGTACAATCGTTAGTATCACAAATTCATTCTTGCGGCAATTTTTACACATGATGTATGTTAACACGAACAAAAATATATACGAATTTCTTAATAATTAAAAATGAATGGCGGTTAGCTAAAGTGGTCCCTTGAGTAGCTTATTATAAACTTTACAACAGTAATAATTTCGCCTGACGTTGTTAATCGGTCACTCCAGTAAACATTTTTTGTAAGTCATAAATTAAACTAAAATTTTCGCTTTCCCTTCGATTCATAAAATTAAAACACATGTGTAATTCACGGTATTAAAAATATAATTATATTGACATAAACATATATATAGTGGGTCCTCAGAGTTATTCCACATCCAATGTAGTACGCTCAGCTTTTCGTACACGCAAAAACAAAGCCAACAATAATCACTCCTCTATTATTTACAAATTAAATTCTGCCTATGATCGTTCACTGCTATTTAAAGCAATCAGCAAAGTATTTAAAACTGGGAGGAAATAGCTTGTTCTCCGCGATGTTGGTGTTATAGGTGATGGGAAGCTCTTCGTGCATGAATGCTTGACGAAAAAGAACAGCAATGTTATGTATCACGCATCACAGCTGAAAAAACAAAAGCGCTTGGTGAGCGCATTTTCAATACATGGGCATGTTTATGTGAGAAAGCATACAAATGCTGAAGCCGTGAGAGCGTACACACTAACAAGGAAAGTCTTAGGGTGGCACTTAAGTTAATATGCGATTATCACCGAGGTTTAAATATCTGTCATTTTAATGCCCGCAGTTTGACGGTGGCCAAACTCGACTATTTGAGTCATATATTTAATAAAACGGAAATTGATGTGGTTTGTGTAACTAAGACCTGGTTTAAAGCAGATATCCCGAATACAGGGTATGCTCTTTGCGACTTTTCCCTCTTGAGAAATGACAGGTCTACTGGGTGCAGAGGTGGCGGTATAGCTATTTATTTTAAGTCCAAGCTAAAGTGTAAAGTTTTACTTGTATCCACTTGTACTGATGTTGTTGAATGTATGTTCGCTGAATTCAGCGATAATACTTATAAGTGCACAGTTGCTTGTATTTACAACCCGCATAAGTCTAATGACTTAACATCAATATTTGCAAAAGTTAATGAACTATGTGTTAATTATGTTCATTTCATTGTATGCGGAGATTTTAACATTGATATTTTAAATGAGGATAATAAATCCAAAAGTCTACAAAATAGCTTAAGTAGTGTAGGTATTTCGATCGTGAATAAATATGCCACCCGTTTTGCATATCAAAACAAACCATCCATGTTAGATATTTTTGGTGTCAGTGATGTTGATAAAGTAAACCACATTGATCAATTTCCTTTTGCAGGTGTTTCAGATCATGAATTGATATTTTTGTGTTACGATATTATGTTTAATAAGGCGCGTCAAATGACCAACTTGACTTTTCGTGATTTTAAGAATATAAATATGCCTGCCTTAGTAAGTGTAGCTAGTACAATTGATTGGACTTTCTGCTGGTTCCTCCCAAGTGTTGATGAAAAAATAAGTTATCTCACAACAATGGTTACAAGCTTATTCGAAAAATATGTACCTACTGGGTGTATAAGAATCACCGATAGCAGAAAGCCGTGGTTTACTAAACCCATTTTAAACCTCATTAAAGATCGAGAAAAAGCGTACAAGTACTGGAAGCGTAATCCTACTCGGGAACGGTGGAGCGCATATAGTAGTTTGCGAAACAAGACAACGCCGAAAATTCGCCAAGCTAAATCGTTATATTTTAAGAACAAATTTGCTGATGGTATTTCCACTGAAAACCTATGGAAAAACCTTAAGTCACTAGGAGTTGGCGTAAAAGACAGAGTAACATGTACGATTGACGCAGACGGTATGAACTGTTACTTTATCGGGATGAATAGGACGCATGAACACGAGTCATTGTATGAAATAAATGAAGATCTCGTATGCGATCGTTCTGTAGAGTTTACTTTTAATTCAGTAACCGAAGAGGATGTAGTTAGGTGCCTTTACGCCATCAAATCAAACGCTGTTGGTGTGGACGGTATTAATCTACGCTTTTTAAAGCTAATTCTGCCTTGTGCGCTTTCCTCACTTACGCATATTTTTAATTTTATTTTAGCGTCATCTACCTTTCCTTCACAGTGGAACGTATCAAATGTCACTCCGACCGCAAAAGGAAATGCGTATGACTCCTCAGGAAATTACGGACCTATCAGTATCTTGTCATCACTGTCGAAAGTCTTTGAAAAGTTAATCTCATGCCAAGTAGTGTTGCACCTAAAGAAGTATAACCTTTTATCTGAGTACCAATCTGGCTTTAAGTCTGGGCACACTGCACTACTTAAAGTAACAGATAATATCCGTCCTGCTTTTGAAAATAAAATGGTAACGATCTTAGCCCTCTTAGATTTTTCGAAAGCGTTCGACACTGTCAACCATAAGATTTTATTACTTAAATTACAATATTATTTTGGATTCGACACAACGTCTATAAAATTAAATAGTAGTTATCTTTCAGATAGGTTACAGCACACTATGTGTGGCAATAACATCTCGCAACGGAGCGTAGTATCTTCTGGTGTGCCTCACGGTTCTATCCTAGGCCCCATTTTATTTACTATTTTTATAAATGACATTGTCAGCTGTTGCCAAAATACATCTATGCACTTGTATGCGGATGACACTCAGATCTACCTTTCGCGTCCTATTGGTCTATGCGAAGATTTAGTATGTAGAATGAATGATGACCTAAAAGCTATATCAAATTGGGCCAAGGTGAATGGACTTAGCCTAAATCCGGCAAAAACGCAAAAGTCCTGCCAATATCCTTCAACTCCCATGACTTAAATGAATTGCCATCTATAGTACTGGATGAAACCAAAATACCTTATCTTCCGGCTGTGACTAATCTTGGGTTTAGGGTGAACTCCCGGCTTACTGGCATAAACCAAATTAATTTTGCTGTCTCGAAAATATATTATGTTCTTAGGAGGTTGTGGCTTGGCTGTTCTTATCCTCCAGTTAACACAAAAATTAAACTAGTAAATGCTCTCGTTGTCCCACAAATCACCTATTTCGAACTTGTATATGGAGATCTTGACTCAGAATCCAATAGGAAATTAAACCTAGCTCTGAATAATGCTGCGAGGTTTATATACGGTAAGAGAAAATTTGATCACATCTCCATCTACACAAAAAATATTCTTGGAAGGAGCTTGGAAAATTACCTTCAGACTAGGAACGTAATTTTTTTATTTAAAATTATTAGGTACCAGAAACCCGCCTATCTTTATGAAAAACTCAGCTTTGTAACATCTTCCCGTACTAATAATATTGTAGTACCACGATTTGTATCTCTACCGGGGTCTAGATTGTTCTTTGTTAGTGCTGTGCGACTATGGAACTCATTGCCAATGTCAATTAAATGTATTAAATCAGATAGATGCTTTAAGGCGGCAGTTGCAAATCATTTTTCATAGGGATGTCTCTTACATCCAGCTCTGCCTCGTTCGTGAGGTTTCTTCTAATTTAAGTTACTTTATATTCTAATGTCAGTAAACTCTGTAATTTATATGTAAAACGTACAAAAAAAGACTCAGCGTCTTAATGTGCTAAGGGAGTAAACAAACAAATAAATATGAAATATGAAAACATGAAATCGTATTCAAGCTTGGCTTATATATTTGAAATCAACCAATCATATTTGGTAAATGAATCAGTCTTGATTTATAACTGTATTGATTGAACATTTTACAGCTCTGGTACATTCCCAAACATCAGAGTGCCGATATATTGCTGTTTAAACGTTTTTGTTTTTGTATTCAATAATCGAATGTACCTAAATTTAAATTTTTTCTTGTTCCTGCTACAATGACAAACATTTTATAGGCCGTCTTGTTTTGATTTCCAATTCAAAACTCATTGCGAGCATTTTCTATAACAATATAGGAGTATTACATATATGAAAATTATTAATATTCTAATGCAAAACTGACACGAAAAATATAAAACAATCACTATTATGTAATGTACGGTTGACATATTAAATGTTAAATTTACATTAAAAAATATGTAAGATCGCGGGTTCGAATCGAGCTCAAGGCCTAACAATAATTTTTTATCATTATTATTGTTATGATAAATTTTTTCTTAATTGAAAAAATTTTTAAATTAGAATAGAAGAAAGAAAAATACAAATCAGTAGGCCGATATAACAACAAAAATTGTTATTAAAAAATATGTAAATTTCATATGACTAAAATGTTAGTTTATGAAAATTCAATATCATTTTGATATTTTAGAAATGTTAAATAAACACTGAAAATAATTTTGTTTCAAATTTTATTAACTCAAAATGTTTTTATAAAACAATTTCATTCAAAATATTTTATTTCTTATTAATATAGTTCCATCAGGAATGTAATATGAATGTATAGGTGGACCAGTAAAAGCTTTTATATTAATAATTTCAAAAAAGTATGTTTTGGCCCTACGATATAAGACTGAAAGTGTTCTGAAAATTCAAGTTATTTATATTCATTTACAATAAAAAAAAATTTATTGCTATTGTAAATTAAAATGTTCAAAATTTCGTAGAGTTCAATAACTTCATTGTCTATTTTTGTAAAAAAGTAGCCTTTCTTATATGTGCAACCTTTGTAAGTTAAACTCATGACTGACACGTTTGTTGAAACTTGTGATGTCAGGATTTCTAAATTTATAATCGATTTATAATAAGGACAACTGTCAATACTAAAAGACCGAGTGCTCCCGTATTCAATGGGGTTTGGTAAGCCTTCGCAATGGTCTTTGAGAAGGGCAGTAAACTTTAGACCCGCTTTATATATTTCTGGCATAACTTTCAGCTTCTTTATGTTTCGACTCATATCTAAAGCTCCACAACTATTTAACTGGGCCGCATTGTTGTATAATATGGACATAGTGGGTTAAAAAGTGAAATTTAGCTTTTCGCAGCTTATTAAAAAGTTGAGTGAAATATTCATTATGAGTTTTTATCAAAGAATTGGGTTCTTCCAATTTTTCGGTAGTAAAACAACTTGTCAAAACTAAGTCGACTATTTTGAGCAGAGTAATTAATAGGCCCCAAACTGGGTTACCTTTTGGAATGCGATCTCCAATTATTAACGAAAAAAAATGAATAAATGACATCATTTCGCGTGCAGACATTTTAATGTTATTGTTGGCTATTTGAAGTAAATCTAAAGGTGGGGATTAGTTTCGATTTTCAGTTTCGCCATAATTAACCATTTGCTTTCTATAGTTGAACGCTTCAATTGAAAATAACTTTTCTTGAGTTATAATATATTTTAAAATTTCGCATATGTCATATCTGCACAGTCCCGCAAATAAATCGTGAACTATATAAGCTGCATAATTTTTCGTACCATAAAATGTGGCTAATTCATTAAATAAGCAATTAGATTTTACTCCTGCTGCCTTACAGCTTTTTGTTGCCAATGCAGCTTTGGAATTTTGTTCATTTCTTTATAATTCAGGGTACTCAATAATATTTCTGCTTTACACGCAGACAAGTCTATACTCTCTTTCTGAATATGGCACTCAGTTTGATCTGATGTGGCACTACCCCAATTGTGTGGAGATTTTGCAACATCATTTGGTTCACAGTTCTTGGGTAGGCCTACAATTTAAAGTTAATTTTTCTATATGATTTTTACAATGCTTTTGAAATGCTGATAAGTTTGAAAAATATTGCTTGCAATAAATAAATGTACATTGAAAATTATCTTTATGCCTTAAACCATGAACTAGTCGAAAATGTCACACAAGACCTTCAAGGCTGTTGTGGTCTAGGTTACAAACCAAACAAATAATTTTTAAATGCATTAAAAATCTTTAAAAGCATTTAAAAATTCTAATAAAGCTGAACTGTAAATATCAAAAGGAGTAGAAATTTCATAGATTTGCTTTTGTAAAAAATACCTCATTAATATTGACTCAGTTGGATAATTAAGGTAAAAACCCTGAAAAATCTTGAAACAAGTATCTACTGCTGACACGAAAGAATTAAACTTATGAAATATTTCGTCAACGCAACTATAAAATTCGTTTAGTGCTAATAAGTTTGGACCTACTACTATTATATATAGCTGAATTGTAATTTTTCTCACCAAAGATTTTCGCATTTTTTCTTCTCGAATCATCTGCATATCATTTATGCAGGTTATGTGTTTAGGCAGGATGCCTAACTTTTCCGCATCTGATTGCGATCCCCCCAATGCAACTCTGCAAATCGATACTCGACTTAATTTATAACCGCCCACACCATCACCGCCATATGCGTGTGCGTGCATGTACATGCACGTGTATGGGTGCCTTTTGTCAGCACTCATGCATATGCATGTCGGGGTTGATGTGTGGGTGCCTTTCCCCTCCAAAACGGAGGATTTTGCGGGTCAACGGTTGTCGCTTTCGATACAATCGGCCTCTTGGCCTTCAACAGCCGTTCTGTACACATCTGCCGCTAGTGATCTCTGTCGTATTTTTGCGTTTATTCAGGTAATATTGTAACCGTTGATATTTTTACATTTACCCAATAAATCATATATATTATAACGAGAAATCTCGTCTTCTCTTATTTTATTCCAACCCGCTTATTCCAATCGAGATCGACCCCGGTGCGCCCACCAGCTCAGGAGCAGAAACACCCCGGCCGAACATTTGGTCCTATCTTACCAGGAATTTGAAATACAGCACCTAAATTACAGTCCACAACATAAGATCATAGCTGACCGCACCAAAATTGTAGAAATTGCCATAAAAAGTTATACGGAAAAGTATTTGCCCACCAACAGCTATACAAAACCAAAACTAAAAGGGTATATTTGATATCAAAAACTTGAAGTATACAAATCACCAAAAAATTCCGGAGTAAGTGCAATATTTCTTGCCAAATTTTTTTTGGATTACAATAAAATAAAAACCGTGTAAAAACATAATCCATATACTGTGTGCCACACGCGTAGTGATTTCTAATTAACCGCGAAAAGTGTAAAAAGTTTAGTGCCGAAAAGAAAAATAAGTGCAAACGCGTTGCATTAACGTCGTTTAAGATTCCTTGTGACTATCTGGTCTGTCCCCGCACCAGCGGTAAGGCTCTCCGGACACAGCACAAGGAAGAGGTGCACATAACCTCACACTCATATTAAAATCTCACGCCATACGACTATGGCAATTTTCATTTTTTTTCGAGCACTTTAATTTTCACTAGTTCAATCGACACAGTTTTTTACAACAGTTTTCACTGAGTTTTTACACATTTCGTCGAGTTTTATATCAGCGCGCGCACTTATTTATCAAACATTTGAACGTTGAAGTGGCGAGTGGCCCCTTTATTTCAACAAAAGACATTGTTGCTCTCCCCTTCTCCCTGAATTTTCGGCACAAAATAAGCGGCAAAGTCAGTGAAAAAATAAACAAATTGAAAGCTTTAAATAAAGGTTTTTTTTTTGTATTTTAATCGTTGTTGGTTGGGTGATTCGCACAGGTTTTTTCAGTTTTACATCCCCTTTTTAATTTGATTACAAATTTTAATCCATGAACATGGAATCATATATTAGATTGGCCGATCGAATAATCGAGTTCGAGGCCGACTTTAATGACATAAATGCGGCTCTGCACACTATACACACTCTTGCAATACAGCAAAAAGAGTTGCAAGCTAAGTGGGAAAAAGCAGAGACCGCCCTCGATGAGTTACTTGACTGACACGCTTGAAGCAAAAAAGATTTCAGCGGTCAAGATCAAGCATAAGGCGGCATATACCGTATTCCGGAGATGCATGTCGAATATGGCTGAAATTCAAACAAAATGGAAGTAGGAAAAAGATAGGGAGGTTCGACCTGAGAGAGAACGCACGAGTTATGTATAATGCCAATAACCCCCCAATTACCAATATATCGTCAACTTATGTAAGTGCAGACTCAGCATAAGACGATATCGACAAATTCATATTAAGTATAACAAAATAAATAAAAGTAACTTCCGGCCCAATTCAGAATTATAGTCATTGCAAAATTTAAGTAAACAATTCCGGTTAATTAGTAGTAAGCATTTTCACCATTGTTTTAAATAAACAATTCAGGCTAATTAGTAGTAAGAATTTTCGCCATTGTACATTTAGGCTTTCTTTTAATTTGGAATAAAGAAAAGAATTCAGTTTGGTTTTGAAGTCTCTCGAGTTAAAGTCTAGTTCTCGGTTGTTATTTTATTTAAGCCGTTGCCTTTGGCATTTTTTAAAAAATCCGCTTGCCTCAACTACGACGAAATTTGCGCAGTCGGTAATCCTTTATATATATAAAAGGATCGTGATACGAACAACTAAAAAGTGGCAGTGCAGTTACATACAGTAGTATAGTGACCACCCACAAAAGAACACAATTAAAAAGTGGCAGTGCAGCTACATACAGTCGTACAGTGACCACCCACAAAAGAATACAACTTAAAAAGTGGTAGTGTAGTGTGCATATAAGTCAGAGATACAAAGAGAACACGACGAACGAAGGAAAATCAGGCTCAAATGGCACCAGTAGATCTGGTCGAGGAACTGGCCAGACGGGAACAACTGTTGGGGCCGCTGAGGGCAGCATACCTGGAGCTGCAACACAGAGCGGACCATACGAGGACGGACCGGGTGTCGAAGGACATCGCCCAGATACCAATTTTCACCGGGCGAGGCGATGTATCGGTAAACTCTTTCTTCTCGAGCACAGAATACCTGCTATCAGCAATAGACAACGAAAACGAGAAGAAGGAGGCGACGAGGATGATCTTCTACCGGACCATACAGGGCGAAGCGAAAAACGTAGTAATAAATATCCCTCGCCCAGACGACTGGCAACTGATAAAAGAAGTGTTAAAGATGAAATACAAGCCCGACACGGAGCCTCACGAGATCTATAAACGGATTACAGCCCTTAAGGTGAACTTGGTAAGTGAACTGGCTGTTGAAATTCAAAATATTAAGTACAAAGCCGATGAGCTTATAGTATACTATAGGGGAGGACAGGGAATAGATCTCACTAACATAGATAGTCTCTTAGTAAACACAACGAAGGAGATGACACAGGGCACGTTACTAGACAAAATATATGAATGTAGGGAATTAGGCCAAATTATATCCATAATGAATCAAAGAAGATTCGAGGATACGTGTATCCGACCCGAATATAGAAAAATATATAGAAGGGAAGAAAGGTATAGAGAGTTGCCAAAGAAAAACTATAACCAAACGCCACAAGTTCCAAAAAAAAACACAGGCCAAGGCGAGAGAAGCTCTGGTAATTTTAGAAATAATCAAGGAAACTCAGCACAAGTAAGACAAAATCAGCAAGGGTCATACCAAAATAGGGAAAATGTGTCATTACAAAGGAGGCAGAGTCCTCAAAATTATTACCAAAATAATAACTACAGAAGTAGTTCAGATCAACTTCAGAGGTACCCAAAGGTAGGAAACCCTAGGCCAAATTCCGGTCAAAATCGCGGTAATCAACCTAGGCAAGACCGAGCGGAACCGATGGAGATTGACAATTTAGACAAAATCGGGCAAACCAAGAAGAAAGAAAAGAAGAATTAAATAATTGTGAATATTATAGGACCCAATTTAATGAAAATCCAGATGAAAAGGAGCAAAATTTTTTCGAGGGACCAGCTCGGACTGGCTTCCCATCATAACGCTTACATTGCGGAACAAGAAATATTTTGCTCTGATTGATACTGGAGCAAGTATAAGTTTAATCGATAGTGATATAAACGATTTCAAAAAAATTTTGCTGAAGAATCCAATCGCATTTAGTACAATAACTAAAAATGATATAATTAAATATGAAGTATTGACGGAAGCCCCAACGGAATTTAATCTTCCGAATTATGCAAGAGTTAAGTGGAAAGTAACTCCATTAAAAGGCAGAAAATATAAGTTTATAATAGGCATCGATCTACTCAATTGTTTTAACACAACAATCAATTTAGTGGATGGATGTAATACTTAATACAAAAAACAACTTATTTTGAAAGTAACCCGTATAAAAATCTTGAAGTTCATACGTTAGAAGCAAACAAGTTTGACTGGAGAAGAATAAGACTTGACCACTTAAACATGGAAGAAAGAGAGGAGGTTGAAAAAATAATAAAAAGGTTTAAAAACTTATTTTTTAAAGAAGGTGACCAACTAACAAGCACGACGAAGGTTGTACATGAAATTAGGACGACGACAGACGGAAAAATTAACCACAAATTATATCGATATCCCCCACAACATGAGGCAGAGGTGAGGAAACAAATAAAAGAAATGGAAGAACAAGGAATTATAAGAACAAGTAGCTCACGATATTCTAGCCCATTAATTGTTGTACCCAAAAAAAAAGGATAATTCTGGAGAAAGAAAATACAGGATAGTTATAGACTACAGAAAATCGAATGAGGTGACAATAGACGATAAATACCCGCTACCAAATATAGACTCTATTTTGGATAAGCTAAGAAAAGCTCAATACTTTACAACACTTGATCTAGCCTAAGGGTATCACCAAATTCTAATTAGAGAACAGGATAGGGGAAAGACGGCATTCGCCACACCTCATGGCTTATACGAATTTATAAGAATGCCATTCGGACTAAAAAATGCACCGGCTACATTTCAACGATTAATGAACGAAACATTACGGGACTTTATTAATAAAACATGTGTAGTGTATCTTGACGATATTTTAATATTTAATACATTCCTTCAAGAGCACGTAAAAACAATAATAGAAATATTCAAAGTGTTAGAAAAACCAAATTTAAAGATCCAAATCGATAAATGTAACTTTATGAAGAAGGAGACAGAGTTCTTGGGTCATATCTTAACAGAGGAAGGATTAAAACCAAATCCCGATAAAATTAAAGTGATAGAATCATTAAAATTGCCCAGAACAGAAAAACAAATTAAAAGTTTTTTAGTCATTACAGGTTATTACCGCAAGTTCATAAAGGACTACGCGAAGATAGCTCAGCCTATAACAAAATATTTAAAAAAGAATGTTAAAATTAACTTAAAGGATCCAACCTACATAGAAGCATTTGAAAAATTAAAAACATTAATAAGTACGCATCCAGTTTTAAGGTATCCTAATTTTGACAAGCCATTCACACTAACAACTGACGCATCGAATTATGCAATTGGTGCTGTCCTATCACAAGAAGGACACCCTGTGTGCTTCATATCTAGAACACTGAATAACCATGAGAAAAATTATTCTGCTACAGATAAAGAATTCTTAGCTATTCTCTGGAGCGTAAACTATGTGAGACCTTATCTCTACGGAAAAAAGTTTAAAATTTTTACAGATCACCAACCAATTAAATTCCTGCACACCAAATACAAAGGTAAGGACATGTCACCTAGACATCAGAGATGGCTTCTCAAACTAGGAGAATATGATTTCAATATAGAATATTTGAAAGGAAAGGAAAACCAGGTAGCAGATTTTCTGAGTAGATTGGAAAATATTGCAGATGATGCGGAAGAGGAAAAAGTAGATAAAGATGTTAACGAAAGTAGTGGATTGGATTTTGATTTAGAGTCAAGCCAATATGAAGCAAATAACATAGAATATAATGAAACGTTAGCAACAATGCACTCAGCAGAAGAAAATTTGCAGGACTATTTCTTTACTTAGGAAGAAATTGTAAATAAATATAAAATGCAAATAATTTTAACTAACAATAAAGTTGAAGAAGCAAAATTTTTGCATGGGAAAACAATAATTTTCATAGCAGAAAGTGATTTTGATGTAATGGGCGAAATATTTCGGAAATACATTACAAAAGGCAATGAAGGTATATACTCAGAGCTATCAGACTCAAGTTATAACATAGTTCAACAAAAATTGAGAGAATTGTTTTCTAATAATAGGCAGTTAAAATTTACAAAATGTACAATAAGGGCACAAAACATAGAAGCCGAAGTAGAGGCAATAAAACAAATTTCTCTTTACCATGTAAGGGAAAGCATGCATTCGGGCATAGGGGAAACATACAATAAAATAACAATTAAAATCGATTACCCAAAGCTAATGGAATTAGTGCAAATGGTAATCAATCAATGCGTTATATGTAAAGGAGTAAAATATGACCGGTGTCCTATTAAAAATCAATTTCATTACACCGAGACACCATCGGACATATATGAAATAATACACATAGATACATACGTTATGAAAAGCTTTCATTTTTTAACGGTAATAGACAAGTTCTCTAAATTTGGGGCAGCGTATTCCCTGAATGACAGAAACCACATATCGATAATTGAACAATTAGAAAACCATTTTTCGAAAATAGGAAAACCAAACAAAATAATTGCGAATAATGAATTCAGGACAACCATTTTTTAGACCAAGAAGGAGTCCAAATTCATCTAACCAAACCAAACAGTCATACAGGTAATGCAGATATAGAAAGAATGCATAACTCTATCGCGGAAATTTTTAGAGTTATATATTCTTCAAATAAAAATGTGCCAATCAAACAAATAATGCAAAGAGCTGTTAGAAGTTGCAATAATAGGTATCACTCTACTATTTAAAGTACGCCCATATATGTACAAAGTGAAAAAGTTAGTAAAATAAAAATTAAAGAAAATATGGAGAAAAATAAAAAAAGAGTTATAGAAAAACTAAATAAAAAAAGGGAGGTTTATACCGAAAACAGGAAAGAAGGATTTATAAAGAATTACAAGGCAGTGAGGCATAAGGAGCAGCCAAAATATAGAAAGAAGAACTTAGAAGGCATACACCCATGCAATATTAAAAGACCGTTTAAATTTTCAGATAATGATGATACTGTTATTGATAATACAATGGACGTGCCAAGTTAACGGACAAATTACTGTAACACAAATAAGGGACGAAACAGGATTCACAGATATACAAATGAGAGACCAAGAAATAGTTAAGGACACAGAAATAATTCTTCAGATAATTAACATTAGCAAAATAGAGGACATTTTAGACAAAATAACTGACAATATAGTGCTAATGAAAGCAAAATACAAGGAATTACTTCATTTAGAAATAATAGATACGAGAAATAAACTATTAACACTACGACCAAAGGTCATGATACACAAACGGGGACTAGTTAATGGCATTGGTAGCCTATCGAAATGGATATTCGGTACCATGGATGATGAAGACAGACAGGACATAAAAAACCATCTCTTACAGACAGGAGAAAAAAACAATAAACAGGTAGAAGTAAATAATTATTTCGAAATAGCATTAGAATAGTTAAATAATGTTATTAATAGCGACAGGATAATATTATAAAAAGAATTTAATACCATACAAAAAATTATGGATGAGGAATATAAGCGAAGTTTATATTTAGAACAATTAACAAAGATACAATTTTTAAAGGCTAGAATCGAACAAATACTAGATAGCGTAGTAGCATCCAAATATAACATTATGCATCCCAGCATATTAACAAGCGATGAAATAGTTAGATATGATATTGAGTACAATAAATTAAAATATTTACAATCCGGAACAGCATATTTCAATAACACATATTTTGTTCTTATTATAAAAATTCCCATTACTTTTGTAAATGTTAAAATTAGATATCTCATACCAATACCTAACAAAGATTATAACGAAATAGTTAGTGAAATTGAAAAAAATGTTTAAATACGATAATCAAATTTTTAAATTTGAAGAAAATAAGCAATTGAAAAAAATGAAAACAATCTCACATTGTACATTAACCTCAAACTGTCAATTCTCTAAAAATAAAGAGCTAGAAATAAGAGAAATAGATTTAGATACAGTTCTTGTTAAAATGCACAAAATTTGTTAATTAATCAAACATGATCAAAAAATGAAGTTATACTTAACAAAAATAATCTAATACAATACAGAAATTGTTCAATTAAAATTAATGACTACTATTTCTCTAATTCAGAAGAAATCTTCGAAGAAAAAATTGTTTACTATCAATATGAAAAAAGACATAACTTTACACAAAAAATTAAGCTAAGCGATGTAATAAAAATAAATAAATCAAATTTGAGTAGTATTGTAAACTTATATTACAATAGTAAAATTTCATACGTATGTATTGCAGTAATAACTTCTTTAATAATATGAATTTTCGTAATTTCAATGATTAAACATAAACGAGTAATATTAAAACTAAATAGTAGAATTCAGGAGAATCCTAATCTAAAAGGGGGAGTAGTTATGTATAATGCCAATAACCCCCCAATTACCAATAAATCGTCAACTTATGTAAGTGCAGACTCAGCACAAGACGATATCGACAAATTCATATTAAGCATAACAAAATAAATAAAAGTAACCTCCAGCCCAATTCAAAATTATAGGCATTGCAAAATTTAAGTAAACAATTCCGGTTAATTAGTAGTAAGAATTTTCACCATTGTTTTAAATAAACAATTCAGGCTAATTAGTAGTAAGCATTTTCGCCATTGTACATTTACGCTTTCTTTGAATTTGGAATAAAGAAAAGAATTCAGTTTGATTTTGAAGTCTCTCGAGTTAAAGTCTAGTTCTCGGTTGTTATTTTATTTAAGCCGTTGCCTTTGGCATTTTTTAAAAAATCCGCTTGCCGCAACTACGACGAAATTCGCGCGCGAACATAGTATCCGCCTGGCAGCTAGTGATACTGAGGTATTCAAGGGCGACTACCTATCTTGCCCAACGTTTCGTGACCTGTTCACGGCCATCTACAAAAACTACAGTCGCCTAAGCCCAGTAGAAAAGTTGTTCCACCTTAATGAGGCAAAGGACATCGTAAAGAAATGTCCCTTGACAAATGAAGGCTTCGAAACAGCCTGGAAAACCCTATGTGAGAGATACGAGAATAAAAGGATTCTCGTAAACTCACAACTACAAATTTTATTTAATCTGAAAAAGATAGATATCGAGTGCGGCAGCTCAATTAAAACTTTACAGCGGGACATAAATAATTGTTTGGCATCTCTAAAAACCCATCAGATAGATGTTTCAAATTGGGATGCGATCATCACCTATTTATGCTCGACAAAATTACCTGAAAAACGTTGGCTCTATGGGAGCAGAGCATTGACCATAAAACGGACATATCCAAGTGGGAGGATATGGACAAATTTCTGTCTAATCGATTTCAGACACTTGAAACAGTGTCTGGTTTCACAGGGAATGCCAACGCGTCGCGACAATCGACAGAAACCCCTACGAAAAGACTTGGTGCTTTTCAAATAAAAGTATCCAAGCAAACAACAAAACCAGTGTGTAAAATGTGCAAATCTACGGAGCACAGATTACGCAACTGTTCACGCTTTTGCGATTTAACCCCGGTAGAAAGGATTAAATTCGTTAAATCCACAAATGGCTGCCTGAACTGTTTATCCCCAGGACACACAGTGACGAGGTGCACCAGTTCGTACAACTGTTCCAAATGCCACTCTCGTCACCACACGCTCCTGCATGCGGACACACTTCAGCAACCGGCGGTGCGCAATCCTTTCAAAGATGCGGATAATATCCCGTCAACTTCGGCACAGGCGCGGAAAAGACAGGAATCGGGATAACCACCTTTCTCTGCGAATCAGAATGTCAAATCCTGCCATGCAAATCCCAGTACAGGTGTGCTATTAGGAACTGCTCGCCACAATGGAACCGACTTCTCAGCGCTGGCATTAATTGATTCTGCGTCTGAATGTTCCTTTATAACTGAAAGACTGAAACGCAGAATCAATTTGCCAGCGAGGAAAATGCATGCCCAGGTTTCGGGCATCACAAATGCGGTGTCAGCTCAGGTGAAAGAAGCATCCAACATCGAATTACGTTCACCAGTGGAACCCTGCTTCAGCCTGACTACACCCGTTCTCGTTCTAGCTAAACTCACGGGGAATCTTCCATCCTGCCATATCAACACAATTACTATGCAGGCATTCCCAGACTTTGTTTTAGCAGATAAGAGGTTCTACGTCAATAAAGACGTAGACATCTTACTTGGCGGAGACATATATCTCCAAATTATAATGAGCGGTATAAAAAAGAATGTACTAAATACACTCTTGGCTCAAGAGACAGTGTTCGGTTGGATACTAACCGGTCGAATCGAAGCACCGAGTCCAACGAAGAACATCATGTCATTCTATAACGAGGTTGCGTTAGACAACCAATTGAAAGCTTTCTGGGAGGTAGAAAATGTGCCCAAAAACAAAATATTAAATGAAGATGAAAGGTACTGCGAACAACTATTTAAAGGAACAACGCAACGAAGTGAGAATGGAAGGTACATCGTGTCACTACCATTCAGGCAGGATTACCCCAGCAATATTAATTTAGGACCGTCCCTGAAGCGATCATGCTCTCAATTCTTCCGGAATGAGGAACGACTAATATAAAACCCAGAGTTAGGTAGAGAGTATGTTCGGGTGTTGTCGGAATATGAAACGCTCGGACACATGAGAAAAATAAAAAACAATATCCTATCCTACGATTCGGATAATTATTTCCTGCCCCACCAAGCCTTTATTAAAGCAGAAAGTACCACTACAAAGGTACGCGTAGTATTTAATGCCTCGAGCCCTACGGCCAACGGTAATAGCTTAAACGATATTCTCCTCCCAGGCCCAGTTCTACAAGCCGATCTACCCATCCTTATCTTACGATGGAGACTATACCGTTTCGTCTTCAATAGCGACATCGAAAAGATGTATCGACAAATTTGGGTGAACGAAAATCACACCAAATTTCAACGCATTGTGTATCGCACTTCCCCGAATGACCCTATTTGTCTCTACGAATTAAAGACAGTTACCTTCGGAGTGGATTGCGCTCCATATCTCGCGATAAGAACACTCCTACAACTGGCTGACGACGTAGCAAATTCACACCCTACAGCAGCTAGCATACTAAGAGAAATTATGTATGTAGATGATGTTTTATCTGGAGGACACACAATAGCGTCAACCATCAAAGCAAGAAACGAGATTCGCGAAGCCCTACACTCAGCTGGCTTTCCATTGCGCAAGTGGACTTCAAATTGTGAGGAAATTCTTAAGGACATCCCAAAACGGATTTGCTCAGCGAGGATTTCCTAGCGTTCGAAGAGGCTAGTTCGGTAAAGGCCCTGGGAATACGATGGAACGCTCACTCAGATGTATTTTATTTCAAAGCAGGAACCCTAGAGAATGGCGAAAGCATCATAAACGAGCTATCCTATCCGTTATAGCTAAACTTTTCGACACTTTGGGCTGGCTTGCGCCAATGGGCATTGTGGCAAAAATACTCATGCAGAGTATATGGGTAGAAGGCACCGGTTGTAAGGAACCAGTATCGACCAGTACACTGGAACAATGGAAAACGTTCACCGACCAATACCAGGAGATCGATAAAATAAGGATACCTAGATGGGTTAACTTTTCACTAGGAACCGACATCGAAATCCACGGATTTTGCGACGCACCGAAAAGGCTTATGCGGCAGCCGTGTACATGCGCGTAAAAACGGATGATGACATCTGCACAAACCTACTTCTAGCCAAAACCCGAGTAGCGCCAGTGAAAACTCTTTCTCTTCCACGTTTGGAACTTTGCGGAGCCGTGCTGTTGGCGGAAATCACCGAATCAATTTTCAGGAACCTCAAATTGGGACCAGTGAAAGTCCACCTTTGGACGGATTCAACGATCGTCCTCGCATGGATAAGGAAATCGCCCTGTTCCTGGTCCACTTTCGTCGCACATCGGATCACCAAGATCATCGACATGGTCGGTAGCAAGGACTGGCTTCACGTGAACTCGGAGTCAAACCCAGCAGATTTAGGCAGTAGAGGATTACCTGCGTCTAATTTGGTCAACAATTCGTTGTGGTGGCAGGGACCTTCTTGGCTGCAAGAAGATGCTTCCCACGACATTCAGCCGTGCATTCACGAATACTAGAGTCGACTTTGCCGGACCCTTTGACATCAAAAGTTACCGCGGCAGGGGGTGTCGCCTATCCAAAGGCTATGTTTGCCTTTTCGTGTGTTTTTCCACACGAGCAATTCATCTGGAGGCCACTACTGACCTCAGCACACCATCATTACTCGCGGCATTTGCCCGTTTTGTATCTAGGCGCGGATGCCCAAAAAATATGTACTTCGACAACGGTAAGAACTTTGTCGGAGCGTCACGATCCTTACGATCAGAATTCAAGACTTTCATCTTGCAAGCGCGAGAGAACGCTGTCTCAAAATACAGCCACCAGTCATTCACGTGTCATTTCATCCCTGCGGGCGCTCCCCATATGGGCGGGCTGTGGGCGGCTGGAGTGAAAAGCTTCAAAAGCCACTTCAAAAAGATAGCCACACAAATTCCATACACTCTTGTGTCGCATCGAGGCATGCCTGAACTCGCGGCCGCTCAGCCCGGCATCCAATGACCCAACGGACCTAGAGCCGCTTACCCCAGCCCATTTCCTCACTGGCAGCCACCTACTGGCTCCGCCAGAACCAGATTATAGTGAGATCTCTGCCTCAATCATCGGTTGCAGAAACTCAAAGCTCTCCATCACACTTTCTGCAAACGATGGAAGGTGGAATATCTATCCGAACTTCAAAAACGAGTGAAGTGGAAGCATCCCAGACAAAATATAAAAGTGGGAGATCTTGTTGTCCTCAAAGAGGGCAACTTATCTCCCAACGCATGGAGGTTAGGTCGAGTTGTCAACGTACACCCCGACGAAGATGACCGAGTATGCGTAGTCGACCTCATAACCGAGAAGGGTCCAGTCCGACGACCTTTGGTCAAACTGATCCTTCTTCCCACGGAGATAGATTATGAGAGGACCAAGAGCTCCTCCTAACAATCCCTCCACATTCCACATCCCTCCTTTCAAAAAAAAAGGGAACCCGTCTTTAAATTTTCAAAAAAATCAAACCCAAAATTCACTCGCTCACCCCGAGCGAGGACACCAGAACCCTAACGCAGATCATCCATCTGCCACAGAACATATGCACTCGGACAAAGGCACAAGGCCAACAGGAATTTGTCAAAATAATAAAAAAAAAATTTGTTTCAAAAAAAAAAAAAAACAACCTTTAGAGGAAAAGCTCTCTTAGTTTATCATCAATTTAGAATACATAATTAAGACAGTTTTGCCTATCGCCGAACCCCTCAAATATGGCGGTATAAGAGGTATAAACGCTCCAAGTGCTTCTTAGTGTCAAATTAATTCGCCGTTTCATCATTGCAAAAGTAATTAATTCATGGTACTCCTGATAAATAATGCTCTAATAAGCCTTATTTATTTATTTTAAATTTGTGTAAAACATTCACAGAAAAGCATGTTGTTAATGTTCCGAATAGAGTAAATTTTTTTCTTCTAAAACGCATTATAAAGGAAGTAACATAAACTCCTTTGCATACCTATTTGGTGCTTGAAATACGAAGAGGAGAAATTGAAATCAAAGTATCCATCGAGCCGGCGTGAGCCGGGTGGTCACTATCTCTTTATCTACAGATTCTTTTCGTTTGAAACTATTTGCGGAGGGGGCAGTAGGAGTGACTTCTGTATTTGTAAGATGTCATAATTCTTTAATTAAAACCCAACCCCATGTTCATAGGTATACATTACATCAACGCCCAAATCCACCATACTTTGGCAGTATATGCTTTGCCAGGCGTCCCCATTGATAATATTCAACAGTGGCAAGTAATTTCCCATCATTGGAAATGCGGTTACCACAACGTGAACCCTGAAGCCCACTTGCTTGTTTCTCACCTTGTACTGAAGTCCTGCCTGACCACTGATCATGTACATACAAACCATTCCGTAAAAATGTGGTTTGGACCTCTTGTCCTGTATTGTACTAATGCAATCAGCATAGGGCGTAAAGTTTTTTTTTAATTGCGGTTTAATGATACAAAGTGGTGTATATGGACACGGCAACAGCAGCCAAGCACCTGTTACATAGGCTAACGCAGCCGATGCGATTCACTAAAAGATTTTGTATTAAATGGGTTTTTTTTATTTTGCTCTAAAGTTGCATTTTCGCTACTTGTTTATTATTTTTCTCTTGCACTGTTTCGTATACAATTATATAAAATTTGCAAACAATTTATTTTGTGCAACGACCAATGTCATTTTAAAATCTAGTGTGCATTGTCCATACCATATGTGAACAACTCCGTGAAGTAATCTCTAAATATTCCATTTAACTATGTAGTTACACAACCCTCGGAAAAAAAGCACACCCTAATTATGGATATCACTCACCAATAGCTCATTCCAACTCCTGGCAGTCATCATCAGTGCCAATTGTGGTTGAGTAGTTGCGTCTTGTAAATTGAAGTGTAATTTGTTGTAATTCACCAGGTTTAAGACTCGGTTAAACGGAAGCTGCTCCAGCAGTGGTACTAATTATTTGTACGGATGGTAAGGTCTGGGTCGAAACATTTAAAACCAGACGTCTGACGTGCACCAATGCTAACTGGAGGCCATAGGGCTTGCAAGTTCATTTTTTAAATTTTTCCACTATTAGTTTTACTTGCTGAAACCTGACATCAAAGCAAAGATAAAATATGAAATGTAAAATCACTTAATATTGAATAATATAGACCTGTAGGCTACATGTAGTTAGTCAGTGTTAGATTTTCAGCGTACTCCAATGGTTGTAAGTTGTTCATTAACAAAAACGAAAGCAATAAAGGCAATGCTGTAGATAAGAGTCCATGCGTCATTTGTTCGGCATCAAATTTTACCCAAATTTTACATGTCTTGCCTCATATTAGCATTTAAATCGCCAATAAATAACTTCAATCCCGCTTCATTATATACAGTTTTAACACGGTGAAAAAATAAAATATATTCATTTTGCATATTATCTAAATCATCGACACTGAATGTACGTTTGTTTTACCATGCATAACTGAAAAAGTATCTATAGATTTGTTGGGTATTCTGCCAAGCGTGCAGTAAAAGTGTCTGGTATGAGCACATATAGGGAACATGTACATCTGGTATTATATTGAAATTAACTAGCCCCAAATTAGAATATGGTATTGGAACGCCAAGTATAGTTCCTAATGTTGGTACGAGATCGATCTGTTGCATTGTCGTATGATTTGAGCCAAATTCGGGAAATTCGGTGCCTATGAAGGCATTTGCGTTGGCATATGCAAACAGTAGCGCGTTTGTTTCATTCTCACTTTCAACACCATGATCACCAGATGAGGTCATACCATGATCCCCAAGAAATTTTGGGTCTCTGTCCATTTTTAGCATCAACAGACTTAATAACTTCATTAATCTCAATAAATTTGCGGACCATCTCTTCGTGTAGCTGTTCGTGTTTATGTGCCCAATGATCAACACCTAAGAAATAGGAAATTAACACCTGCCAATCGTCTTTTCCCAGCTCTTTAGGCAAGTATTTTTCAATTTTATTGTCCACAGTATCCAAATCACAAATATCAAAACTAGGTTAGGCATAGAAACCTTAAATCGCCGTGGATACAAAACAGTCCATGTAATGTCTTCCAAAAAGACAATTGGTATATTATGCGTCACGAGCTCATCGATAATACTGTCTTCGTTAGTTTCGGGCGAAGAAAAAATTTGAGCCCATATCAACAAACGTTGGTAAATTCCCGGTTGTAAGTCCCGGCCACCGTGGTGTGATGGTAGCGTGCTCCGCCTATCACACCGTATGCCCTGGGTTCAACTCCCGGGCAAAGCAACATCAAAATTTTAGAAATAAGATTTTTCAATTAGAAGAAAATTTTTCTAAGCGGGGTCGCCCCTCGGCAGTGTCTGGCAAGCGCTCCGATTGTATTTCTGCCATGAAAAGCTCTCAGTGAAAACTCATCTGCCTTGCAGATGCCGTTCGGAGTCGGCATAAAACATATAGGTCCCGTCCGGCCAATTTGTAGGGAAAAATCAAGAGGAGCACGACGCAAATTGGAAGAGAAGCTCGGCCTTAGATCTCTTCGGAGGTTATCGCGCCTTACATTTATTTTTTTTTTTAAGTCCCTTAAATCTTTGTATCGTAGTTGTTGGTGGATCTGCTTTAAAATTGCATGAGACGTGCATTATTGGGAGAACTCTGTAGCAGATCAAAAATAAAATAATCTGAAAAGATCAATAGAATTCACTTTATATTTTAGATTACGTTCCGGTATATACTGTTTCAATAATTTCCCATCTTACAACGCCTTTTATCAGGATACACATTGCCTGTGTAACCCTCTGACTGCAAGTGTTTTTTTTTTACAAACGCACCCAAATTGAAAATTTCACGTCCTAATGTAATTTCTTTTCTTATCATAAGCGTGGTCTATAAAATTCTCGTACAACTTGAAACAAAAATTTATGAAATTATGAGGTATCCACGCGCAGTTGTTTGCTGTTTGCATTATTTGGTGTTGTGCGGTCATTACAAAGAAATGATATCCTCCGTGTTGGACGAATGTTTGGAGCGCGCGGTGTTGCCTCTGTCGGCAAGTGCGCAAGCTGACGTGGCGCTTTTTAGCAACTGCGCGTCGTTTAGTTGTTCGCTGTGTTTAACGAATAATTGACAAAATTGTTGGAAACGCTCATCCGAAATGCATGTGTTGGTGCGTATGCAATATTGTGCAAGGTCTGCGAATGCACGAAGCAATTCCTCCATCGTGATGTTTGTTGTTGTTGTAGGTGTTTTTAACAGAAATTCCGGTCATTCGAGCCGCTCAGGCACATTTGCGCTAATTGCAGTGCTGTCATCCAACCGAAATATCTGATAAGGTTTGAGGGAGTGCTCCAAAATACTAGGTGCATGTCTATTTGCCGAGCCCAGAAAGAGTTTAGCAGCATTACATGCACTTAGGTGGATAGAAGCTGTCTCGGCCACATTCGAGCGTGCACTTAGTTGTAGGTTAGCTATCGCATGTGAATATCCAATTACTCTACTCTAGACCGCAACGAAGTAATTCCACTAAGTAGAATTGCTCTTATCAATTAAATTAAATTATTAATTCACGTTCCATTTCTTTGTCCATGATGACCACCCAAACCAAACGTTGTACTACGGCCACGCGCCGTAGTAAAAGAATAAACCAACGGGGGAAAAAATCTTTCAATTCTAGTCCCGTTTGTTTCAATTCTTACGAATTTCACATTCTATACACGAGTATGTATAAATGTTCGCTTTTTTTTTTTTTTGCCTTGGCTGTTGTTGTGCTTATACCAGTGCGCGGACCTTTTTAAAAGAAAAATGTTGGTAGACAAAAATGAAAATAGTGCTAGAAGCTGGTAGATTTGTTTTTTTTTTTTTTTTCAAGAAAACAATAGATACCGTTTATGTTTGTCCAAAACAATTTTTAATTTGCTGGAAAACAAATAAAAGCACATTTCACGGAAACAACATTTCTTAAAAAACATGTAATCGAAACAAAAGGCATATTTAAATTTGTATATACATAGCTTATGCCTATATGAGGCTTGGCTGTTTTTGGTGAAGCGTGAGCTTGTAATGCTTCCGAAAATTTACCGCAGCATCTAACTACACCATCAGGTTCCTAATGGACCAAAAATACTGCCACAAAATAAGCGATTTCGGCAAGTTATCATTTCCTTAAAACTTTATTTTCGTCCAAAATTATGTACCAAAACTGATGAAAATAGCGCAGGAAAATATTTTGCGTGCACATTTGCTACATTTAATTTATAAACAAAGTCATCTCTTGTTTTGAATTTGTACCAAAATTTTCAAAACTGATTCGCTTCATGAATTTGGATGTGCTCGGCAATTAAATACGTTTACCAAATGATCTCAATATTTAGTTTCAATGCGAATAGATTGAAATATTGGTAGATTTTTGGGATGTGGAGATAGAAGTAGTCGGAAATGAAAATGGGTCAAAAAGTTGGTAAATCTACCAATACGGCAAAGACCGTGCACTGGCTGTTCGTATACTTATACCAACGTATGTACATATATTTGTCTGTTTTTTTTTAGTGCTGCAGCAAATGACGCACACTGGTACCGAAAACCCGCAAGAGGAACAAAATCGGTATCGGCCTTTTTGACCCATACTGACTCCTCGGGCAGTCCCAACACATACTTACGCACAAAAAATAAAGGCAAACCCCTCCTTAAAAATTAATTATGCTCTCATTTACAAAAACAAACAAAAATTTTTTTTTAATTTTTTTTATTATTTTTTTTGCCGTCGGTACTGCCTGGTTATTTGGCTGGGGGCAG
This sequence comes from Eurosta solidaginis, assembly GCF_040869045.1. Classification (NCBI taxonomy): domain Eukaryota; kingdom Metazoa; phylum Arthropoda; class Insecta; order Diptera; family Tephritidae; genus Eurosta; species Eurosta solidaginis. The sequence goes on along the minus strand of NC_090320.1, from coordinate 84,111,399 downwards.
GAATTGTTGTTTTCAACAACAAACATCACAAACAGTCATGATTAAGCGTTCGGTACAAAAACAATCCGAGTCCCGAAATTAAAGAGTCCCGAAATGAAAAAGTCCCGAAATGAGATAAAATCAACTTTTTCTACGGCACTAGTGCAACGACAAAATACATAAGGTATATAAATAAATATTCACTCCACAAACTCACCATACCAACTATCAGCTAATCAATAAACACACGACAGGGTTGCACGTCACATTTAGCATAACGGTACGTGCAGATAGAACCCGTCGTGAAAAGCGTCGCAAGTCTGAAAATTCATGTCAGGGGATGGTTATGAGCTTTCGCACAATGTTAAGTGCACCATTTCGTTGGCTCATTTAGGCTTGGCTTTACTGGCTTTCATTTGCACTTTATTTATTTATTTTAAAAATTACACTCTTTTTCACACGCAATAATGTAATATCTACTAACTTAAATACGCAATGATTTGGGTGTGTGGCTTGGAATCACGTCCGTTCCAACCTCCCACGCTTATCACAAAAACAAGTAATTTCGCGCGAGTGGCTTGGAATCACGCCCGTTCCAACCTCCCACACACCGCAATCTTACTAAAAATAAATAAATGTAAGGCGCGATAACCTGTAACTCCAGACATTTCCAACAACAAATGTCGCTGGAATTCGGTATTTTCAGCCTATATTTACTGTTGCTGATCGGGATCACTCGCATTCCGACAGCATCAATATAACAATAAAATTATATGATGTGTAACCAAAATAAGGCCAAACAAAAGTTGGAGCAGGGGGATTGGAAACACGTCCTTTTCAACCTCCCAATATACTTTGAGATGTGCTGATCGGAATCTTCATGCGTTCCGACAGCGTCTTTACTAAACAAAGTTGAGGGGTGATTGGGTACACTTCAATTTCCAACATCCAAAGACATGTTTAGCTGTGTTGATCGGAGACCAATACATTCCGACAGCTTAAAATACAAATATAATTGAAAAATATAAGTTCCATATTTTGTTGCCTTAAGCTGGGAGCCCTGGAGGATTGGAAACGCGTCCTTTCCAACCTTCCTTAAATGACTGGCTCCCAGACTCGTCCGTTTGTTACGCCAGTAAATATGCTGATCGGAATCACATGGCATTCCAACAGCATATTCAATAGAAATAAATGATATAATAATGAATTGTACTTAGTAGTTTAAGTTTTAGGCCTAAACAGCTGTAATAATAAATAAATTAAATTAAATAACCTCCGAAGAGATCTAAGGCCGAGCTTCTCTTCCAATTTGCGTCGTGGTCCTCTTGATTTTCCCTACAAATTGGCCGGACGGGACCTAAATGTTTTATGCCGACTCCGAACGGCATCTGCAAGGCAGATGAGTTTTCACTGAGAGCTTTTCATGGCAGAAATACACCCGGAGCGCTTGCCAAACACTGCCGAGGGGCGACCGCGCTTAGAAAAACTTTCTTCTAATTGAAAAACCTTATTTCTAAAATTTTGATGTTGCTTTGCCCGGGGTGCGAACCCAGGGCATACGGTGTGATAGGCGGAGCACGCTACCATCACACCACGGTGGCCGCCGCAATCTTACTAGTTTTGTTAAATATGCATAAGCTGCTCGAAATCAAGTCCATTCCGACAGCACTAATAATCATCACCCAACCAACCTCACGGCCACTCGCCCTGGCACCTCAATAAGATGCCACACCTTCTACAACAAAAAAAGCAGTCACCCGAGAGCGACACGATACGTTAGACGCTGGAACGGATATCTCGGCCTCTTCGTCCAGCCCAGGAAAACCTAAACAAAAAAAAACCTGCGATTCTGGAACGGAGACCTCGGCCTCTCCGTCCAACAAAAGGAGAAAACAAAAGTTTGCCAGTCTGGAACGGAGACCTCGGCCTCTTCGTCCAGCACTATTGACCTTGTACCTCATATTACTTTATAGATTCTATATATTTCAAGAATTATGTATAATCAAATGGCAAGAAATATTCACTTCTATCTGTTCATGACCGCTAATTTTTCATCCTAGCTCAGGTGGCATGCTGAGCAAGTCGGAAAGGATTCCCGGCCATTTGCGTCGCAGACGAACTCCTCATCTAGATTAAGTTTAGTGTGTAAGTCTTATATTCATTTTTCTCGTTTCAGCAGAGGTCATTGGCGGAAAACGATGTTGCATATTGCAAGGGGCCGGCATGTTTAGGCAGGATGCCTAACTTTTCCGCATCTGATTGCGATCCCCTCAATGCAACTCTGCAAATCGATACTCGACTTAATTTATAACCACCCACACCATCACCGCCATATGCGTGTGTGTGCATGTACATGCACGTGGATGGGTGCCTTTTGTCCGCACTCATGCATATGCATGTCGGGGTTGATGTGTGGGTGCCTTTCCCTTTCAAAACGGAGGATTTTGCGGGTCAACGGTTGTCGCTTTCGATACAACCGGCCTCTTGGATTTCAAAAGCCGTTCTGTACACATCTGCCGCCAGCGATCTCTGCCGTATTTTTGCTTTTATTCAGGTAATATTGTAACCTTTGATATTTATACATTTACCCAATAAATCATATATATTATAACAAGAAATCTCGTCTTCTCTTATTTATTTTCAAACACACCCGTTCTTTGAGATCGACCCGGTGCGCCCACCTCTCGCAGGGATCTGACGCACCCCGGCCGAACATTATGTTTACAAAACTGCTGTGTATTGCTTCCCTTATTGCGGTTTTCTGCATAATCCTCTTTCCGTCGAGAAGTTGGTTTTAATACAGCGTTTAACAACATCATAAGAATACTGGAAACTAAAAAAGCTGAAATTAGTAATAGAAAAGAAAATTAATTTTTGTATAAAAAAACATACTTTCAACCACATCCAAACTCAGCGACTGAAATAACTCGACATACTGTTTATCTTTAATGTGGGCTTCATACAGAGTGCATAGCTTATACCTGATATTTGACCATTTATTAAATAAATTATATTTAGTGTTGGGGTACATCATGTCGTAGTCGTACTCCACTTGTAATTAAAGAACAGTTTTTAAGACTGAATAGCGTATGTATTTTATCAAATATATGTATAATATTGTAACGAATTTGCTGCAAATCCTCTTATTTGCCCTTTTGATAGGTTCGTATCGCTAAACTGTTGAATAAATAACTCCAATATTGAATAATGGAAAAATGGCCTTTATTAAAGTACTTCACAATAACAGTTGTACTTTGCAATTAGCTGGCTTAATAACCAAACTGATAGCTGACTTTCAAAATAATACTGCTATTGCTCGCTAGATATCGTCTTAATAGAAACTGCTTGACAACTCAAATCAAACTGAATTACAGCGCCTCTACATCTGTCGCCTTTTATACTCTTTGATTTTAACATTCGCATCTTCTAGTCGCTTCCAGAATCTATTAGTCCAGTAGCTCTCGAACTTCTCAGCTGTAACTACAATTGCACAATTTTATAGTTTTTCTCATTGGATTATAGGAGTATCTCAGATATATGCATGTGTTAGTGCATTGATTCTCCGCTGCTCGTATACGTACATGGTACATATATGTAGACGCAGTTATTGTTTCGTTTATGTAGATACATAATGATTGAATTATTGATGTGCTTAGCATCGGCTTAGAGACGGCAGGACTCCTTAGTGTTGCTAATATTCGTAACAATATGTACTGACATATATTGCAGCAGATGCTTGTTTGAAAAATTGGCATCCATCACAAATTTCTCTCAAAACTGAAAAACGTCGGATTTCACTCTTTCATAAGATCCATTGCTTTGCTTTCGTCACCAGACATAAAATTCATTTTATTCTGCTTTGAAATCGTTTCTGGCACTGCCTCAACTTTTTCAACACTGTTGGTTGTTTCTATTGGGGATTCTGAATGTTTGTGGCTTCTGAAAGGCTTCCGATTTAAATTATTAAATCGATTAAACAGAAGATCACCTGGATTTGCCTTCCGACTCTCTTGTCTAGATACGTAATAAATATATTTGCTTTCCAAAGAAAAATTTCGGCGATTTCTTGTGAAATATTTTCCATTTGCAATGGCTGTAGTGTGGTGTATTTCTTCCGTTTGAAATCAAAAAATGATTCTGTAATAACATTCAGCAATTTTTTCCTGTCAACATTCTTTATTCTTTAATCACACATAACAACCAATGGTTATATTTACAGTGCATGATATCTTACAGACTAACATTTTAGATAAAAATTTATAATATTGAAACCTATTCATGTAGGCCTTCATATCGGGTTTTCTGGTTAATAAGTGCTAATTTTACACACACATACAACACAGAGGTATACAATTCATTTGGCAAAGTGTTGCATAACTTCGTGTTTGAACCGGGTAGTATTTTTCAAACCTCTAATCGCTATTGTTAGATTATTTCAAAGACGAACTGTGAAAAGAAAAAACTGTCGCTCGGTGTCCGAGCAAGTATATTTCATGCTAAAGATAACGAGTGATCGAGAGGATCTCATGAAACTAAAACGCTCCTTCAAATAATCTGGGTTATGTGTAATTATGACTTTATGTAATAATGTTAAACATCTGAGTTTTAAGAGATTTTCAAATGAGATGGAAAATATTTTTAGAGCAAAAGTTGAAATGTGATCATAACGTTTAACACTGTAAATATACCTAGCCACGTTGTTGTATAGGATATTAAGTTTCCTCCTACCCATGCTTTCACAGCCGGCATATAGTTCACAGCCATATAGCAATTACGGTTTAGCTAGAAGTAGGCGAATTTTAGGTGGTGTGAATTGCTGGACACTCCATATTGATCTCAGCATTCCATACACGTGGCCTACATTAGCGATTATTTGGTTGTTCCATGTTAGCGTCCTATTGAAAATCATACCCAAATTTTTTACAGTGTCTACATATTTTATTACAGTGTTATTTAACTTTATCTCGTGAAAATTTGCGAGGTCAAATCGTTTTTTATATATTGCGATACATTGGGACTAGTTGGGGTTCAAGACTAGGCATTATGACAGGCCAAAGTGTAGATTTGATCTAGGTCGATGTTTATGTTCCCAATGCAAGCATTTATGGAATCTAAGGGACAATCAAGATATATTTGAACGTCATCTGCATAGATATGAATATTGCAATGCTTTATAACATCCACGATATCATTTATATAAAGTACAAATAAAAGTGGACCGAGAATTGATCCTTGAGGGACACCTTTTGTTAGATTCAAAAGTTTCGATGTTGAGTCTGCCATACTTAAGGCTTGTGAACGACCGAAAAGGTAAGTTTGAACTAGGCTCAGTGACGATGAGGAGAAATTATACAATTTATTGAGTTTTATGCATAAAAGTGTGTGATCTACAGAGTCGAAAGCTTTGGAGTGATCAAGTAGAGTTAGAAATGTTACGTTATTTTTGTCTATGTTTGACCTTATATCATCGGTGACCTTTAGAAGAGCTGTGGTATAGCTCCTGGTAGGTCTAAATCCAGATTGATACTGGCTAAGCAGTGAGTTATTATTAATGAAGTAACTTATTTGATTGTGCATTAGTCATTAGAACTTTAGATAAAATAGTAAGATGGCAATTGGCCTAAAGTCGCCATTGGGTTTCCTAACCGGAATGATTTTACATTTTTTCCAGCAGTTTGAAAAACTCGACGTAAATAAAACTGTATTGAAAGCGTAAGTAAGGTATTGTAAGATCTTTGGGAGTAAGCACTTCAAATCCCGTCGAAACCCGTGGCGTTAGATTTTATGCTAAGTATAGCTTGAACAACATCGCACTCATGAACATTCTTAAAACTGAAATTAGACGCAGCTAAACTACCTTTTTCACTGTAACGGTCATATCATATATTACTATTACATGCCGACAAATCGACAAACTTTTCGTTGAGTCGTTGATGTCCAGGGATTCATCATTCAAATTATTTTTAGAACCAATGCCTATTTCGCGAATACGTTTCCATATTTGACTGGAGCCTATGGCCGAGTTGAATTGGATTTCATAAAACGCCGTTTAATGGCTTTTGTTACTTCCCTTCTCTTAAATTTGAAATCATAGTATGCCTCCTCAGACCTGCATTGCTTCCATTTTAGGCACGCTTTATTACGCTTAACAATCAACTCTTTTATTTGATGGTTAAACCATGGGCGGCTCTTGGCGCATTTTGACTTCACAACTAAGGGCACAAACTTTTCAAACAGATTATTAATTTTTGATTGGAGGAATTCTATCTGATCATCTGCTGATATTAGGGTATAGACTAATCCGCAATCTACCGAATCAACTTCCACCTCTAGTTGGTGGCAATCAATATGTGCAAAATCACATAACGTAAACGAAATCAAATCATGGGAGATATGAAAGTCATATGTGAGAAATATAAGATCATGTTTAGAAAAGTTTGGCACTGATAGTTGGTTGTACAAAAGCACCTTCGTTCCTGAATCTACAAAAAATACATCTAAAAGGGTACAACTGTTCCGTGTAAAATGTGTGGGTGATGTACAATTTACAGGTAGGAGACCGAGTGTTTGCATTGAAAGAGTGAGTTTAGTGTCAGTTAGCAATTCACAATTAAAATCCCCAGTTATGACTATATTACTGTAGCCAAGTATAATATTTTCAATGCAGTCAACGAATTGACAGTAATCAACCTGTTTGTTAGGTCTGTAAGCACACCCTACAAGCACTTTACTCCATCCTGACGATATTTCAACAAAAATATTGTTACTAATATTAGCAAAACTAAGGGGTGCTGCTATCTCTAAGCCGATGCTAAGCAGTGACGTGAATTCACATCAATAATTCAATCATTATGTATCTACATAAACGAAACAATAATTGCGTCTACACATATGTACCATGTACGTATACGAGCAGCTGAGAGTCAATGCACAAACACATGCATATATCTGAGATACTCCTGAAAGTATGCAATGATAAGCTATAAAATCGTGCAATTGTAGTTACAGCTGAGAAGTTTGAGAGCTGATGGACTAGGAGATTCTGGAAATGGAAGCGCCTAGAAGATGCAACGTTGAAATCAGAGAGTATAAAAAAGGCACCAAATGTAGAGGCGCTGGAATTCAGTTTGATTTGAGCTATCAAGCAGTTATTGATTAAGCACGCAATCTGGCGGGCAATAGTAGAGTTTCATTTGAGCTATCAATCAGTTTGGTTATTAAGCAAGCTATTCGTTGCACAGTTTGAATGTTATTGTGAAGTACTTTAATAAAGGCCATTTTGCATTATTACATTTTGGAGTTATTTATTCAACAGTTTAGTGATTCGAACTTAGCAGAGGGTTGCAAATAAGAAGATTTGCAAGTAAATTTCTTACAATTGGTATCAGAAGATGAATTGTTGAATAAATTCCAGAGGACAACAAGGAAATGGCAGAGTTCAGTGAATTGAAGATCCAGCAACTAAAGAAGGAGTCGGAGAGCCGTGGATTGATTACAAGCGGCGTTAAACTTGAACTTCAGGCACGGCTACGAGAGGCAATGGAAGCAGAAGGAATTGATGTGGAAGAGCATGTCTTTCATCTTGATGGCGAGGAGACAACAAAAATTGAAGAGAAAAACGAAACATCGCAGACGGTTACCAGCACAGGCTTAAACATGATATTGGCTGCAATATCTGCACAAACATCGACAGTAGCATCAATGTCGTCGCAAATGTAAGAAATGTCGACACAGGTTACATCCAAGATGGAAACACAGCTCGAAGAACAGAAGACATATGTGGCATCCCAACTGGAAGAGCAGAAGACATATATGGCATCCCAACTGGAATCACAGGAGGCACGTATTTCAGAAATGACGTCGCAAGTGTCATCTCAACTGGAAGACCAAAAGACATATATGGCATCTCAATTGGAAGCGCAAGAGGCACGTATATCTGAAATGTCGGCAGAAATTTTGGAACAGGTATCAAAACTGGAAGCGCAGGATGCAAAAATGGCTCAATTTCAGGCAGAAGTAGATGATTTAAAAGGTCGTATGGAGAAGTTACAACTAAATCGCCCAGCTGTTTCAGCAAGCAATCCAAAGGTAAAAACACCATCCTTTGACGGTTCTGTTCCTTTCCAGGTGTTTAAGATTCAGTTTGAGAAGACCGTAGCAGTGAACAACAGGAGTGCTGAAGATAAAGTTGCTGCACAATTCGTGGCATTGAAAGGATCTGCTGCTGAAGTCTTACTGACTATTCCTGAGGGAGAGCGGAACAACTACGAAACATTGATGAGCGCTCTAGAGAGGCGATACGGAAGCGAACACAGGAAGCAAATACACCAAATAGAGTTGCAAAACCGCTACTAGAAAGCAAATGAGACATTGCAGGAGTTTGCTTCAGATATTGAAAGATTGGCTCACCTCGCAAATGCGGACGCACCCGTGGAATACACTGAAAGGGTAAAAATCCAGAGTTTCATAAATGGCATACGAGATGTGGAAACGAAGCGGGCTACATATGCGAATCCTAACATATGCTGAAACGGTATCGCATGCACTGACTCAGGAAACAGCCTCACTTTTGAGTAAGCCAGCGTACAAAGCTCATCGCGTAGAAGAGGAAAGGCCAGACTGGGTAGACGCAATTTTGGAAGCATTGAAGGGTACGCAGTAGAAAAATAATGATGCAGTCAAATGCTTTAAGTGTGGAAAGCAAGGGCACATTGCGCGTTATTGCAACACCAACTTTAACAGTTCCAACAATGTGGGTGGTCGTAAACGCAGATCTGAAGGAGATGAGCAGATCTCCAAGACCAATCAATCGTTAAACTAAAGCGAGTCAGCCGCAAGGGGCGACAGCTGGCTCCCTCAATTGAATGCCCCATAATCTCTATCTCGCAAATTGGAAGAAGGTCAAGCAATCTTACTGTCGGAGGACATGTGGATGGAAAGGAACGTTTACTGACTGTAGATACGGGTGCATCCCATTCCATCATTTGATCAGATTTAGTCAACAAGAAGATAAGACCATTGCTTGGAGCAAGATTACGTACAGCCACGGGAGAGGACACCCAGGTAATTGGAGAAGTAGAATGTGAAGTAGCAATTGGGAACGTCACGGTACTACACAATTTTATAGCGGCAGGTATTGTTGATGAAATCATAATTGGAGTGGACTTCTTAATCAACCAAGGCATCAAGATCGATATGCAAAGCAAGACGATGCGATATAAGAACATGGATGTGCCACTTAATTTCGGCTACGAGAGCGGCTACAGCAGTAAACGAGTGCTGGTGGAAGAGAGTCAGCAAATACCACCAAAATCATAAGCAGTCATCTGGGCAAAGGTTGATGGAGATTGTGGGACAAACAATTTGTGGGTTGTCGAAGCAGCAAATAAATCAGCACTGAACATACTTGTAGGAAAAACCCTGGCTATGACAAAACAAGATGGACGTATTCCGGTAAGAGTACTCAATGAGTTCAAGTCACCATTCAATTTCACCAAAGGAGCTATTTTGGGAAGATGCCAAGAGGCCGAAGTAGTTATTAACTGTGAACAGCTCCAGGAACACGTTTCATCTAGTAATACTGATCTTTCAAATGACATCACGGCATGGACGCAGGGGCTAGAGGAAGCCTATCAGAGTAAGGCAAAACAACTGATCCTAAAGTGCGCGAACATATTTGCCCAGGATGGTTCCAAACCAGGCCGCACCAATGCTGTGAAACATCAAATTGACACGGCAGATGCGAGGCCGATCCGTCAAGCTCCACGTAGTGTTCCACTGGCGAAGCGGGAAGTTGTGAGTCAAATCATACAAGAAATGAGCGACAGCGGCGTCATCGAACCATCAGCTAGTCCATGGAGCTCACCTGTAGTACTTGTAAAGAGGAAGGATGGAAAAATGATGTTTTGTGTGGACTACCGGAAGTCGAATGACGTTACGAAAAAGGATAGCTACCCATTGCCAAGAATTGACGACACTCTGGACTCGCTATCTGGTACGAAATGGTTTTCCACACTGGACTTGAAAAGCGGCTATTGGCAAGTTGAGGTGAAGGAGGAAGATAAAGAGAAACCAGCCTTCAGTGACGGTGATGGTCTGTGGCAATTTACACTGATGCCTTTTGGACTTTGTAATGCACCAGCTGCTTTTGAGAGACTCATGGACCAGGTACTGAAAGCACTACATTGGAAAACATGCTTGGTGTACCTGGACGACATCATCGTTTTGGGCAAGAACTTTGATGAACATCTTATGAACTTGGAGGAAGTTTTCCAGAGAATAGCTGGCGCTGGTCTGAAGTTAAGTCCCAAAAAGTGTGCGCTGTTTAAAAAGGAAGTCAATTATTTGGGTCACAAGGTAACGACAGAGGGCATCTGCACTGCGAACGAAAAAATAGAGGCTGTTAAGGATTGGCCAAGACCACAGAACCTACATTAATTGAGAAGTTTCCTTGGGCTGTGCACATATTACCGCCGATTTGTACCAAATTTTTCCAGCGTAGCCCATAGCCTCCATGAGCTTACAAGAAAAAACAAAGCTTTTGAATGGAAGAAGGAGCAAGAAGTGGCTTTCCAAACATTGAAGGAGCGTTTGTGCACTGCCCCAATGTTAGCATATCCGATTCCAGGAGCAACATTTATTCTAGATACAGATGTGAGTGGATATGATATAGGAGGCGTGTTATCACAACTGGTCAATGGACAGGAGAAGGTAGTTGCATATTACAGCCGTTTGATTGGAAAACCAGAGAGGAACTACTGTGTTACGCGGAGAGAGCTGTTGGCATTGGTAGAGTGCATTAAACATTTTCACAAATACCTCTACGGCCAGCGATTCCGTGTCAGGACAGATCACGCAGCGTTGAAATGACTTCTGCAGTTCCGTAATCCGGAAGGACAATTGGCACGGTGGATCGAGCGACTACAAAGCTATGACTTTTCCATTGAGCATCGAAAAGTTAGTACCCATGGAAATGCCGATGCAATGTCACGAAGACCATGTAGTTTGGAATGCAATCACTGTTTAAAGGCCGAGGCTAAAGAAGACATTATAGATGTCCGGCTAATGACTAAAACGTGGAGATGTCAGCAGAGAGTCCCATTGCGAAGTCATATTGGGCACAGTGGAACAGTTTAGAATTGATATCCGGTCTTGCATCGAGTATGGGAGAGTGAGGATGGTCAATGCAAGAAGAAACTGATAGTTGTTCTCAGAAAGAGGATTCCTGACGTGCTCAGCGAGCTGCACAATTGTCCAAGTGAAGGTCATTTTGGAATCACGAAGACACTCGAGAAAATTAAGCAGATATTCTATTGGGTTGGTTGCCGTCAGTCGGTCACCGAGTGGATTGCCAACTGCGAGGTATGCAACAGACCGAAAGGGCCCAAAACCCGAAGTCTTGGTCAGATGAAGCAGTATATTTCAGGTGCACCATTTGAAAGGATCGCCATGGAAGTCGCAGGTCCATTTCCTACTAGCAACCGCGGAAAAAAATACGCACTGGTGGTTATGGATTATTTCAGTAAATGGCCAGAGGTATATCCAATCCCAAACCAAGGAGCAGAAACAGTAGCAGAAGTGGTTAAAAACGAATGGGTTGCAAGGTATGGTGTACCAATGGAGTTACATTCTGACCAAGGCAGGAATTTTGAATCAGCTGTGTTCCAAGAAATGTGCAAGAAGTTGGGCATTCGAAAAACACGGACAACTGCATTGTATCCTCAGTCCGATGGTATGATGGAACATTTCAATAGAACATTGGAGGAACATTTAAGGAAAGTAGTAGACAAGTACTATAAGGACTGGGATACACACATATCATTATTCTTGATGACCTACCGATCGGCAGTACATGACACAACGGGCCAAACTCCCGCAAAGGTAATTTTTGGCAATGACCTTCGACTGCCAGCTGATTTGAAGAATAGGATAGATGCCGATGCGGAGAGGAATGTCAAGAAATCCACTGGTGTCTTGGAAGAAGAGCTGAGAGAAATACACGATCTGGTAAGGCAACGAGCAAAAATTATGAGTGACAAGGTGAAAGCGAGGTACGATAAAGCAATTAATCCGGAATGGTTTAGGAAGGAGATTTGGTGCTACTATACAACCCACGACGAAAAAAAGGTTTGTCCCCGAAATTGCAGTGTAACTGGGAAGGCCCATACAAAGTTGTAAAACGGATCAACGATGTAGTGTACCGCATACAAACCATTGGCAAACCACGAACCAAAATGAAAGTGGTTCATTTGGAGAGGCTAGCAGCGTTTAGATCGAGAGATTTGTCTGATCGGGACGATCAGACTTAGGTGGAGGGCAGTGTTACGAATATTAGCAAAACTAAGGGGTGCTGCTATCTCTAAGCCGAAGCTAAGCAGTGACGTGAATTCACATCAATAATTCAATCATTATGTATCTACATAAACGAAACAATAATTGCGTCTACACATATGTACTATGTACGTATACGAGCAGGTGAGAGTCAATGCACAAACACATGCATATATCTGAGATACTCCTGAAAGGATGCAATGATAAGCTATAAAACGTGCAATTGTAGTTACAGCTGAGAATTTTGAGAGCTGATGGACTAGAATATTCTGGAAATGGAAGCGCCTAGAAGATGCAACGTTGAAATCAGAGAGTATAAAAGGCAGCAAATGTAGAGGCGCTGGAATTCAGTTTGATTTGAGCTATCAAGCAGTTATGGATTAAGCACGCAATCTGGCGGGCAATAGTAGAGTTTCATTTGAGCTATCAATCACTTTTGTTATTAAGCAAGCTATTCGTTGCACAGTTTGAGTGTTATTGTGAAGTACTTTAATAAAGGCCATTTTGAATTATTACATATTGGAGTTATTTATTCAACAGTTTAGTGATTCGAACTTAGCAGAGGGTTGCAAATAAGAAGATTTGCAAGTAAACTCGTTACAATATGTTCAACAAACTCATTAGATACTGACGCATACTTAAGTTTGGACGAGATACACATTTTTACATTTTACGAATTTACTGCAAATCCTCTTATTTGCAATCTTCTGCTAACGTTCGAATCACTAAACTGTTGAATAAATAACTCCAATATATAATAATGCAAAATGGCCTTTATTAAAGTACTTTCAAAAATAACACTGCTACTACTCGACAGATGAACTGCTTAAATCAAACTGATAATACTGCTATTGCTCGCTTAACCGACTTAAATCCAATTGATTCTCGCGCCTCTACTGTTGCTGCCTTTTATAGTGTTTGGTATCCTCGTTGACATTTCTGGGCGGTTCTGTTATAGAATCTACTAGTTGGTAATCTGCTATAAGATTCTCAGCTATAACTACAGATGCACAATTTTTATAGCTTCTCTCACATGCGCGTGTATTTGTGAGCGACACTTCCACAATTATAATTGCGTATCTCAGATAACACATCTGCATGTGTTTGTGCGTTGCTTCTCCGCTGCGTGTACGTACATATGTGTAGACATAATGATTTAATTATTGATGTGCATACAGTCACTGCTTAGCATCGGCTTACAGATTACAGTACCCCTTAGTGTTGCTAATATTCGTAACACTGCCCTCCACGTAAGTCTGATCGTCCAGATCAGACAAATCTCCCGATCTAAACGCCGCTGGCATCTCCAAATGTACCACTCTTCTACTCCGTGGTTTCCCAATGGTTTGTATGCGGTAGATGGAATTACTGATCTTCGTCACAACTTCGTACGGGCCTTCGCCACTGCACCAACATTTGGATGGAACACATTCCCGCCGGTGAGGGTTGTATAACAGTACCAAATCTCCCTCCAGGAAACCTTCCGAATTATTGGTCTTGTCGTACCTGTGTTTCATCTTACTACTCATTACCCTGGGCCGTTCCCTCACACTCTGTTGTTTGGCCAATGAACTACTTCGTAGAGCTTGCGCTTGATGGATTGGCTTCGCATAATCAGTATCGTTCCCACGTTTCACAACAGTAGTGCGCTCCGGCTTGAAACTACCCTCGCATTCTTTCTGGGAAATTGGTTCCATCGTTTTTGTGCGTCCATTAGGGTTTGTCAATGCCAGTGTTTCTCTCGCAGGTACTTTTGATTTCGCTTTATTTGGCCCATTCGATCCATCAACCTTTACCTTTGACTTTCGTGGTCTTTGTCGAGTCTTCTCCACCAGTACCCGATTACTGCTGAACCCTTTCTCCAGACTAAAGTTAAGTGGTATATCTTGGTTCTTATAGCGCATAATTTTTCTCCCCATATCGATCCTGATGTCATGGTCAACTAAGAAGTCCACTCCCAATATGACTTCATCAACAATCTCCGCCACAATGAATTTGTGTAGAACCATGACCTTTCCAATTAATACCTCACATACCACTTCTCCTTGTACTTGGTCATACTCGCCAGTGACCGTACGCAACCTTGCTCCAGGTAATGGTTTTACTCTCCTGTTGACCAAGTCAGATCGGATTAAGGAATGAGATGCGCCCGTATCTACAGTCAGTACACGCTCCTTGCCATCCAGCTTTCCTTCGACGGCTTTCCTTCTTCCAATTTGCGATACAGATATCACAGGACATTCAATAGCTGGGGCAAGTTTTTGTTCTTTACATCTGACACGCTCTTGCTCATCTCCTCCAGCTTTGCGTTTACGGCCACCCACATTGTTGGAACTATTAGGACCAAGATCGCAGTGATGTGCAATGTGACCGGGCTTCCCGCATTTGAAGCATTTGATAACTCTTTCACTCCGCTTTTGCGATCCTCTCAGTGCCTCCAATATTGCGTCTACCCAGTCAGGCATCTCTACTTCCACATGGCGTGCTTTGAAAACTGGCTTACACAGAAGCGACGCTGTTTCCTGAATCAGAGCTTGTGAAACGTTTCTGCGAATGTTGGATTTGGGTTTGCGTATGTAGCTCGCTTTGTTTCGACGTCCCGTATGCCATTTATAAAGCTCTGAATCTTTACCCTTTCAGTGTATTCCACGGGTTCGTCCGCATTCGCTAAATGTGCCAGCCTTTCAACATCCGACGCAAACTCTTGCAATGTTTCACCAGGCCCCTGGAAGCGGTTCAGTAACTCCATTTGGTATATCTGTCAATCCACGGTTCTCCAACTCCTTTTTCAGTTGCTGGATTCCTCAATTCACTCAACTTTGCCATGTCCAAGTTGTATTCCCAGTCTTCGGAATTTATTACACAATTCCTCTTCTGACACCAATTATAACGAATTTACTGCAAATCCTCTTATTTGCAATCTTCTGCTCACGTTCGAATCACTAAACTGTTGAGTAAATAACTCCAATATTTAATAATGCAAAATGGCCTTTATTAAAGAACTTTCAAAAATAACACTGCTACTGCTCGACAGATGGAATGCTTAAATCAAACTGATAATACTGCTATTGCTCGCTAAGTAGCGTCTTAAATCCAACTGATTCTCGCGCCTCTACTGTTGCTGCCTTTTATAGTGTTTGGTTTCCTCGTTGACATTTCTAGGCGGTTCTGGTCTAGAATCTACTAGTTGGTTATCTGCTATAAGTGTCTCAGCTATAACTACAGATGCACAATTTTTATAGCTTCTCTCACTTGCGCGTATATTTGTGAGCGACACTTCCAGAATTATAATTACGTATCTCAGATAAGATATCTGCATGTGTTTGTGTGTTGCTTCTCCGCTGCGTGTACGTACATATGTGTAGACATAATGATTGAATTATTGATGTGCATACAGTCACTGCTTAGCATCGGCTTAGAGATGACAGTACCCCTTAGTGTTGCTAATATTCGTAACGATATATAGCTACACCACCTCCATGCCCAGCCCTATCAGAGCGATACAGTTTATACCCAGATACATTGAAAAGAGCATCAGAATGATATTTTGCAAACCACATCTCCGATACACACACGACATCTACATTCGAACATTCAAAAAGATATCTAAATTCATCAGTTTTCATAGGGAGACTTTGAGCATTGATGTGACATATTTTAAATCCATGTTGAAAATATTGTCTTTGGGGCTACCGCGATTTGCGTTATTATTATTAACTAACATTAAGAATGCAGACAGTGCCAAATAATTTGAGTGTGGTATGTGTAAAGATAGTAGGGCAAGAGGGCACGTTAAGCAACGAGATATGAGCAAAATAGAGATGAAAAAGAAATCAGTTTTCAAATGCTTAAATAATAATTTCTTACATAGAAAGTAGATAGGAGATAAGCGAGAATTAAAATACTTAAAACAAAATAGGCATGTACTAGTCACTTAGCACTCTGTATAAGTTTTATGATGTCTTCTTTGTAAAGAACTTTTACTGCAATTTGCCCAGGCCGCATTCTAACGAATATTTCTCCTCTCACTGAGAATGCAGAGATTAAACGCTTTTGCTTTTTCGGCTGTGTAGCGAACTGCATGGTCTCACGGTTGGATTTAGTGAGACACTCATTTAAAAATACTCTCTCATTTGACGTATGACCAATATCGCGAAGCTGGAGGCCTCTTTTGTTCGTTTTGTAGAACTTGGCCACTGCTTTAAAAATCAAAGAGCGATCGAGAGGAGATACAAGCTTCACTAGGAGTGGTGGAGTTTTTGTTTTGTTTGCGCGCAAGATTTGCCACACGGAAGGCGGCCCGTATAGGTGGTATGTTAATATTTAAAACTTTGCATACTGTGGAGAAGGTTTCTATTGGGCTCTCATCTTTCTCAATTGGAATTCCACTAATTATGACGTCGGCTGCGACGTCACTACTCTCATACTTTTCGAGCGCAGCCTTTAATTGCTGTATGTCGTTGGACAGAGATTTGGATTTTGCCCACTCACGCTATCTGTTCTACTCTCAACCTTACTCACACTCGACTGAACACTAGCCAGCTCAGTAGATATCTCACTTATCATTTGCATCACCACCCTCATGCGCACTGTTATCTGCTCCACAACATTGTCGATCTTATTTTCCAAAGGCAATAGCCACGCTGAGGAGGGTTTTACACTCTTACGTATTTTTTGCTGAGGTGTAGATTTGTTCGATGATGCTCCCTCTAGCCGAGCAGATTTTGCACGCGTCATAATTGTAATAACTCAACTCACCAAATTGATGTTCTCAATACTGCAGTAAAACAGCTACAATCCAGTGGAAGTTCGCAGTATAGTTGAGAGATCTCTGCCTTGGAATGTGCCGATAAAGAGAAAAGAATAATGAAGGCAGAGACGCACAGTGGTCCAAATGCTCAATCTAGCTGGAGGAAAGTGAATTTTTCGACTTTGTTGGAAGCAATAATTTTGTTGTATTATATGTTAGCAAGTGTTTACTGTGCATAACGGTACATTGGTTTTGCTTTAAATTCGCCGTAATAGCTTCGCTTCATTGTGTCAAAAACAGGTGTTTATTTTGTTCTGAAATATTTAATAAGGTGGAGTGATTGTAAAACAATTAAAAAAGTGTGAACATTTTTTGTGGATTAACTTAATTAAGGTGAATATATTGGTAATTATTTCTGTCAATAAATTTTTGGTTGAATGTGGTATTTTGTTTGCATAAAAACTCGTTGTATCACATGAGTTTCTAACACGTGGTAATTTTTTCGAAATTAAAATTCTATTAAAGTTTTGGCAAGGACTTTATTCGACTTATATTGTGGTTTATGAATTTTTGTGCAATAAATTATATCAGCATATCAATGTTTGCATAATTAGCTGCCAGTTTTTGCCTAAACGCTTTATTTTTCGCTTACAGTGAAAAATGCCGATAACAAGGAGGGTACTGTACAATGTTTGGTATAATGAAAAACAGCATATATATAACATATATGTATTTGCAATTATATCGGGGTTGAAATTGAAGAAAATAATAAATATTATAAAGATGTTCGGCAATCTGTCCATGTTTTTATATGCGTTTTGAAAAAAAGATGGACGCAGGCGAATCAAACAAAGCTTGTGTTTGAGACTGTAATAAAGTGTGGTTAGATGAGATATTTGTTGCTTCAACCAAACCTTCTTCGATAACTTTTGAAGAAGAGAAACCATCAACATCTAAGCGCGGAAGACCTTAAAAAGAATTTTTAGATCAAAGCGAGAGAGCGAAGCGAACGAAAGTAGCACCTTTATTGGAGAGTTGGCCGACAGAAAAATTAGTGTTTGCTGCTGGAGCAAGTCCAAAAGCCACAACGCCAACATATACCCCTCATACCATAAACTTTTTGCAGCAAAAATTGAAAGCTATCCAAAAGATGGTATCAAAATTTCCGATATATCGGCTGAAGTGTCTTTGCAAAGTTTGGTAGATCACACTACAAAAAGACTTTTAGAGCAGCAAAGAGAAGTTTTAAAGCACTGCAAATGCACTGAACTTACTTTGTCTTTTAAGTGGGGATGTGATGGCAGCAGCGGCCATTCGCGATATAAGCAAACGTTTGATGACAGTAGCGCATAAAACTCAATGAAAATAATAAAGTTATTTGGCACAACCCACGTCCATCTTCTACAAGATTTTGTAGGCCAATCAAACTTATTTTTGAAAATGAAAGTAACTCGTTGATTGAAAAAGAAATAAATGCCATAAAAGCTGAAATAGCTGCGATAGTTCCAACTCAAATTTCTGAAGAAGATGAACAAATTAATGTCACTCATAATTTTTATTTGACGATGATTGATGGCAAAATATTTTCGACAGTCGCGAATTCCTCTTCTCAATGTTGTGGAATTTGTGGAGCATCGCCAAAATTTATGAATAACCTGAATGCAATAGAAAAATTCTATCCAAAAGAAAACCTTTACGAGTATGGCCTGTCAACATTGCACGCTTGGATAAGGTGTTTTGAATGTGTTCTTCACATTGCGTACAAACTAAATGTTAAAAAATGTCAAACCAGAGGAGATTCGGATAAAGCAATAAAAGAGGAAACAAAGAAAATTATTATTGATCGGCTGAGAAAAGAAATGGGCTTGCTGGTTGATGTTCCCAAGCCGGGATGTGGAACAACGAACGACGGCAACACGGCTAGAAGATTTTTTCAACTACCAGCCCTAGCTTCAGAAATAACTGGTACTAGAAGAATTAATAAAGAGATTTGGAGTGATTTTAACCACTATGTCTTGCGGCTTTGCTATTAATGTGGAGGCGTTTCGAGCTTGTACGATCCAGACTGCACAACTCTTGTTTTTTGTATTCGTAGTATTACATGCCATAGAGTATGCACAAAATTTGAGTGTATGGTGCAGATATTATTCAATACGCAGCACTGCCTATAGGAATGTTATTCGAAGAAGCCTTAGAATCTCGAAACAAGGATTTCAGGAATATTCGAGAGAATCATACACGAAAAATGTCGCGAGAAAAAACAATGCACGATCTCTTCCATTATCTACTTTTGTCATCGGATCCGCTTATATCTTCTCTTTCAACCAAGCCTTCTTTTCGTTATAGCAGTGCAGAGCCTTTATCTGAAGAAGTAATAGCTTTGCTTTCAGACGCGTCTGTCGCGGTAGTTGCACAGTCAGAAGTCGATTCGGAAAGTGAAGCAGATTCTAATTAAAGAACTTTGAACTTGCATACATATTTGATTTTTAACGACATGTAAACTATTTCTTAATAAATCATAGTTTTGAAAAGTCAAGCAAATATTATTCTGAGATACCATTTAACCGATTAGGCTTGTTTTTGGTGTAAACCTCCACTTTAATGTAAACTGTCAGCATATAAAGTTTCACATCGATACGTCTTCGCAAAAGCAAGTTATGATCTTTTTCCAGCTAGATTGAGCATTTGGACCACTGTGAGATGGCGACAACGACTGCAAAAAACTTGCATCGGTGGTGGACAGCTAAAACAACAGGAACACAGAAATCTAGAAACTTCAGATGTGGAAAACACCGGCTAAGGAAGTCTTTGTGACTTAGATGGAAACTATCACCAGTTTTCAATATTATTGCACTGTAAAAGCACTTTGAAATGATTTTTTTGTAGAGCGCTTGAAAACACGTCTGCTCGCTGTTTAACAATCAACAATCAAGTTTTTTTTCTCGGAGTATGAATTCAAAATGTTTATTCCAGCTGCGGAAGATTTAAGAATGCTGCCAACACTCTAATCAATTCAAGGGATATAAAGCATATACATTTATAAAAGAACGATAAATAATTGACAAGTCGGTTACCGCTAAGGATATTGAAGTAATACAGGTACTCTCACAATCTTGGGCATTACTCAGACTGCGCATGGAACTTGAGCTGCTTGAAGGTGTATCCATATCCGAAAACTGAGTAAAATTTGATATGTATGTTGTATATATTTTGTATTAAAAAGCAAAAATATATATGTTACTATTCTTGCTCTCCAAGCAGCAATTTTTTCCCTGAGTTCGGCCCTGAGGCCATTATTTCCGTTTCCAAGAAAAATCTGCTCCAAATCGTCCTTATATAAATATTTTAGCCTATTGTAGGTGAATCCGCAAGCTACATGTGGTGTGCAAAATATATTATTTATTTATTTATGAATGAATTTAATTAATATTATTTCCTTACCGGTAAATGCTGCCATTTAACTCTTTGAGCAGTTCCTTTAACTGGTCATCTTTTTGATCGCTATCAATTGTCTCCAAATTTTGCTCGGCCTCAATTGGATGATCCGTATTTTCGACAGCGAAAACAATATCGTCTTCTGAACTTAACAAAATGGAAATTAAAGTTTCTTCCATTTTTAACAATTACTGAGTTTTTTTTGCTTATTTTACTATTATTTAATTACTTCTAAAAATGTCTCACTAAAACACGACAACGAAGGCATGTCGACACGAACTGACGCGATTCGTATTATTGCTTCATACCAAACGACAAATAAAGTACATTACACGTAGTTAGATTTACATTTTTATTGTTAGGCCAACAAAATTTCATATAATATCAACAATTTAATGTAAAACTCTGCGAAGAAAATACATTATACGTTATTTATGCAACAAAATATCAAATCATTTCCACAATTTACTGTTAATGTCGACTGATGAAATTATAATGTAAATTTTACAATAAAATTTGACATTGCAACGTAGTACATTGCAATATCACTTTGATAATTTTATTTTAAAAATGAATACAATAACGTGGATTTAACCATTTTAAATGTGAAATTAACACTATTTCGTTTACATTTCAAATAACATTGTAAAATGTTAGTTTTACATGGCGACATTTTTGCGGTGCGTATTCCCTCAATACGTAGTTTATTAGCCTCTGAAAGGTGGCTGGAGCAGTTTGCAACCCAAATGGAAAGCGATTGAACTCATAGTGACCATCAGCGGTTGAAAACGCAGTTTTGGCCCTATTATCTGGATTAACTTCAATTTGGCGATACCCTTTCGCGAGATCAATTGTACTAAGTATAGAATATGTTTTCCATATTCGGAATAGGAAACCTATCATCTACCGTTCGCTCATTTAGCTTTCGATAATCAATAACGATTCGCCACTTTGAAGTTCTGCTGCTAGCGATTTTTTCTTTTTGGGTAAAATCCAAAGAGGCGAGTTGTACTGGCTATTACTATGAACTATTATCTTTTAATTTAACATATCTTTAATTTGCCTATCAACTTCTGCTCTGTGTATAGCTGGATACTTATAAAGGTTGCTGTATATCGGGGCATCTGTTTTTGTGATAATCCTGCGCTTAACCTCGTTTGTGAAGGTCAAATTTTCGCCTTCCTTATAAAAACTATCAGTGTATTTATTTAAAACAGATTTTAACATCGCCTTATCTTTCAAATTTAAGTGTTCAGAAAATTAACTATTTAAGGACTTTTCATTTTTTTCTTCCTCGTATATAAAAACATATACCAATTCATTATTTAAATATTTATCATAAGAAGATTCTTCTTCTTCGTTGAAATAAATTGCCACACTTACACTGTCCGTTAACAACATTCTCTTTTAATAATCAAATATTAAGTTAAGATCAAACAGAATATTATTTCCAATTATGCCATGAAAGTTTGTGTGAAATGGTACTTCCAAGAATTGAACAAAAGTATATGGTTAATTGAATTCTTTAAATAGTGGTAACCGATATAAAGTATTAGTACTGACTTTTTTATTTAATATTTTTAGTGTGAAATCCGATGAGTCAATTTTCCATTTAGGACTACAAACATTAGGGTTTATGACACTGAATTCTGCACCCGTATCAGCAATAGATTTAAGTTTTCTTATCTTTGTATTAATTATTACTAGTATCGCCTGTGGTCGAAATTCGAGCAACTTGTATTTTTTCAGCTCAGTCTATTCATCCAGTGTTGGGGGTAGTGCAATAATGCGTTAATAGTTAAGCAGTGGGTGGAAATATAGCAAACTGGTCTAACTTGCTTACATTTTTCATTAAAATTTTGAATTTGATCTAAGACGTTATACTTTTTGATTGCATTTTATTAAATTTTCTACAAACTTTTCAAATGTAATTATAACGTTTTGGTATGGAGCTCCTTAAACAAAAATATAAAAAGTATGTACGATCAAAGGAAATTGACATAGAATTATGGTGAAATTACTTGAAATTGCATTGAAATTATTATAAAGGTAGTAAAATAGCTTTTAGCGCACCACCGGGGAGGTACGCCGTTGGCGCGCTACCGAAGTTAGTTTTGGGTACTTGGTTCCCCAGTAGGCTTATATCACCCATATAAACTACATATACATATATCACCCATTTACTTCAATAGTGTCATAATTGAAATAAAATAATTTAAAAAAGCTTTTCAGTTAAACGGTTTTATTGAAAACAATACCTACATGAAGTAATAATAATACTAAAAGCTAGAAAATAATTAGGTAGGTCCTAGGTACTAGTCATCACATTCCTCATCAAACTAGAGCGTTGATCACACAATTAAATAAAAGCGTTGGGCGCGTGAAATTTCTAAAAATGTGAGGCGTAGCATAACCTGATTAAGGTTCAGTTGGTCTTATATATGACTATGAATAGAATTTTGAAGCGTCTAACGCTTTTATTTAATTGTCTGATTTAACACAATGAAATTTATTTATAATATAAAGCACGGAATTTTGCCAGAGTATCTCAGAACAGGTATTACTTTTAATTACGAGGTCCATGATATAAATACAAGGCAGAGAAATAATTTAAAATTGCCAAATTATAAAACAGAATCGGAACAAAATAGTATTTTTTACAAAGGGTTGAAATACTTCAACGAACTACCTGAATATATAAAAAATTGTGATAGAAACTTATTTAGCAGCCGGTTGTATGACTACACCAAATCTAGGCCGATTAAATGATATAGTCGTTGTGATTTAAATGCATTAGTGATACATGTGTCATAATTAAATTTTTTTTTTTATTTAAAAATTTAGATTAAGTACACTTTGTTAATCAATGCAATAGTATTTTTAAGCTTTGAACTAGGCTCTTAGAGTCGTAATAAATTAATTAATAAATAAAATAAATAATATTTGATGTACTATTGCGTGTGCTATTCACCCAATTAATCGGCTGTTTAGCAGAAGAGAAAATAATACAAAATATTGTAACGAATTTTGCGAGTTCCTGATAATTATGCATCATCTGCTAACGTTCGAATCGCTGAACTGTCGAATAAATAACTCCAATATTCAGTATTGCAAAATGGTCTTTATTTAGGCTACTTTGGGAGTAGTACCATTATATTTCAATATCACGTACTTCACAAGAGCGTGTTTAAGTCAAATGATTAGTCATTCCGAAGCTTGCGCTGCTTTTATACTCTCTGTTGCATCGTCCGCATATTTCTCCTAAGGTCTAGGCGTTTCATCTTCTAGAACTGTTGTATCTCCTGCATGGTAATTGAGCTATATGCGTGTGTATGTGTGAGTAACAACTTCGGCTGATGACTACATGCGTGTGAGAGATATCTCTTAACTTCGAGCTGCTGGTTATGTGTGTGCATACTGTATTTGTTGTTTTGATTATTTACTAACAGCATAGTGATGCTAATATTCGTCATAATATAAATATAAACCAGCCGTCCTCATTTAGTGAAATAATTATTGGCGCCACTTCACACGTATTATTATTCTCTTTCGTCTTTAGTTGTCGTTGAACAAGCAGAGTAACAACATCGGATAAGGATTGTTTGCGCATTTGCGAATAGATATTTTGCAAACAAACGCTCTTGCGCAGAATGTTTTCATGGTTTAATGTTATCAATTTATTTTGTTTAAATATTTCCTTAGACTCAAGCAATAAAGTAGTATTTGTATAGCATATTTACGCATAACATTTTGTGTGTTAACAAACATGCGTGCATACGTCCTACCTAATCGATTTTTCATCAACACCTAAACCACTACCAATAAGATGATTTTAGTTTTACTCACACAGCCACAGTTTTGATTTTGGGGATCCCTGATATAAACATAAAAATGCCTAGGAGGAGAGAAAAAAAGAAAAATAATAGCTGCAATTTGTCAAGAATATACACATGACGTCACCATTGTGGAAGAGAGTAAGTAATCCAACACTTCCTTTGTGCTTTTTTTACGTGTAGGTGATGAAGACAAGCATGAAGATATTGATGAAAGTTTCAGACTGAATATACTGTATCCATTTAGGGATGCCTAAGTCAAACCAATGGGAGCTGAATGTATTGGATACACATATAGCATATACAAATAGCACTCTAAAGATACCTTTCAAAGTTGTATTGCAATAGGAAAGAACACATTATCTCAGAATGCTTTTCATTGACACCCTCTTATCTCAAAATGCATTGAACTTATGCTCAGATTGGGAGTTTGTGAAACAAATTTTTGAGATGGTATATTTTTGAATAAAATTCCCACGTACGGCATCCTTCAAACATATTCTGAAAGAAAGACCGAACCAACATAACTCTTTATCAATTCACGAAATATTTAGTACGAAATGAATTATTTTATATATTCTGACGAATATTAGCAACACTAAGTGTTAATATCATCTCTAAACCAACACTAAGCAGTGACTTGTATGCACATCAATAAATCAATCATTATGGCTATACACATGTCCATACAAGCAGCGGAGAGTAACGCACAAACACATGCATATATCTGAGATACTCCCAAAAGTATGCAATCATTTGTGCAAGAATCACTCACATATACATGCGCATGGGCTATGAGAGAAGCTATAAAATCGTGCATCTGTAGTTATAGCTGAGAAATTTATGGCTGCTAACTAACTAGTAAATTCTAGAAATAGAAGCGCCTAGAAATATGTCAACGAAGAAATCAAGCAGTATAAAAGCAGCAACAGTTGAGGCACGACAAGTTAGTTTGATCTAAGCAAGCTATCAGTTGCGAAGTATAAGTGTTATTTTGAAGTAGTCTAATAAAGACCATTTTGCATTATAGAATATTGGAGTTATTTATTCAACAGTTTAGTGATTCGAACGTTAGCAGAAGGCTGCAAATAAGAGGAATTTCAGTAGATTCGTTACACTTGGTGTCAGAAGAGGAATTGTTGAATAAATTCCGAAGATTTTGAATACAACTTGGACATGGCAAAGTTGAGTGAATTAAAGATCCAGCAACTGAAAAAGGAGTTGGAGAACCGTGGATTGAATACAACCGGCAATAAGATCGAACTTCAAGCACGGCTACGAGAGGTATTGGAGTCGCAAGGAATTGATGTGGACGAGTATGTCTTTTATTCTGATGGGGACGAGACAACAACAAAAATTGAAGAGAAAAACGAAACATCGCAGACAGTTACGAGCACAGACTTTAACATGATTTTGGCTGCAATATCTGCTCAAACATCGATAATGGCATCCCAACTAGAATCCCAAGAGACACGTATATAACATCCAAGATGGAATCACAGGAGACACGTTTAACATCCAAGATGCAAACACAACTAGAATCCCAGGAGAACCGTATAACATCCAAGATTGAAGCTGAGGAAAGACAAATGTCATCTCAACTGCAAGAACTGAAGACATATATGGCATTTCAACTGGAAGAACAGAAGACATATATGACATCTCAGTTGGCTGAGCAGTTGAAAGCACAGGAGGCCCGCATATCCTCGCAGCTGGAGGCACAGGAGATAAGGGTATCATCGAAGCTGGAGGTCCAGGATACAAAAATTTTAAAGTTTGTGGAAAAAATCGAGGCCGAGGTGGATGCTTTGAGAGGACGTACGGAGCAGTTGCAACTAAATCGCCCAGCAGTTTCAACGAGTAATCCAAAGGTAAAAACACTATCTTTTGACGGTTGTGTTTCTTTCCAGGTCTTTAAGCTACAATTTGAGAAGACCGCAACAGTGAACAGCTGGAATGCTGAAGATAAAGTTGCTGCACTCTTCGTAGCATTGAAAGGACCAGCTGCCGAAATCTTACAGACTATTCCAGAGTACGAACGGAACAGTTATGACGCATTGATGGCTGCTGTAGAACGAAGGTACGGAAGCGAACACAGGAAACAGATATATCAAATAGAATTGCAAAACCGTTACCAAAAAGATAATGAGACTTTGCAAGAGTTTGCTTCGGATGTTGAAAGGTTGGCTCATCTGGCAAATGCGGACGCACCCGTGGAGTACACTGAGAGGGTAAACATCCAGAGTTTTATAAATGGCATACGGGACGTAGAAACGAAGCGAGCTACATATGCAAACCCAAAACCCACATTCGCAGAAACGGTATCCCATGACCATCTACCGCATATAAACCATTGGGAAATCACGAAATAGAAGGGTGGTTCATTTGGAGCGGCTAGCGGCGTTTAGATCAGGAAATTTGTCTGACCGGGACGATCAGACTTAGGTGGAGGGCAGTGTAACGAATATTAGCAACACTAAGGAATAATATCATCTCTAAGCCAACACTAAGCAGTGACTTGTATGCACATCAATAAATCAATCATTATGGCTATACATATGTCCATACAAGCAGCTAAGAGCACAAACACATGCATATATCTGAGATACTCCCAAAAGTATGCAATCATTTGTGCAAGAACCACTCACATATACATTCGCATGGGCTATGAGAGAAGCTATAAAATCGTGCATCTGTAGTTATAGCTAAGAAATTTATAGCTGCTAACTAACTAGTAAATTCTAGAAATAGAAGCGCCTAGAAATATGTCAACGAGGAAATCAAGCAGTATAAAAGCAGCAACAGTTGAGGCACGAAAAGTCAGTTTGATTTGAGCAAGCTATCAGTTGCGAAGTATAAGTGTTCTTTTGAAGTAGTCTAATAAAGACCATTTTGCATTATCGAATAGTTAGGAGTTTTTTATTCAACAGTTTAGTGATTCGAGCGTTAGCAGAAGGCTACAAATAAGAGGAATTTCAGTAGATTCGTTACAATATTATATGAATTTTTTGGGAGGGGGGGGGGGGGGGGGGGGACCTGTTGGAATTAACACATTTTTTTATCACTACTAATATACTACTAAGGTACTTTTCTAATACAAGGGGATTGAATTATTCCCCGTTTTCCTTACTTCATAAAAGCAACCTCTCCAGATTTTTAAATTTGGGAGTGTCAAAGCTCTGTCATCATTGGAGAACAAACCTCTATTAATTGAATCATGAGTTAAAGGTATAAAAAGCAAATGCTTATATTTTTATTCACAATATTTTTAACGTAAGTAACAGTTTGCAGTCATGAAAAAATAATACAAAGTGTGTTGTGAATTTACGCCAAACCTTTTTTTGCTATAACTTTTTAAGGGTTGTAAGATCTGCTCAAATGCTATCGATTTCCGTAATAAGAAACAAAAAACGATATTTTGTCCCTTACGTCAATTCGGCGGTTATGACTCGATTCCTTCCCTGTTACGGCGTTTCTACGGTCATTACAGCTGCGAAGCTAAACTGTTTAGTTATTGTCATTAACATCGATAATTCATTAACCCATTAGGTGGTATCTTAAGGCGAGAAAGTTAGAAAGCCCTTAGTAGTTTTCGTAAAGCAACAATATTTCATAAAATAATAGTTTTATCCTTGAAGAAAAAATTAACATAACTGTCTACAAAAGACAAATCACGCAAAATATGGAAATCGTAGGCACATTACAATATATTATCTCTAAGGAAGTGCTGGACGAAATATATTGAAAAGGTCACTTTATCCCTCCCTAAAATTTCCCGTAATATTTTCATATATAGCTCAAAGTTTAAACATTTAAAGATCTATAAAGCTACATACATGGCTGTCACCCGATCAAAAATGCGGCACAGAGTATAGGAAAAATTTTAAATATTACCGAAAATTCGGCGAAAGGCGGTTTCTAACCTGGGTCAAATTTCTTCCAGAACGAAAAGTCGAAGCATCCAGCGATGTTGATAATGATAAACCCGCTCTTCGCAATAATCGCTACTGGAGCATTTCACGGTTGGTACGGGACAAATCGTATACATTTATTTCATTTTTAGGTCTCAACTAAAGAAAAACTTTTTCTGTATTGCGAACGATAGCTCAGGCGAACGATCGTATCTTGACAATTTCGTCTAGCAATGGTATTCTCTATCATTTTCGTTCGGCCTTTACGTTTCTTACGCTATGCCAAAGTGAAGGCGAAAGCATTTGTCAAACGATATGTTGCCATATGTATTTTATTTAGAAACTTATTAAAATCACTTAAGTTTTTTAAAGTTTTTCATGTTTTTTCATTCAATTAAATAAATCTGGAAACAAAATTGATTTGTTTACTTTGGGTTTGTTTACATTTCAAAAAAAAAAAAAAAATAAGAAAAATTATTATAAATTATTATTGGTTTTCGAGAAATTTTGCGCCAACGCCGTTTGAGAGCAAAATGTATGCAGCTGCCGTATACATCATAACCGAACGGTATCGTGAAGCTCAGCTACGGGTAGAACGCAGAAATTTGCGTGATAACTTAAATGTATTGGACCTACCGGACTCTGAGTAAGTGTATATTTACAAGTTGGTATGAATACTAACAGCATCTTACCACAGATTTGTTGCATATTTTCGGGTGAGCAAGGAAGTGTTTAGACATATATATGACGAAATGAAAATGCATATGCAAACCTCGTTCCGTAACACTCACTTGCCAGTGCAGTTGAAACTATCAACATTTCTAAGATTTCTAGCCACTGGAAGTTACCAAAAGTCAGTAGGAAAATAACATGTTTCGGTTATGAGCCAACCGACACTAGCAAGAGTCATCGGGGAATGTTTAAAAGTGTTTGAAGCCCATTTTTGTAAGAAATGGATAGTTTTCCAAAAAACTGAGGATGAGGAGAACAACATGAAGGAACATTTTTTCAACTTATGTGGTATCCCGGGGGTCATATCCTCGATGGAACCCATGTGAGGATAAAGTTAACTGGCGATAATATTAGGCATTTATACCATAACCGAAAAGGATATTACAGTTTAAATGTCATGGTGGTAAGTATCAGTGAATTTATTGTTTTATTCTATTCCTCTCTTTCTGTAGTTTTTCTCTTACTATGTTTGTAAACCTAGCTCCTTCTGTCTCCTTTTCCTCTCCCTCCTGTTTTACTTCCTCATATTTCTTCAGTTAGTTTTTACTTCACAGGTTTGTGATCACAACATGGTGATTACGTACGTGGATGCAAGGAATCCCGGAGCCAACCATGATTCTTTTATTTGGAAACATAGCGTAGTCGAAGAGCAGCTTAGATGTGCTTACAACAGTGGGAGAACTAACTCCTGGCTTCTCGGTGGACTTAAAATAAATAATATTAGTGTTAAATACTTTATTGAGTTTTATCTCTGAACAGGCGATTCCGGCTATCCACTACAACCATATTTAATGACACCTTTCCGCACTCCCAGTGGCGCATTGCAGATTCGATATAATGAAAGACATAAAAAGGGTAGAAATATTATTGAACGCTGCATCGGAGTGTGGAAGAACAGATTTCGGAGTATAATAGGCTCACGTGGACTGCATTACTCTACCGAAAAGGCAAAGCAAATCGTTAATGTATGTTGCGCACTTCATAATACCTGTATTTTTTTTAAGCATCAGAGTTACCTTTTCCGCCGTTAATTGAAGATGATAACAGCAACAACGCAGTTGTGGAAGAATGCAATCACTTGCTACAAATATTCGGCTACAAATCGCAGAAAATTTGCAATAAATAAAGTTTTATATATTCACACATTATTCGCGGTTTTTTCTAAGTAAACAGGTTTTGAGACTGGTTGGTATATACTCCTCCTCGTGCTCGTTCTTCTCTTCCCCTTCATATTCTTCCTCCTCCTCTTTTTCTACTCCACTTCCCTTTCCTCTTATTCTTCTCTTCCTCTTCCTACTCTTTCTCCTCCTCTTTAGCTCCCGCTTTTTCTTCTCCTTTTCTTTTTCCTGCTCTTCCTATTACGCCTCTTCCCACCCTTTCTTTTCTTCCCCTCCACTTTCTCGTCTCCCTCGTCGTCCTCCTCTTCTTTCTCCTCTTTTTCTGCTTCCTATTCTTTCTCCTCTTTCCCCACATTCTGCTCCTCTTCCTACTCCTGCTCTTCATCTTCCTACTTTCTTCCTCTTACTCTTCCCACTCTGTCTCCTCCTTATTTCATTATCCTCTTCCATTTGTCTATTAAAACTTTTTAAAGATAAGACATAATCCTGCTAATTCCTAATTTGAGAAAAAGGGAAGATTATTATTGTTGTAGGTGGTATACATACTGGGAAAACTCTAATAGTAATAAAGACGGGTGTTATTTGGAAGCTTTATTTATTTTGCAATATTTTAACCAAGCTTTCCAAACTTGCGGCAATAGACTTCATTGCATCCGCTTGGGCGTTTACAACTTCCGCAATTTTCTTCACCTCCTTAGCTTGCATTTTTGCAGCTTCTGCTTGCTCCTTTGCATACTTCCCTATGCTTTCTTCGAACAATCTTTTTGTTCCCCGTGAACGGTGTGTTGATGTTGTTACATTGTTATGATCTGTGTTATGTGATGGTAGGTTCTGGGCAGAGGGTGATGTCGGATTTGTAGGTGTGTGAACATGTGATTGTGCAGATGTCTGTTGTTGCTGTGATTGGTGCTGTTGTTTCTGCGATTGTTGCAGTGACTGTTGCTGTTATTGCTGTTATTTTTATTGTTGCTGCTTCCATTCCTGCCTCTTTCGAGAAAGATACTCCAAATAATTGTCCTTCCGGTGCAGCTGCCTTTGACTTGGACAAGATCCTGTCAATAGTCCTTTCTGTTTCCGTGAGTGACGTTTGGCAAAATGGCCCACCATCTGTACCATTCAGGTTTCGCGCATTATCGGCAAGCTTGCGTTTTGTCCTACTCTTGAGGTCAGCCCAGATCTACAACAAGAACGATTACAGATAAGTTGCTAGTAGTAACAAATAAATGTAAATATCGCACTTACCTTTTTCCACTCAACCACGGTTCTTATTGGAGGGCCAAGAGCATTAATTTTGTTGGCTACCTCATTCCATTTAAAATCGCATTTCGATTTGTCTTCCCCGAATTGAGGAGCACCTCTTGCCAGGTCCTAATTTGCTTCCAATTCACTTACTAGCACTCCAAACTGCACGCTGCTAGTTTTTTTGTTACTAAAAACAAAAACATGGATTAAAATTTGCTCTAAATAAGTTAGTTTTAATAAAATTACCTCTTTTTATCTGCTATATCCTTTTCTAGTTTAACGAACGATAACTAATTTATTTTCGTTTGAATTTGACATTTTAGTTCTTTATTTTATTGACTTATCGTTATAGAGAATGTTCATTTTTTACGTCTTCGTCACGTAAGAGTCAGAAAAAGTTTTTAGTGTATTAGGTTTGTATGGTACATATGTATGTAAGTAAAAATAGAAACATGCTCTAGAAATATTTGTATATGTGTATACTTACTTAATTGGCACTTAACTAACCGTTTAAGAGGTTATGGCTGTCCAACAAGGCGCTTCTTCGCCCTGCCAACTGGTGCCAATTGGTCACACCCAAGGAGTTTAAATCGTTTTCCATCTGGTCCTTTCAGCGGAGTGGGGCCGCACTCTTCCTTTCACTTTTAAAATTTCGATTTTCCCTATACTATATATTGCGGCCACCGTGGTGTGATGGTAGCGTGCTCCGCCTATCACACCGTATGCCCTGGGTTCAACTCCCGGTCAAAGCAACATCAAAATTTTAGAAATAAGATTTTTCAATTAGAAGAAAATTTTTCTAAGCGGGGTCGCCCCTCGGTAGTGTCTGGCAAGCGCTCCGATTGTATTTCTGCCATGAAAAGCTCTCAGTGAAAACTCATCTGCCTTGCAGATGCCGTTCGGAGTCGGCATAAAACATTTAGGTCCCGTCCGGCCAATTTGTAGGGAAAAATCAAGAGGAGCACGACGCAAATTGGAAGAGAAGCTCGGCCTTAGATCTCTTCGGAGGTTATCGCGCCTTACATTTATTTTTTTTTTTTTTTTTATATATTGTGGCATGCTCCACCTCCTGGACCTCGTGAGGTATTATCAAATGAGCGTGTCCCGAATATTCTAAATTAACGTTTTATCCGGAACACGTCCATGAATACTTAAACTGAAAAGAGCTTTCCGAAATTTCAGACTAAAAAGGTAAATACTCCATGTGTAGCAGGACAGGTCGAGGTCAAGGCCGGAATATAAAGTTCTAAGATAATAAGCCATTTTCTGTTATTTTTTTGCCAGTTCAATTTTCGCCATAGGAATTTTTACTCAAAACAATAAATTTTTTGTAAAAACAAAAGAAAACTCTATATTATATGAATGGCAATTTTTTTCATTATTATGAAAATTCATATAATAAATTGAGGATAAAATTTCTTTGCCTATTGCAAATATCCCTTCAATGTTTATCTTCTGAGGAAGTTTTTTGAGTGTTTATTTCATATATTTTGCTTACGTATGAATAAAAATCTGGCTTAGAAGTACAATGACAAAGTCTCTACTTACATTGTCAACGCCAATATAGTTTAAATAGTACCTGGGCGACCGACCTTTGCTCGGAAATCTTCGAGTATGCCGCATAACATACTTTGTTCTACATGTCATCATTAATCAAACTCTACTTTTGTTATATGCACATATATAATATATTTTTACTTACCAATATTTGATTTCCTTAAAAATAGATTTCAAAAACATATCAAACACTAACCGCAAAATGAACTGGAATGAAGAATTTGAAATGGGTAATTCCAGCCTATAGTATAAGGGATTGTTATGACAATTAATGAAATCGATAACTAAGTTATTTAGGTCGAGTGTCTTCATGCGCCGAATTATTAATTTCAAACATTTTTTAGTTATACACTATGAAAGTCTCACAATTTTATTACATTCCAAAAACTTGTAAATTTCACGAATGACAACTATCAGTTATGACAACTATCAGTTAGTTTAATTAAATGTCAACTTACTTCCCTAAGCGCCATCTGTTGGTAAGTAGTTAAATAGTTAGATAACGTTTTAAAATTGAACATATGCCTCTAGTGTTCAACGGTAGAAAATTACCTTGGTGGGATACCTTTTTGCTACGGTGAGAAATCTTTCTAATAGTAATCTGTGAGAAATTGCAATTATTCATTTCATATTTGCCAAGAATATGCATTTAAATATATTTTGCTAGAATTTGCCACGGTGCCTTGATATTGCATTTCAATTTTATTACCGTGTATGAAATTTAGAAAATTAAGTCGAATCGTGTGTAAGAGTTTTTACGAAGATTTTTAACTTTAATGCTCTCCTTTAAAGCTTTAATAGAATATGAGTAAGTAGAGTACTATTTCGTCTAACTACCCCAACCGTAAATAGTAACCCTACTCTAAAATGTCAATATTGTAATGCGGAGTGAAATACCTTTCATTTGATACCCATATCGGCATATCTCATGCAATTTTTTTATATTTCGAATAGGTGGCAACCCTACTCAAATATTACCCTATTGTAATGCGGAGTGAAATACCTTTCGTTTGATACCCATCTCGGCATATATCATGCAGTTTTTTTTAACTTTGATTAGGTGGCAACCCTAAATGGAAACCCCACTCAAAAATGTCCCCATTGTAATGCGGAGTGAAATACCTTTCGTTTGATACCCATATCGGCATATCTTATGGAATTTTTTTTTAATTTCCAGTAGCTGGCAACCCTAAATAACAACCCTACTCAGAAATGTCCCTAATGTAATGCGGAGTGAAATACCTCTCTTTTGATACCCATATCGGCATATCTCATGCAATTTTTTTAATTTCGAATAGATGGCTACCCTAAATGGCAAACCTACTCAGAAATGTTCCTATTGTAATGCGGAGTGATACCCATATCGGCATATCTCATGCAATTTTTTTTTAAATTTCGAATAGGTGGCAACCTTATTTGGTAACCCTATTCAAAAATGTCCCTATTGTAATGCGGAATGAAATACCTTTCGTTTGATATCCATATCGGCATATCTCATGAAATTTTTTTTATTTCGAATAGGTGGCAACCCTAAATGGCAACCCTACTCAAAAATGTCCCTATTGTAATGCGGAGTGAAATACCTTTCGTTAGATACCCATATCCGCATATGTCATGTAATTTTTTTTAATTTCGAATAGGTGGCAACCTAAATGGCAAACCTACTCAAAAATGTCCCTATTGTAATGCGGAGTGAAATACCTTTCGTTTGATACCCATATCGGCATATCTCATGCAATTTTTTTTTTGAATTTCGAATAGGTGGCAGCCTTGTGAAACATTCTGAGTGGCAACACCTAGGTGCCAAATTTCATTTAAATCGGTTGAGCCGTTCCCGAGATCGTTCGGCTAAACAAACAAATAATAATTGCTCGTTTAAAGTTATAAGATATCCACTTCTACGTACCAACATCTTCAACCGTTTTTGAAGTCGATGCAAAGATTTTCAAAATATTCGAGCGGCGATAGTAGGCGTTGTCAAGCGCTTTTTTCGAGACAGTTAAATACAGTTTTTAAGTCAACCTTACGAAGCTGATCATATATAATTTTGTCTTTTAGCCTTATAAATGACGGAAGTATACTGTTAAGTATTGAATTATCACAGAATTACATATATTTCATTTTGAAATATTATTTATTTGGAACATGAGTATTTGTCACAGTCAGAGGAAGTAGAGTGTTGAATTTCATTGCAATTTATTACTTCAACTGAAAGCTATTGAAAAAAAAACTTGGTTGACGGATAGACCGATGAAAAGATGAGCAAAGCTAGCATACACTTTTTTACGGTTGACTTAAGGGGGATATCAAAAAAATCGCCAGGCGCTACCATCGTTCAAGTCGATATTGGCTACCGAAAAAAATTAGTAGTTGAAGTGTTTTCAAAATTTCTTTCTAGAAATTTTGCGCTCCCTATTTATTTTCTGCATAGTAACAATATATAGCATACTGTATTTTCCATTGTGGTATATTTGATGATGGTCAAAACGTAAGAAGTAGGGAAATTTGCCTTGTTATGTTCAAATTTTCATTTGTATGTATCAGTAGCACAAAATTTCTAGTAAGTAGATATGATAAAATTTTAAAGCATATTTGGTTATTGATAACATTTGAATTTTCCTTCAGTTATAACGTCTTTCTCAAAATATAGTTACCGGCATGAAATTTTTACTATAAATATTTTTTTCATAGATTTTTTGCAAAAAATCAAAAGATTTAAAATAAGAAAAACAATGAATTCAGCATTTGTAAAATGTATACATTTAAGTTTCAGGAAGCTGTTATAAAGATGTTTGCCTCTTTAGCTCTCTCTGTGAGCCAAAAATAGCTAATGAATTTTGAAAAGCTTTTCTTTATTGGTTTCTTCCGAAAGGATAAAATATAACTATGGCATATAAAATTTAGAGAAGATGATTAACCTAAATACCAGTAGGGCTCCGATGTAATATTTTTATATATGAAAGTCTCTGAAATAGAACAATATAATAGCTTATAAATGTTGATTGCTTTCCAGTGTTACTCCAATAACAAAAAATAGTAATTGAATAGCAGTAATTAACTGGTTATAAGCTCATAAAATCTTACAAATAAGTAGGAGGTTTAAAGGAAACTATGTGTTAAAATAAATTAATTAAAAAATTATATTTTGAGGTTTTAAAATTATTGATTTCAAAAACACCCTTGGTCTCAAAAAGACTATTATACGAGCGAATGGTGAAAACAATGCTCATCCCGAAATACTATAATTCATTTGGAACTATTTGAATAATGGCAGCATGAAAATTCCATAGCTTTACTAATAAAAGCATAGACGTAGTCAGCCAAAAAAATGAGTTAACGTAACTATGATTTCATGCAATTCATTTGCGTGCTAAACATAAACTGATCTTCAGCAAGAAAACTCAACTGATGTATTTCAATTTACGTCCAAAAACCTCACCTGATATTGCCATTATATTCCACGCCACTGACTGCAGACGTTTCGCTCTAGCACGTCGTTTAAAAAATTGTAGCGATAAGTGTTCCCCATTTGAAAGAGTTGATACCTTCCAATATCTGGGTGTTTCTGTAAACCAATCCTTATGTTAGTCAACACATATTTCTCGACTGAAGTCATACATGCTATCTACTGTGCTTTATTTTTATTATAGTCTAAGGAAGCTATGTTCAAACGCAACGCTTAAGACGCTTTATTACACTTTGGTTCACTTTAAGCACCAATATGGCATATGCTGCTGTGGTGGTGCTTCTTACAGTAAAATCCAGCAACGTCTTACTGTTAAAAAATATCATAAGGAAAATATGTAATGTGAACCGTTTCCACCATAGCATGGAGTTGTTTAGAGAGCTGGAAATTCTTCCAGTAAAACACATGCACTATTACAAAACTTTAAAAATATTGTAACGATTTTAGTGCAATTCCTCTTATTTGCAACCTTCTACTAACGTTCGAATCACTAAACTGTTGAATAAATAACTCCACTATTCAATAATGCAAAATGGCCTTTATTCAAGTACTTCACAATACTACTACTTCTCGACAGATAGCGTGCTTAAATCAAACTCATCGCCGATTGCTCAGATTGCGCTCTTTTATACTCTTCGATTTCCTCGTTCCATACTTCTAGGCGTTTCCAGAATTTACTTAGTTACCAGCTATAAAATTATGACCACAGATGCACGTGTGTAGCTTCTCATATGCGCGTGTATATGTGAGGGATACTTGCACAAATTATTGCCTACTTTTGGGAGTATCTCAGATATATGCATATGTTTGTGCGTTGCTCTCCGCTGCTTGTATGGACATATGTGTAGACATAATGATTAATTTGGTTATGTGCATACAAGTCACTGCTCAGTATCGGCTTAGAAATGATAGTATCCCTTAGTGTTGCTAATATTCGTCACACTGCCCTCCACCCAAGTCTGATCGTCCCGTTCAGGCAAATTTCCTGATCTATACGCCGCTAGCATCTCCAAATGAACCACTCTTCTATTTCGTGGTTTCCCAATGATTTGTATGCGGTAGATGTTATCACTGATCTTCTTCACAACTTTGTACGGGCCTTCCCAACTGCACCGAAATTTGGATGGAACACCTTTCCGCCGGTGGGGGTTGTATAACAGTACCAAATCTCCCTCCAAGAAACCTTCCGAATTATTGTTCTCATCGTACCTGCGTTTCATTTTACTACTCATTATCCTGGATCGCTTCCTCGCAATCTGTTGTTTGGCCCATAATGTAATGATAGAAGGTGAAGGAAGATTTGACAGCTGTCATATCGAACGCCCTTAGCTCCAGTGAGCTCCAGGTTGTATTTTGGAAGTACAAGAGAATGGCGCATAAAAAAGGGCCCGATTTTTAAAATAGTACGTAATTTCGTACTTTTTTATTTATTGTTAGAATTGGATTGCAGTAGTAGTAAAGAAACGATTTGAAATATAATTTAAGTAAAAAAACACATGTTTTGTTTCAGCTTAATGATCATTGGCGATTTTTTTATATTGAGAAAAAGTTGTGCATTATAAGCCCAATGCGTTTTACTGCTTAAATTAAAATTCAATTTAAAAGGAAAATCAAGCGCGCTACGTTGTTTAGGTAGAGAATCAGAGAATAAAAATCAAAGATACCAAGCTATCTAAAAATAGGATTGGCGCTTAGTAGAAACGAATTTCTTCAAAGATGGAGTAATCATTTCCATGTATCTATGCAGGTTGCGAAATTTTAAGAAAAAAACACTAATTTGAGCCATCAAATTGGCGATTCGTTAAAGTTTTATTTATGTTTTAGGTAAATTTAACGTCAGAAAAATTTGTTTACATCGAAATTGACATAAGACTAGCATTACTTACAAAATACTTAGATTCTATTACAAAGTTTTTCTTTTAATTAAATTTTACCAAGTTTTTGAAATTAATAAATTGAGATAAAATTAAATTAAAAATTGGTTTATAGTATTTTACATATTTATACTATTTATATTTATTTATATGTATACATTTTGCAATAAGTGAAGATCGAATAATGGCGGTTATAACAATGAATTGAATTTGGTAATAATGGAAATAAAAATATGTTTTTTTTCTTCGCTACTTTGAAACCGGTTTCACATTTCTCTACATTCTCGTAGCAAAATACGCGGATTGCTAAAATTGCAGCAGTGAAAATTATATACATATGTAAGTACATGGAGCGCAAACTATAATGAATGTTATTCATGATTATTTAATGGTGTTAGTACTTATAATAAGATTTGCAAGACTTACTGTGCAATTAAGGCTTCATTAATTTATTAAACGACTTTGTGCGGAAATACATTCGGCTTCTAAAAAAGAGCCTTTTTACTTCAAAGATGAGGTCGACACTTTCGCTCATTTGTATAAGCCTTTCAATGTAGAAGGGATTTGTTTCCAGCAAAGTTCCGTTTAGCTGGTAAAAAACTTGCTCGAGCTCCATAATTTTATTAAAAAAATCTCTTGAGGGTTTTATCAGTCCTCTAGAGATTTCTGTAACGTAAGTTTCGGAGGTGTCGTCACTAACACAATGCCATAGTTGAAGCTTCCGTATAATGTACCCTGCAACATATTCGAGAGCGTCTTCGTGCTTCTATATGACTGGAGTGCACTAAATAGTTCCCTTCCGTTGCTTCCTCGCCAGCAGCATCTTCTTGCTCTCCAATAAACTATTTTGATGGTCTATTGCATCAAACCCCAACCACTCCGTGTCGTCCGCCTCCACATTGCCACGTGCTGACAAAAATTCTGTATTTCTTGCTATTTTATAAGCCAGGGAACTTATTAAATATGTATATATATATATATTGTAACGAATTTGCTTGCAAATCCTCTTATTTGCAATCCTCTGCTAAGTTCGAATCACTAAACTGTTGAATAAATAACTCCAATTTGTAATAATGCAAAATGGCCTTTATTAAAGTACTTCACAAACTGTGCAACGAATAGCTTGCTTAATAACCACACTGATTGATAGCTCAATGAAACTCTACTATTCAAAATAACACTGCTATTGCTCGCTAGATATCGTCTTAATCGCAACTGCTTGACAACTCAAATCAAACTGAATTACTTCTTACTCGCTGGCGCCGCTTTTATAGTTTACGCTGCATACTTCTAGGCTCTTCGATTTCCAGAAGTTACTAGTTGTTTCGGCTACAAAATCGCCAGCCACAACTACGTGCACAAATTATTGCTCTCTCTTGTGACATCTCAGATAAGG
Organism: Eurosta solidaginis; assembly: GCF_040869045.1. Lineage (NCBI taxonomy): Eukaryota > Metazoa > Arthropoda > Insecta > Diptera > Tephritidae > Eurosta > Eurosta solidaginis. The sequence goes on along the minus strand of NC_090320.1, from coordinate 84,071,776 downwards.
TATATGCATTTGTTTGTAGTTTACAGTCTCCCTCACACACATAAGCGTATAAGTAAATTCATCTGTGTGTGACATCTCATCTCTCGCTGCCTTGTATGTAAATGTTGCTCGTCGGAATGTGTACATATGTGTAGACGCAATTATTGATTCGTTTATGTAGATACATAATGATTGAATTATTGATGTGAATTCACGTCACTGCTTAGCATCGGCCTGGAGATGGCAGCACTCCTTAGTTTTGCTAATATTCGTAACACTGCCCTCCACCTAAGTCTGATCGTCCCGATCAGACAAATCTCCCAATCTAAACGCCGCTAGCATCTCCAAATGTACCACCCTTCTAATCCGTGGTTTCCCAGTGGTTTGTATGCGGTAGATGGTATCACTGATCTTCTTCACAACTTTGTACGGGCCTTCCCAACTGCACCGAAATTGGGCTGGGACACCTTTCCGCCGGTGAGGGTTGTTTAACAGTACCAAATCTCCATTCCGGAAACCTTCCGAATTATTTTCCCTGTCGTACCTGTTTTCCATCTTACTACTCATTATTCTGGATCGTTCTCTCGCACTCTGTTGCTTGGCCAATGAAGAACTACTTTGTAGAGCTTGTTCTTGACGGATTGGCTTCACATACTCAGTATCGTTCCGACGTTTCCCAACAAAAGTGCGCGCTGGCTTGAAATCATCCTTGCATTCTTTCTGAAAAATTCTTTCAGTGAATTTAGTGCGTCCATTAGGGTTTGTTGATGCCGGTCTTTTCCTCGCAGGTACTTTTAATTTCGCTTTATTTGGCACATTCGATCCATCAACCTTTGCTCGATCTACTTTCCTTGACTTTCGTGGTCTCTGTCGAATCTCCTCGACCAGCACTCGCTTACTGCTGAACCCTTTTTCCAAACTGAAGTTAAGTGGCACATCTTGGTTCTCATAATGCATCACCCTTCTCTGCATATCGATCTTGATGTCATGGTCAACCAAGAAATCCACTCCCAATATAACTTCATCAACGATCTCCGCCACAACGAATTTGTGTAGAACCATGACCTTCCCAATTAGGACTTCACATATTACTTCTCCCTGAACTTGGTTATATTCGCCTGTGACCGTACGCAACCTCGCTCCAGGTAATGACTTTATTCCCCTGTAGACCAAATCAGATCGAATCAAGGAATGAGATGCCCCCGTATCTACAGTCAGTACACGCTCTTTACCATCCACATTCCCTCTGATGGTAAGACTGCTTGATTTCCTTCCAATCTGCGACACAGATATCACAGGACATTCAACAGCCGGGGCAAGTTTCCGTTCTTTACTTTCGACACGCTCTTGCTCATTTCCGCCAGCTTTGCGTTTACGGCCACCCACATTGTTGGAACTATTAGGACCAAGATCGCAATGACGTGCAATGTGACCTGGGTTGCCGCACTTGAAACATTTAATAACTCCGGCATTCTTCTGTTGAGATCCCCTTAGTGCTTCCAAAATTGTGTCTACCCACTCCGGCCTTTCTACTTCCACACGATGAGCTTTGTATGCTGGTTTACTCAATAATGACGCCGTTTCCTGAGTCAATGCATGGGATACCGTTTCAGAAAATGTTTGCTTTGGGTTCGCGTATGTGGCTCGCTTCGTTTCGACGTCCCGTATGCCATTTATAAAGCTTTGAATCTTCACTCTTTCCGTGTATTCCACGGGTGCGTCCGCGTTTGCAAGATGAGCCAATCTTTCAATATCTGAAGCAAACTCCTGCAATGTCTCATTTGCTTTTTGGTAGCGGTTTTGCAACTCAATTTGGAATATCTGTTTCCTATGCTCGCTTCCATAACGTCGTTCTACAGCAGCCATCAATGTTTCATAACTGTTCCGTTCGTACTCTGGAATCGTCTGTAAGATTTCCGCTGCAGGCCCTTTCAATGCCACGAACAGTGCAGCAACTTTATCTTCCGCATTCCAGTTGTTCACTGCTGCGGTCTTCTCAAACTGTAGCTTGAAGACCTGGAAAGGAAGAGAACCGTCAAAAGATGGAGTTTTTACCTTCGTATTGCTCGCTGAAGCAGTCGGCCGATTAAGTTGCAATTCCTGTATACGACCTCTCAATGCATCCACCTCTGCCTCGAATTTTTCTTCAAACTGCGTTATTTTCTCGTCCATACGCGCTTCGAGTTTTGATGATATACGCGCCTCTTGCTCTTTCAGTTGTGTTTCCATCTTTGATGTAATCTGTGTCGACATTTCTGAAATACGTGTCTCATGTGTTTCCAGCTGGGATGCCATATATGCCTTCTGCTCTTCCAATTGTGATGTTATACGGGTTTCCTGCGATTCCAGTTGGCATATCATATACGTCTTCTGTTCTTCCATCTGTGATGACATATACGTTTTCTGTTCTTCCAGTTGTGATGACATGTTGGTGGATATTTGTGATGACATTTCTGTTATACGTGCCTCTTGCGCTTCCATCTTAGATGTTACTGTCGATGTTTGAGCAGTTATTGCAGCCAATATCATGTTCAAGTCTGTGCTGGTAATTGTCTGTGATGATTCGTTTTTCTCTTCAATTTTTGTTGTCTCCTCGCCATCAAGATGAAAGACATACTCTTCCACATCAATTCCTTCTAATTCCATTGCCTCTCGTAGTCGTGCCTGAAGTTCGAGTTTAATGCCAGTTGTATTCAATCCACGGTTCTCCAACTCCTTCTTTAGTTGCTGGATCTTCAATTCACTGAACTTTGCCATGTCCTTGTTGTCCTCTGGAATTTATTCAACAATTCCTCTTCTGACACCAATTGTAACGAATTTGCTTGCAAATCCTCTTATTTGCAATCCTCTGCTAAGTTCGAATCACTAAACTGTTGAATAAATAACTCCAATTTGTAATAATGCAAAATGGCCTTTATTAAAGTACTTCACAAACTGTGCAACGAATAGCTTGCTTAATAACCACACTGATTGATAGCTCAATGAAACTCTACTATTCAAAATAACACTGCTATTGCTCGCTAGATATCGTCTTAATCGCAACTGCTTGACAACTCAAATCAAACTGAATTACTTCTTACTCGCTGGCGCCGCTTTTATAGTTTACGCTGCATACTTCTAGGCTCTTCGATTTCCAGAAGTTACTAGTTGTTTCGGCTACAAAATCGCCAGCCACAACTACGTGCACAAATTATTGCTCTCTCTTGTGACATCTCAGATAAGGTATATGCATTTGTTTGTAGTTTACAGTCTCCCTCACACACATAAGCGTATAAGTAAATTCATCTGTGTGTGACATCTCATCTCTCGCTGCCTTGTATGTAAATGTTGCTCGTCGGAATGTGTACATATGTGTAGACGCAATTATTGATTCGTTTATGTAGATACATAATGATTGAATTATTGATGTGAATTCACGTCACTGCTTAGCATCGGCCTGGAGATGGCAGCACTCCTTAGTTTTGCTAATATTCGTAACAATATATATATAACATTAACAAATGTAGTTTACCTAACAAATATTTCCGTATGCGGTATTTAAATTGCATGGGGGTACGATTGTCGTACAGCCCACCTTTTGCACGCATCGCGGAAAAAAATTTTCCACGACGTCTTGATTTAACCGGTACGTAAGGATGTATTGTAATCCGTATTTTTTCTGCACATACTGGTACAAACACCTCAGCGACTCATTTGTCATTAGAATACCATTTTATTTCCAACTTAAGTATTCCGGATGCAGTTGTCCATTTTGGAAAGAGTTTCCAGCTGCTCATTAAAAGCCATGCCAAACGGTTTTTTTGAAGGCAACGATTGGAACGTACTAAATTTTGAATTCAATAAGTCAAACCAATCGTTCACCACATCGAAGTAATAGGCAGTCTCGGAACCCATATAAATATCCATACCCAATGTTACGCAGCGTCGCAGAGCACTAGCTGTGGTGTGGGAAAAAACTTGAGCAGCAAGTTTAACGTTTTGCCGTCCGGCATGATGCACGGCCATATGACTTTCAGATATGTTGTAGGTTATTGACGCATCAGATACTTCCGTTCTTCGTAGTACATCAGCGATGCTACGGGTGGTCAATAAATTACCTTGGAACTTCAGCCCACTATCAAAGTAATGATTTCTCAATAGCTTTATTAAATGTGGTGGGTCAGCAAAAACAAAAATTGTCCCACCGCTTGCTGGATTCGTAAACCACGTTTGATCTAAAATATATACCATCTATGTGGTTTTTACATAAATATAAAAATAAAAAGTTTTACATACCAACGGTTATATTAAGTTCTCTCCAAAGGCCCTGGTTTCCGGGATCCATATCCGATACAATGCCCACCACTGGGTAGCCTACTTCTGCCACCTTTTTGATAATAGTAAACAAAACTTTCTTCGTCATTTTACAATCGTACGCGCAAAAAACCGGTTGCTTCCATGAGCGCTTAAGTCCGCGCACAATCGCTACTTACACCATCTTACTGGAATTACGGATGGCATCTGTGAGCGTATCAAATTCGTATGTCGATTCGACTCTCATTTCATCAAGAGATACAATACAAAGCCTATCGTCTACTGGCATATCGCTTGCGTTACGCATCACGCTTAGTGAAAATCGAATGACACCGTCCTCGAACTTAAGTTTTTGACACCACTTCGACACAGTCGACTCGCACGGAAGGGGGAAACCGCTCTTCAGCAAATGCCTATATGCTCTTGGCCCAGCTGCATGTAAAGCTAGGGCTGGCGACATGTCTTTCCAGGACCAATGAATTAACTTCTCAGGGTACTCCAGCTTACGTATTTGGCCCTCGGTAAAAATCCCCTGTAAACTCGACCGAAGGTGCGCGTGTTCCTATGCTTGAACAGTAAATGCTGCTACCTTTGCTTCAAGTGCTGCGACATATTGGTCTCTTTCGGATCTAAACAAGATACGTCAACATACTATTATCAATTGGGGTATTCACGAAGGCCTCGTTATCGCACTTTATGGGTCTGTGGTTAAATTTTCTACTAAGTTTGTAAAAACCAACCGCGCGGAACATAGTTTTTAAGAAGATAACATCATAATAAGGCTGACGAAAATACCTCTAGAATATTTTTGTAAAAAAAATTAATTTCTCAGTTTGCGTTGATACGTCGTTAAACTTTGAAAACTCTATATCCGTTGTAAGAGTTTCGACGATCATTGGTACTGCATCCCCGCTTAATTTTATACGTTTTCGGTCTGACCCAGATACAAAATCACTTGCTGAAAAGTGAAGACCGCATATTTTTGCCGATTGTGGCAACCCAACGCCACATAACTCTGACCATAATTGTCTTTTTATTTCGCTTTTCGGTACATGATAAAGTTTATACCCTTCTTTTGCCCATGTCTTATGACATAAGAAACAACTTGCTTTCGACATTCTGTTTTTAATAACAACAGAAATAAAAAAAACACTATTTATTTGTTTTTATTAAATTTATTTAAACTATTACTGTTTTAATGATGTTAAAGAAACTTAATATATATATATATATATATATGTAAGTATAATTTTGTGCCTTTTACATAAATCTTAACCGTAAGTTTATACACTTTTTTAATATGTGGAATTTAGTTTTCTTAAGTATATTTTCTACCATTCTCTCTTTTTTTAACTTTTTTATTTCAGAAACTCCTTTTAATTTTATTTTTATCTCACATTATCGCAATGAAATTCTTTTATTTAATTTTCCTATACATATTTGCCTTTCTATTTTTATTATTGTAAAATTTTATTTGGATCTTTAAACTATTTTACTCCACGTTTGTTATCTCTGGTTTACTTTTTTCAGCCTATTTTACAATTAATATTGTTATATAATCTTTTCGGAGTTGTTTTTCTTAAACTGCTAACGAAATATGTAAATGTATATGTAGATAAGTCTGTAGCTTATTATTAAAGTAACCTATTACTCTGATATTTTGTTAGAGATCGAGACGCGAAACTCCAGTTCTATTTGTATTATTTTAGGGTTTAGATGTGCTGTAAAGAGATCCGCTTTTCCTTTCTTGGCATGTTGTACAGTAAATGTGTAAAGCTACCATTCCTGCAATCCGTAGTGTCGCATGTAACTATATAAGTACGTGTTGAGTGGTTTATAGTTTTGAGGGTATAGTTACCTGGGAAGCAAAACAGATTACGAAGAACGAGCAGTACTAAAATTTATATAACGAGGCTCCTCTGTAAAGTAAAAAATAAATTATATAAATTGCTTGGAATACATCTGTGTAACCATATACCGAATGTTGTTCAGATTTATGTCGACCCCCAGCGGGATTAGGGGCTTAGAATATACCCGAGACAGGTAACAGGCGGCTAAAATAACCAAATGAGGCTATTTTGTTGCCAGCGCAATTTTTAGCTTCTCAACGCAATTGTCCCCCCAAATGATCCCGGCATAGTCCCGAAGAAGTCCCAAAATAACTCCAACGGGATCCCGGACGTATCCCGAAAACTATACAGAAATGATCCCGGAAGGGTCTCGATATGACCCAGACGGATTTCAAATAAGGTGAAGCTAATTATAAAAGCATGTTAATAAGGCAGGCGCGATGAAGCGAATGAAGAGTTACAAACAAACATACAGGTGAAGCTAATAAAAGCGTGGTAATGAAAACAATTGAAGGAAGGCGAATGGCGGGAGGAGAAGGAGAGCAACACCGATCGTTTTTCCAAAATTGTTTAAATCTCGATCTGTATGAACCATGTACCAAAACTATTGATTTAGGAGAAAATGTATATTAATTTTTAAACATCTATAGATTTTTCACCATATTAGGAGAGGAGGGGAGGGGGGACGGAGGGTGTCACTGCTCATTTTGTAAGCCCTCGACTTATTTGACCCACTGAGTTTGTAATATTGGTGAAGGTCATAAATAAAAAATAAATGTAAGGCGCGATAACCTCCGAAGAGATCTAAGGCCGAGCTTCTCTTCCAATTTGCGTCGTGCTCCTCTTGATTTTCCCTACAAATTGGCCGGACGGGACCTACATGCTTTATGCCGACTCCGAACGGCATCTGAAAGGCAGATGAGTTTTCACTGAGAGCTTTTCATGGCAGAAATACACCCGGAGCGCTTGCCAAACACTGCCGAGGGGCGACTCCGCTTAGAAAAATTTTCTTCTAATTGAAAAATCTTATTTCTAAAATTTTGATGTTGCTTTGCCCGGGGTTTGAACCCAGGGCATACGGTGTGGTAGGCGGAGCACGCTACCATCACACCACGGTGGTCGCCATAAAGGTCATACATAAAGTTATAATGTGTAAAAATTATTAAAAAGTAACTATTACAAGGGGTCGTGGGAGTCCCCCCCCCCCCCCTTTCCAAAAATATATAGCTAGTAGATACTTCTAGACTATTGGCTATATGTGTGCCAGATTTCATCCAAACCCGCCCAGACCTTCTTGCGTGATTGAGTCACAAAGACAAACGTCTGGACACAAACATCCAAATATCTAAGCATCCAAACTTTTGCATCTATAATATTATTAAGATTAAGATAAGATGGTGCTTGTTCTCGGAACGTGCTGGATCTATATCCGGCAAATAACCATCAGCATCGATAACACATCCAAAAACCTATTTTCCAAAACTAGTTTCACCTCTATTTGTATGAAATATACGAAATATTGTTACGAATATTAGCAAAACTAAGGGTGCTGCCATCTCTAGGTCAATGCTAAGCAGTGACGTGAATTCACATCAATAATTCAATCATTATGTATCTACATAAACGAAACAATAATTGCGTCTACACATATGTACCATGTACGTATACGAGCAGCGGAGAGTCAATGCACAAACACATGCATATATCTGAGATACTCCTGAAAGTATGCAATGAGAGAAGCTATAAAATCGTGCAATTGTAGTTACAGCTGAAAAGTTTGAGAGCTGATGGCAACTAGTAGATTCTGGAAGCGCTTAGAAGATGCGAACGTTGAAATCAGAGAGTATAAAAGGCAGCAAATGTAGAGGCGCTGGAATTCAGTTTGATTTGAGCTATCAAGCAGTTTCGATTAAGACGCTATCTAGCGAGCAATAGCAGTATTATTTTGAAAGTCAGTTTCATTTTAGCTATCAGTTTGGTTATTAAGCCAACTAGTTGCAAAGTATAAGTGTTATTGTGAAGTACTTTAATAAAAGCCATTTTTCCATTATTCAATATTGGAGTTATTTATTCAACAGTTTAGTGATACGAACTTAGCTAAAGGGCAAATAAGAGGATTTGCAAGTAAATTCGTTACAATATTATTGGTCTAGGACAAATAAGCGTAAAAATGTCCCGATTTATAAAAAAGGTTAAAGGCGAAGCAGGTGGGGGGTTAAGGCAGGAGGAAGCGCCACTACTCACTTTTCAAAAATTACTAAGAACTCTATCTATATGTCCCACAAGCCGAATATTATTAATCACGAAGAGTTATAGTTATTTAAAGATACTGTTCCAGTGAGGGGAACGGAGGGCCGCATTTCGTAACTTTTCCAAAATTTTTTTTATTTAAGACTGCATTGCCACGGCGTCACTAAACATCCTATAAGTTTCAGGGACATACATAAAAGGCAAGTTAAATAAAAGCTTGTAAAAAGGTAACACTACTAGACTAGTATCTTCTCTCCCTCCTCCGCCCAGTCATTCACTCTCTTCTATCCCCATCTCCTTTTCTCGTTTCCTTCTCCATCCCTCTCGACCTTTCCCTCTACAATTTTTTCCAAGAAGGTCCTCCAACATATTTTTTTTTAAATAGGTGGGACATGTGTAGAAAAATCTTAATTTGACTGTGGACCCCACTTAAACTTCTCTAATGGAAACCAAAATCTATGTGACACTTTTACCTTAAGACAAGAGAAGGCACACTTCCGTCAGCATTAACAGCAGCCACGGACAGTAATGATTCACCTGTACAATTTTAAGAGAAATGCATTAATATAAAATTTCACTAATCTTTTACTAAAATAAAACTAACAAAAACATCCAGCGCGAAGTCCTGCCCACAACAATAACATTCCCCTAAATCTTTGAGGTATTTTGTGGTTACAGCAACAACAAAAAAACAAAAAGCCAAACTTTTACCTGTATATGCAGATGTGCGACTTTGGCCCACCAGCAACAATAGAATGCATAAGAATCCACCTATAGAACATGTTCATACATGGACCATTAGTATCAAATCCTTCAATTTCTTATTTTTTAATTAATTCCTTACCTAAATTCCGTTTTCTTCATATGTCCACTTAGGAAGCAAATATATGTAGATATATGAGGGGAACAAAATCACTCTGAAACAATAAATTTCACATTATTATTAATAAATATATCACATAAAGGAGAATTATGATGCTTCTTACTTTTATATGCTGGCAAAATTCCAATTTTCCGCGAAAATCGGTTTTTTTCTGCAAATGTTTGTCTTCATTAAAGAAATTTTCCCAATTAATGACAATTTGTTTACATATTTAAATGCACATACAAACAAACAATTATGTGCAGCAAATTTTCTGCATTTCTTCTCTTTAATGCTTAACAAAAACACAATTAAACTGGTGTAAACAAAAGAATACTCTTGTATTTACCACACAACACAAATATTTGCTTTTTTTTCCGCAGAAAATAGCGTTTTTTACCCGATTTCGTTAAGTAAACAAACTTTTATTTGATAATTGTCACACATTTGATAGAAAGAAAAGTCAACACAAAGCAAAATTGGATAAAAAAGTGATGCCGTTGCATATTTAAAAAAAAAAATACGATTTTTATGCTTTTAAGTACACTTTTTTCTTTGAATAAAAAAGTATTTTTGTAAAGCGACAACATTCTTATCTCTAAGGGCGTTCAGGATGGCGGCGTTAGAGCGAGAAGCTGCTTACATCCGCCACCTTCTATAATTCCATCATGGTTTGGCCAATGAACTACTTTGTAGAGCTTGCTCTTGACGGATTGGCTTCACATAATCAGTATCGTTCCGACGTTTCCCAACAGTAGTGCGCCCTGGCTTGAAACCACCCTTGCATTCTTTCTGGGAAATTCTTTCGTTCGTTTTAGTGCGTCCATTAGGGGATTTCAATGCCAGTGTTTATCTCGCAGGTACCTTCGGTTTTGATTTGTTTGGCCCATTCGTTCCATCAACCTTTGCCGATCTACTTTCCTTGACTTTTGTGGTTTCTGTCGAATTTCCTCCACCAGCACTCGCCTACTGCTGAACCCTTTCTCCAAACTAAAGTTAAATGATATACCCTGGTTCTTATAGCACATATTCCCTCTTTGCATGTCGATCCTGATGTCATGGTCAACTAAGAAGTCCACTCCCAATGACTTCATCAACAATCTCCGCCACAATGAATTTGTGTAGAACCATGACCTTCCAATTAAGACCTCACATACCACTTCTCCTTGGACTTGGTTATACTTGCCTGTGACCGTACGCAACCTTGCTCCACGTAATGGCTTTACTCTCCTGTTGGCAAAATCAGATCGGATTAAGGAATGAGATGCGCCCATATCTACAGTCAGTACACGCTCCTTGCCATCCACATTTCCTTTGACGGTAAGACTGCTCGAGTTTCTTCCAATTTGCGACACAGATATCACAGGACATTCAATAGCTGGAGCTAGCTCTCGATCTCTACATCTGACTTGCTCTTGCTTATCTCCTGCTTTACGTTTACGACCAACCAAGTTGGAACTACCAGGACCGGTGCAGCAATGACGAGCAATGTGACCTGAGTTACCGCACTTGAAACACTCCATAGCTCCGTCATTTTTCTGTTGTGATCCCTTCAGTGCTTCCAAAATTGTGTCTACCCAATCTGGTCTTTCCACTTCTACATGATGAGCTTTGTACGCAAGGTTACTCAAAAGTGACGCTGTTTCCTGAGTCAGTGCATAGGATACCGTTTCAGCAAATGTTAGCTTTGGGTTTGCGTATGTAGCTCGCTTCGTTTCCACGTCCCGTATGCCATTTAAAGAACTCTGGATCTTTACCCTCTCGGTGTATTCCACGGGTTCGTCGGCATTTGCTAGATGGGCCAGCCTTTCGACATCCTATGCGAACTCCTGCAAAGTCTCATTCGCTTTTTGGTAACGGTTTTGCAATTCAATTTGGTATATCTGTTTTCTATGCTCGCTTCCATAACGTCTCTCGACAGCGGCCATCAATGCTTCAAAACTGTTCCGTTCGTACTCTGGAATCGTCTGCAAGATTTCAGCTGCAGGCCCTTTCAATGCCACGAACAGTGCAGCAACTTTATCTTCAGAATTCCAGTTGTTCACTGATGCAGTGTTCTCAAACTGAAGCTTAAACACGTGAAAAGGAACAGAACTATCAAAGGATGGTGTCTTTACCTTTGAATTACTCGCTGAAACTGCGGGGCGATTTAGTTGCAACTCCTGTATACGACCTCTCAATGTTTCGATCTCGGCATCGATTTTGTCCTCGAGTTGTAACATTTTTGTATCCTGCGTCTCCAGCTTCGAAGAAATACGTCCTTCTGGCTCTTCCAGTTGCGCAGAGATCTGTGATGATATCTGTGCTGAAATTTGCGTCGGCATTTCCGTTATTCGTGCCTCTTGTGCTTCAATCTTGGAGGTTATGCGTGTCTCCTGCAATTCCAGTTGGGATGCCATATATGTCTTCTGTTCGGCCAGTTGAGATGTTATATTTGTCTTTTGTTCTTCCAGTTGAGATGACATATATGTCTTCTGGGATTCCAGCTGAGATGACATTGATATTTGTGACGACATTTGCTTCAACACTGCTAGTATCGCGTTAGTGTCGACACTTGGCAATGGATTCTTCTCCTCCATTTTAGTCGCTGGCTCTTCCACATCAGGATAAAAGACATACTCGTCCACATCAATTCCTTGCGAATCCATTACCTCTCGTAGCCGTGCTTGAAGTTCGATCTTATTGCTGGTTGTATTCAATCCACGGTTCTCCAACTCCTTTTTCAGTTGCTGGATCTTTAATTCACTCAACTTTGCCATGTCCAAGTTCTATTCAAAATCTTCGGAATTTATTCAACAATCCCACTTCTGACACCAATTGTAACGAATTAAGTGCAATTCCTCTTATTTGCAACCTTCTACTAACGTTCGAATCACTAAACTGTTGAATAAATAACTCCACTATTCAATAATGTAAAATGTCCTTTATTCAAGTGCTTCACAATACTACTACTTCTCGACAGATAGCGTGCTTAAATCAAACTCATCGCTGATTGCTCAGATTGCGCTCTTTTATACTCTTCGATTTTCTCGTTCCATACTTCTAGGCGTTTCCAGAATTTCTTAGTTACTGCTATAAAATTATAACTACAGATGCACTTGTATAGCTTTTGATATGCGCGTGTATATGTGAGTGGCACTTCCACAGATAATTGCCTACTTTTGGAAGCATCTCAGATAAGAAATATGCATGTGTTTGTGCGTATTGATTAATTTGGTTATGTGCATACAAGTCACTGCTCAGTATCGGCTTAGAGATGATAGTATCCCTTAGTGTTGCTAGTATTCGCCACAATATTCTTTATTCGCTGAAGGTATTTACACAGCCTAGTCACGGGTAATTATAATTTCAGGCAAAACTGACTCGGACTTGTTGTACCCACATCTCTTACTACCCATTATAATAACTATTTTACTATCGTATCTTGTAAAGCTATCAGTACGTTACCTGCGTCTATACGTGTCATTAGAAATATGCGTGAATTCATGGCTCAACTATACGATTGACTCATCGCTACAGCAACAACATACCTTTGTTCAGTTTGTCAAAATCAGCGTGTTGGTGTTGGACGAATGGAATGGAATGAAAACATAGAACTTAGCAGTTTTTTTGTGTAGTAAGAAAATATTGTCAATGTGCTGGTTTCATTTTGAGTTTGCCATCTCCTTCTGACAATCCAATCCAGTGCAATGAAAAAAATAGAATCAGCTGATGAGATGAGCGAACCATATAGTTGAGCCATGCGTGGATTTTTAAAATCTATCAAATCATTCTTATTAGAGCAGTCACACGACGACATCAAAACTTGCCACTGAGTAATTTAAAATTAACATTGCTATTTTCTAATGTTTATACATTTTATTTGCTTATTGTAACTTTAACTTCAACTTAGGTTATAGCTTATTAACTATCTTCACCCCAAACACATTTTTATATATTCACTAATTTATTTCGAGATGGCATTCAAAACTAAAGTTTTAGATAATTTTACAGAATGCCTCACTTTTCTTTCATTTAATTTCAATGTGTTAATTTAAGTGGCAATTCTATATATGTATATACACATGTAAAAATATTGTTTGATTTGAAAGAAAATGAATAAATCTAATCTAGTAACTGCTTAAATCGGGATAACAAAGTGTTTAGTTATTGATATCATGGCATGTTTAGTTAAAGATCCGCGTTTGTTTTCAGTCTCCATATCTCCAAAGCACTTCGTACTGCTGCTGTTACCAGCAACCACGGAAAAACAACTGGTACGATGAAGAATGCCGCATTGCAACCGAAAGAAAAGACGCTGCCTACAGGGCTATGTTAAAAGCGAGCGCAACAATAGGAATGTGTAAATGCTACTGCGATTTGAAAAGGGAAGCGAGACTCATTTTCAGGAAGAAAAAAGCAGAGGCAGAAAGTCGTGAGTGCAAGGAGCTTAAGCTGCTTGCTAGCCACCAGAAATACCGATTTACCGCACAGCGATGGCGAACACGATCCCGCAATCGATGATGATGTAATAAATGTCATCCCACCCGAATACCCATCTATTTATCTATTTAAAGCGCACCGACAGTAAGCGGAGTGGAGATTCTGTCATTCAACCCCTGGGAGTCGCTCCTCCCCTCTCCCCTACCCAACCATAGAGAGATACGTTTTTCCGCAACGCCAAACCCAACCAAATCTACCGATCTAAGGGTCAATCATTCATCCAATGAAATAAATATATCAATTTTTTCATCTTAAATCTTTATATACAATATTTAATTTATTTGTTCTTGGATTTTATGGCAAATATTGTTTTTGCCCCGCCTTAACGCACCACCAAAATTAGTATTACTGTTGTCAGCACAAATTCCAACTACCTTTTCGCGTAATTCAAAGCTCTGTATGACATTGAACATAAAGTTCGACAAAAAATCAGATGTTTCTCCAGGAAGTTTATCAAATTCTAATATTTTAACTTGCATGCCCTGTCGTTCTGAGAAGTACCTCACTAAAATTGTACAAAGTTTAATGTTTCCGTGGTTTGAACAATCTGAATAAATTTAACAGTGCACGTCTGACAACTCAGTTTTAATTTTTCTAAGCGATATTGGCGCAAAGACGCTCATTTATCAAAACGGTGTGCACAAGGCCTTACGGAATCGCATGAAAATTTAAAATGTAAATTTTGTGTGCATTTGAGTTTTCAATCAGTGTACATTTTTTAGTTTTTCACAGGTGGAGAATTCAGCACCTGGTATATTGAATTGAATATTTGGCACATTATAAGCAAAACCCTTGGCAAATATGACATATGCTGCTACGTCCATTCCCTGTAGCCGAAAATTATAACTATCGACTAGTCGTAATTTAACGGTTAATCGACAAGTCGCAAGTGGGCGAATAGTCTGTATATTTTGATTACTACAATACTGTTAGTTGACTTTAAGTAGTCGCCGAATGAAATATTCGAATAATTCGGTTAATCGAATACCGAATACCAAGAGCCTTAATATTTGTTATGTAATAAGTGCATAATGGGGTGAATCAGAGAATTTCACTTAATGTATTTAGGTTTAGGTTGTTTTTCTTTGGTGCAGGGTTTTATTCATAAGATAACCAAATTGAAATTATCAAGTCACATTTTTGTTTTTACTCTTACAAGCTAGATTTTACTTACTCTATCGGCTTAAGTATTTTGTTAGGCACTATAATTTTTTTATTTCATTACTTAACGTGTAATTTTTTTTAAATAAATATATGAAAGGCGCAATTCGCGGGACCTACTTATTTAATGCCGACTCCGAATGGCATCTGCAAGGCAGATGAGCTTTCACTGAGAGCTTTTCATGGCAGAAATACACTCGGAGTGCTTGCCAAACACTGCCTCGGGGCGACCCCGCTTAGATCTTGTTTCTAAAGTTTTGATGTTGCTTTGCCCGGGGCGTGAACCCAGTATCTTCGGTGTGGTAGGCGGAGCACGCTACCATCACACCATTGTTTTGCTTATCTATATTTTCAACACTATAGCTAGTTAAAGTTTAATTATTTTTTCTCACATTATTTTCTACTCTATATGTAGTTAAATTATAATCATTTTTTCTGTCAATATTTTCTTCTCTATAGGGCCCTTTATATCTACTATCTAATTTATGAACTGTTTCATCTCTAACTAACACTGACATATAGAAGGTATTTATTTTCTTACTTTGAATATTTCTATCACAAAATAATTTTTGTTTTTCTTTAGCTTCTTGTACTAATCTTCTAACTCTTTGCTGTCCTATTTGTAGTCCATATATTATTTCATAAGCCTCATAGTTATAAAATGGACTAATTGTATCTTTTTCTGAAAATTCATGTATTGGAGGTGTTTTTCCAAATTATATTCAAAGGTACAGTAACCGTGAACAGTGGAGGGTGTCGTATTGTAGCAATACGAAAAGCACTTAAGGTATTCATCCCAATCAATTTTGTCAATGGATATGAAGGAACGCGCATATTCATTGAATGTTCTATGACTGCGTTCAACAGTGCCTTAAGTTGGATTATGGTTAGGTGTTGAGGTTTTATGCTGAATTTTTTATAAGTTACATAATTCCTAAAATATATTATTTTTATATTCTGTTCCCATATCCGTTATGATTGTTTTCATACCATAAATTTGAAGTTTTCGAATACTGCTTTAGCCACTGTTTTTGCATGTTTGCTTTTTATTGGGAGTGGACCAATCGTGTCGATCTGAACTATATCGAAAGCTTTTGGAGGTTAATGTTTTTTTTTAAATGTGCACTAATTTAGTTTTTACCGCAGGGGATGCATATTTGGTTATATTTTCTTATATTTATTTATTTATTTTTTGTTGTTATATCGGCCTACTGATTTGTAAGATCGCGGGTTCGAATCGAGCTCAAGGCCTAACAATAATTTTTTATCATTTTTATTTTTATGATAAATTTTTTCTTAATTGAAAAATTTTTTAAATTAGAATAGAAGAAAAAAAAAATTTAGACAACTGCCAAAGCTCGTTGTATAGATCCATTTCGGGAACTGCTAAATTCCTTCATCGGCAACGTTTAGGCGCCGCTGCTATAACCATTCAGCCATCACAGCGGTTTTTTGTTTGTCTTCATTAATCCTACTTCTATTCTGGTTCGTGCCAATTGATATTCACAACACTGCGACATCTGTTGCAGAATGGATGTGAAAATTGGACTTGTTTGTTGGCAATGCTGCCATAGTGTCATATTTTATTGACACTTTTTTCTCCGTGCTCTGTGATGTATTAACAATTTTTGTTGTTATATCGGCCTACTGATTTGTAAGATCGCGGGTTTGAATCGAGCTCAAGGCCTAACAATAATTTTGTATCATTATTATTGTTATGATAAATTTTTTCTTAATTGAAAAAATTATGAAATTACAATAGAAGAAAGAAAAAATGTAGACAACTGCCAAAGCTCGTTGTATAGATCCATTTCGGGAACTGCTAAATTCCTTCATCGGCAACGGTTAGACGCCGCTGCTATAACCATTCAGGCATCACAGCGGTTTTTTGTTTGTCTTCATTAATCCTACTTCTATTCTGGTTCGTGCCAATTGATATTCACAACACTGCGACATCTGTTGCAGAATGGATGTGAAAATTGGACTTGTTTGATGGCAATGCTGCCATAGTGTCATATTTTATTGACACTTTTTTCCCCGTGCTCTGGGATGTATTAACAATTTTTGTTGTTATATCGGCCTACTGATTTGTAAGATCGCGGGTTCGAATCAAGCTCAAGGCCTTACAATAATTTTGTATCATTATTATTGTTATGATACATTTTTTCTTAATTGAAAAAATTTTTTAATTAGAATAGAAGAAAGAAACAATTTAGACAACTGCCAAAGCTCGTTGTATAGATCCATTTCGGGAACTGCTAAATTCCTTCATCGGCAACGTTTAGGCGCCGCTGCTATAACCATTCAGCCATTACAGCGGTTTTTTGTTTGTCTTCATTAATCCTACTTCTATTCTGGTTCGTGCCAATTGATATTCACAACACTGCGACATCTGTTGCAGAATGGATGTGAAAATTGGACTTGTTTGATGGCAATGCTGCCATAGTGTCATATTTTATTGACACTTTTTTCCCCGTGCTATGGGATGTATTAACAATTTTTGTTGTTATATCGGCCTACTGATTTGTAAGATCGCGGGTTCGAATCGAGCTCAAGGCCTAACAATAATTTTTGATCATTATTATTGTTATGATAAATTTTATCTTAATTGAAAAAATTTTTAAATTAGAATAGAAGAAAGAAAAAATTTAGACAACTGCCAAAGCTCGTTGTATAGATCCATTTCGGGAACTGCTAAATTCCTTCATCGGCAACGTTTAGGCGCCGATGCTATAACCATTCAGCCATCACAGCGGTTTTTTGTTTGTCTTCATTAATCCTACTTCTATTCTGGTTCGTGCCACTTGGTATTCACAACACTGCGACATCTGTTGCAGAATGGATGTGGAAATTGGACTTGTTTGATGGCAATGCTGCCATATTGTCATATTTTTAATGACACTTTTTTCCCCGTGCTCTGAGATGTATTAACAATTTTTGTTGTTATATCGGCCTACTGATTTGTAAGATCGTGGGTTCGAATCGAGCTCAAGGCCTAACAATAATGTTTTATCATTATTATTGTTATGATAAATTTTTTCTTAATTGAAAAAATTTTTTAATTAGAATAGAAGAAAGAAAAAAATTAGACAAGTGCCAAAGCTCGTTGTATAGATCCATTTCGGGAACTGCTAAATTCCTTCATCAGCAACGTTTAGGCGCCGCTGCTATAACCATTCAGCCATCACAACCGGCTATTATAGGATGGAAGATTCCTTGTTGGATCCCACGATAAGTGACTTAACGCAAAAAGCAGGAACTGTTTTTGAACCGATTCCAGCTTGTCCTGATAAATCTGATACTGTGGGTTCCAAACAATTGACGCGTATTCTAGTATCGGTCGAACTAAGGCAGTAAAGAGTGCTTCTGTGACGTAAGGGTCCATAAATTCTGTTGACCATCATTTAAGGAAAGGTAACACACCTCTAGATCGAGTCACACAAGTTTTAGTATGATATTTGAAGTCTAGTTTGGGGTCCATTGTCACACAGAGATCGATGAAGCTAGTAACTTGCTGAAGCTGGTAGTCACATATCGAATAATTATATACCTGATATGATTTTCTAGTAAAACTCATGAATTTGCATTTGTTTAGGTTGAGGGCAATTTGATTGGCATTGTACCATGGAACTAAGCTATCCAAATCGTTCTGTAGAAGTAGTCTGTCTCCAGGGCTTTGAATGAGTCTAAAGAACGTTACATCATCGGCGTACATTAAAATCACGGAGCGAGTTAACATACTTGGAAGATCATTGATAAATAATAAAAACAATAGCGGCCCAAGATGGCTTCCTAGAGGCACGCCAGATGTAACTTTGATGAATTGCGATGAGGCGTCGTTAAAGATCACTTTTTGCTTCCTTCCTGTTAAGTAAGTGGAGATCCATCCGAGAAACGTCGATGAGAACCGCATGCAGTCAAATTTGTTAATAAGAATTGTATGAGAAACTTTATCAGAAGCCTTGCTAAGGTCTGGGTAAATTACATCTGTTTGAAGGTTATTTCTAAAGTTTCTAGAGACTTGCGTTGTGAACTCAAGCAAATTTGATTCGGTTGATTTACCTCTGCAGAACCCATGCTGAGACGGGTGGATTATTGGATATAGTGAGTGAGCTAACTGTTTTGTAACAATGCACTCGAAAAGCTTCGGTATGTCACTAAGTTTTGCAATTCCTCTATAGTTTGCTACACAAGATTTACTGCCACTTTTGTACAGTGGTATTATAAAAGATTCTTTCCAGAAACTAGGAAATGTTCCTGGTTTTAGAGAGGCGTTAAGTATATTAGTTAAGGGCTGATAAAGAAACTCAGCGCAACGTTTCAGAACAACAGTGGGAATCTTATCAGGACCACTAGAATAAGAAGTCTTCAGGTTTTCTAGCTTTAAAATTACATCTGTAGCAGATATTAACAGAACTCGTACACAGTCAAGCACTGGTAACCCAGGTGGAGGTCTAGGTTGTCGTGAAGCCGACGATTTAAAGAAATCAGCAAACATATCAGCAATTATGACGCATCACTTGAAATCATCTTGTCAAATTGCATGACAGAAGGAAAACCAGTAGTCTTACGTTTGGAGTTAACAAAACCGTAGAACGACTTCGGATTGGAAGAAAGATGAAGCTTTAGCTTTTCTCAGTAGGTCCTGTAGCATATCTTGCTCAGAGAATTATATTTGTGACGTAAAATAGAATAAAAACCATAGTCACTTGACAAGCCAGATTACTTATATCGCTTAAACCAGCGAGTTTTTTTTATTTTTTAAGTAGTTCAATCCTCTAGTGCACCAGGCAGTTTTAAAGGGGCTCTAGGGCGAGAAGTTTGAGGAATGCAAGTATGAAAAATGCGGTGTAACACATTAGTGAAACGCAGTACGCTTTCTTCAACATCTCCGTCATATTGAGGCCAAATTATATTGGATACCTTGTCTTTCAGCATTTCGAAGTCGGTTTTTCTAAATAAAAAGCGAACAGAAGACAAATCGTTTTGACTGGAAACAACATGTTTTAGTTGTCGGGATGTTTCAGCAATAATCTCCAATGGTGAGTCATACACGTCCTCGGGCAATACCAATGGGTCACATCGAACCAATGCGAGTTTAGAAACGTCACTAACATATACGAGATCCAAGCATTTACCAAACTTATTTAAAGCACTATTTACTTGATAAAGCCCCATATCCGCAAGGTCGTTTTAAAAATTGAAGATGTCATATCTTTTATATTTTAACAGTAATATTTTTGTTTGATTTTGTTTATTGTACGGTTGATTCCTGGATAGCCACCAAGAACAGGGTCATCGGGATATATATTAAGAATTTTCTAAATTTTTTTCAATGTTTGTCACGTGCACAACCCCCGGAGTTAATGCAATAATTATATTTTTGAGAACTTTTCTACCTATTTCCTTAAATTTATTTACTCGAGTATATGTAAACAATTTGTCTCCTAAGGACAAGTGTATTTTTACATGTCCTAAATTGCCTTCTTCTTTCATAAGCCTGGTATTGTCCTAAGTCAATCTTCGCCTCAACAATCAGCCTGCTTGTACCTATTACGCTACAAATTTTCTTTCCTTTTCTGAAATGCAATTTCGGAGGATCAAAAATGAGCTCGACTAGTCTTTTTACTTCACACTTATTAAGCGCTTTATATATTATAGGATTTTCGGTTTGACTTTTACTTTCTTCATTTTTAAAATTATTACTCTATTTTCGTTTAGTTTCTGATCTTGTTGTTACTTTCAATATTTTACACGCTTCTGCTGTCATTTCTTTAAGACTTTTAATATCGATGCGCTATAGTGCATCCGCTACGTAATGTTCTTTTCCAGCTATGTACCTCACTTCAAATTTATAATCTTCCAAATCTACACTACTCAGTCTCCTCTGGTTAATTTTTGATGAAGGGGTTTCCATTGAAATGAGATATATTAACGGGCGATACTCAGTTTTAATCAAACATTTTCCACCGTATACGTATGGTCTTTGTCGCTTTGTTAATTTCGCCTTTTGTAAATGATCGTGACGCGTAGGCAATAGGGAGTTGTTTGTCTTCATATTCTTCACTAAGAAATGCACCACAGTTGTTACACAAAATTCTTTACTGAAGTCTGGATATTGCAAAATGATTGGGATAATTAACGCCTCCTTCACATATACAATTGATGAAAATATTCTTTTTAAAGCGTCTTGTTAAAATTCTCGAGTATTCTGCGAAATATTCGAACCGTCTTACATCGTTAGCAGTTTTTGAAGTTGGGTCATTTTGAACAATTTCGATATTATTTGGATTTGGTAAAATTGCTTTACTAGTGCATTGATGTTCAAGATAAGTAACTTCTTGACTAAAAAATAATCGTTAATCGGGATTTAGTTTTAAATTATGTTTTCTACAAGTTCAGAATACGTCTCGTAAAGTTTTCATCATGTGCTTTTCGGAGCAACCTAACACTACTAAATCGTCCATATACAAAAAAGTCTGTGAAGGCTTAAGGCCTACTAATGCTAAAGTCATCATTCTTTGGAAGGAATTGGCGCGACTTTGAGGCCAATAAACAATAAGTGCTCTCGTCTGCTGTAAATGATGTTATGTCTCTAGAGTCTGAGTCTAATTATATTTGGTGAAAACTTGTCATCAGGTACAAACATGAAAAATATCTTGCTCTTTTTAAATGAGGAAAAATTTCATCAATTCTTGGAAGTGGGAATTCATCTGCAGCTAATTTTTTGTTTACTGCTCTGTAAGCAATCATTAGTCTGAATCTTTTCTCTGTTACCGGTTAATGATTTTTTGGGAATTCATAGAACGGGGCTATTGTATTCTGGCGTAGACAGTTCTATTATATCATATTTGATTAATTATTGACTTGTTTACTTATTTCACCTTTTTGTACTTGAGGTAACCTGTAATTAAACGGTTTTTTATATAATCTTTAATAATTTATTCTTGTTTATACAAATTATTGCAAGCTAGAGGTTCTGTTCCTAATGCAAATACATATGTCTATGTATTCTGAACATAATGAAGTTAATTGTTGGTTAACAAAAAGTGGAAAATGTTTAATTAATCTGTCAAATTTTTCTTTATCATGATCATTATTATTGATAGTCTCCTGAATTAATATATAATCATTTTAATTTTCTGTTTTAACATTACAGTTCTGAATAATTGCGTGTTTGTCTGTGGTGTTTATGACTCTAATGAAAGTTTTATCATTATTTGTTATGGTATTAGCAATGAAAATGCCTTCAGTTAGTTTTTGATTAGGAATAAGAAGCTGTGAATTATCAATTTTTACGTAAATCTGTCGAATTACTTCAGATCTGGCGGGTATTGTAATTGTATTTATAGGTGCTCTATTTGTCATTTGAATTATTATAGTTTGTGGGTCTCAAAATTAATCTATATTAATTTTTACCATAATCTAAAATGCAATTATATTTCTTTATAAAATATAACCTAGAATTCCATCGCGAAATTTGTGTTTAATTAATAGATCATCTCTAAAGTGTTTCTTATTCCCTGGCCAATGCCTTTTAAATCGGTTATTTGAAAATTATTAATTGCAGTATTGTTACCAATTTGTCCCTATTTATAATAGAAATGTCTGCTCCTGTGTCTATCAAGAGAGTTGAGATTGAATTATTAAGAGCTGTTTAGTTGTAAATTAAGTACACGTACTCTTTTATTATTTACTGCTGAAGTGGAGTTTTGCTGGTTTTCCTGCTGGGTATAGTTTACATTGCGGGTATTGTTTCGCGTTTGGTTATTATAATGACTATTCCTGTTTTGAAAGTTGTTATTTTGTCTCTGGGAGTTGCTTTTTTGTCTATAATTATTGTTATGTCTACAAGGCGTGTTGAATTCACCACCCTGATGACATCTCTAGTTGTTACTTTGGTAGCTCCACGGTTGTAGCCTTGTTGACGTATATGTAATACCGAATTTTGGTTACCCGTACCTCAGTACAACAGCTTGTCAATTTTGATGTAGCCTCGTTCATAGAAGTGAGCATTCCAGCTTGTATAATCATTTTCACCTTATCATTGGAGCAGCTTTTGCACATAGCTTTAGCAGCAGATTTTGCTGCGTATCTGGTCACTGAATTTGCGTTAATCCGTCAGATATGTATGCGCCTTTAAGAGACTTTGTAAGCTTCTCTATTTCAGTAGTATACTGGTTTGCAGTTTTGCTACGTTGTTGGGTGTTCAGTAGTTTTGCGGTTCAAACCTCCACTGCTTCACCTTTAATGGCAGATTTTATTTTTTGCCTTATGGTTGGGATTGAATCTTGCTTGAAAGGTTTCTAGCTGATCCTCTTAGCTTGGTTTTTATCCCTGAGATTGCAATGGCTTCAAGATTTGTTCAAGAATGTCGAGGGCATCTGAAAAGCTATGCAAATTCTCTGATTTACCATCAAATTCAGGCAGAATTAATGAAGCTGTTTTAATGAACTGCATTGTTGTTTGTGGCATTTTGAGGTTTACTGAATGTGAAGTTTAACTTTCAACTTTTCAACTTTGGCTACACTTTTTCTAAATCGGATTGAGTTTCCAAAAAGATGGTACTAAAGTCAACATTTATATCTTGTTCAAATGAAGTTGGGACGTTTACCTCTAAGTTATGTCTGGCTAGTGAGGACACCAATTTGCCTCTGGCATTAGAAAATTTTTGGTATGCCTCTACTTGGCTGTTTAAATTACGTGTAGCCTTGCCTGATTTATTTATTGAATCTAAGATTACCTTGGAATTTTTTAATACGTCTCAGATCTAACTTTAATATTTTTGTTTATGCACTTGTCAGATTTTTCCTCTATAGTTTTCTCTTCTACAAGTGTCTTAAAATGCTCTTCCCATTTCGATGGGCAAATGGGAGTTAGAGATACAGAAAAAGTTTAGGTAAATTTTATTGTAAAAATGAAGGTTAAGCAGCTTGCAATGGTAATTATTAAATGATCCTAATGCTATCTTATGCTATACTATGATATACTAACAGCGTTTACTGATTGGCATTGGGTTTGTCTATTTTTGATACTTGTCCACCTATTTCAAAATAAAGCTTCAATCGTATCTCTTTGAGAAACAATTTTTAAACATAAGGAGCGTTTCGGGTTTCCTGGTTATGGGGTTTACAACATCCTCTACTGATAGGGTCCCTTCTATTAAAAGATACGTTTCTTCGCTTGAAAATTTTATTTAGAAAATTTTATTGTTTATTTATTTATTGTTCTTTTAGAAAATTTTAATGTTGTAGAAATAGATATATTGCAATAAATACATATGTAGGTCCCATATTTTTAAATGAGATTATTAGTAGATAAGGAAATAGATTTTTTCTCATGACTACTCCTTTTTAACTCATTTAGTCATAGCTTTTGAGGTCTGTGTAGTTCATATCCAATTGTAAATATCTACTCACATTACTTACATCAAGTTTTAATGGTTTCCCAATTGTATTACAGGCGGTTGCTTATGCTCTGGACAATAACTCTAATGACTGGATAGCATTGATGGCTGGCCCCTCACACTTTGGTACTGAATTAGCAGGAGAAAGATTCGTGGAGGGAGAATTAATTATATCAATTCCTTTTCGGGCTTGCGATGGTCCTCTTAACTCCGCTGATATCAGTGGCAAAATATTAATTGTGGAACGAGGAGATTGCACATTTGTAAGCAAAGCACGATTGGCAGAAGCTGCCGGTGCCATTGCACTCATAGTGTGCGATAATGTACCTGGCTCATCTGGAGAAACCCAACCTATGTTTGCTATGTCTGGAGACGGCACCGACGACGTTTCAATACCAGTCGTTTTTATGTATTCTCTGGAGTACAACAAGCTGGGTGCCGTTTTAAAAAGAAAACAAAAAATGTCAGTAAGACTCATGCAAATGATCGAATTTAAACGTTGGCAACTGGAAAAAAATTCATCACAACCAACAACTGCGAAAAAACTTTATACTACTGAAGATATTATTGACCCGGTATCACTAAAAAAAAAAGACCAAACATCAGGCTCAACCGTTTCCGAAATGGAAAGTTGGACAGAAAAAGTTCAGAAAGGTGGCGATAGTTCACCTGGAAATGTAGCTACAAAGGCAACTGCGACATCAGAATCAGACGAGTTTAAAGAGGAACTATAGTAGTGGTCACGCCCACAAAATTGCGCCCTTAGATTAAATGAAGTGCCTAAATTACATTAGTAACTACTTTGACTTGGTTACGTTATTATTATTGAATGTAGAAAATACACGTAAGAATGTACATATATGTATATGTATTGTAATATATTGAATATTAAATCAATTGAATGTCAAAAATACACGTATGAATGTACGTATCGTCCTAACCTTATAGAAATATCGTAACTTAAAAGTTTTGTTGAAACGGACGTATCTCAGACATTCTGGTAAACAGGCCGTATTTCAGCGAATTTGTTAATAAAGTCGTATCGCAGGAGGCCAGTTAAAAAGGTGGTAATTGAAATAAACAAAATTTTTGACTGTAGAGCTATGAATTAAATTAATTTTTATTTATTTTCACAATTCGTTAACGACTTAAAATGCTAAACTATACTTGAAACCAAATTTGACAAGGGATGACGGAAAATCGCTCAAACATATGTACATCAAGTATCCACCCTGTCGGAAAATCAACGAAACAAAATAAGTCTATACAAGACACATGAATCTAATTGTTAAAAGGAAATAAATAAAATTATATTCAAAGCTTTTTAACAGAAAAATAATTTTTTCAGCTACAACCCTTTTAACCGGTCTTCTGAGATACCACTTTATTAAAGACTTCGCTCAGATACGAATTTATTAACAGAATGCATGAGATACGTCCTTTTTAACAAAAGTTTTTAGTTACGACCTTTCTCATAGGATAAGTCGATATATATCGTTAGCTTAATGTGAAAATGTGCTAAGTCAATTTTTTTGAAACATTTTATTTTAATGCAGTTTTAAAACTGAATTCAAAATCACAAAAAAAAAATATTTTCATTTTTATGTGCTGTAGTCAATGATATGTAAATGTGCTACGTCGTCAGCTGTTAAAAAGAATGTGCTAAGTCAACCTGTCAATAATATCAATCTGAATTACTAGTCATTTCTTTGGGCGCGCATTTTATTTATTTATTTAATTCATTCAGTCTAAAAGTACATGCTTTGTTGTTGTTGTCGTATTAACGATAAAGACACTCCCCGAAGGCTTTGGGGAGTGTTACAGATGTTCATGGGCCTTTGCCGGATATAGATCCGCTACGTTCCGGTAACAAAGCACTATTAAGGTACTAGCCCGACCTTCTCGGGAACGATTTATATGACCATATTAAACTTTCTAGGCCATACCGCCCTCCCCACCCCCTAGTTCCATGAGGAACTTGGGGTCGCCAGCGCCTCGGCTGTCAATGAAACAGGATTCGCCAGGTTAGGTGAAGTTGACAATTGGGTTGGAGAAGCTATATATTGCGCTGGCAACCCCTTGAGAGGGTTGCGAACACAACCCCTTGAAATTGGATTCACTCAATTGAGACATGCCTTTGGTGTTTGATAAATGCTTTGCGCTGACTATAATCTACTTCAATTCTTACATGTGATAACTACATGCTTTCTTACAGACTAATTAAAAATAGAAAACAATACAAGCTTAAACTTATATAAACTGTTATTAAAATTAATAACACTACTGAATCGATTTGCTAGATGTATAGTCCTAGTTATAGGTTCATTCATAGCATAATTCGTTTTATGAGTTATTTCGATAAATAATCTATTATGCCGAAGATCACGCAGTGGAATATATGGAATGAACAAATTAGACAATTCAGAGCAATTCGTGCTAAAGTTTATTACATTATAGGCAAGTATGAGTGAGATAAAAGTTCTTCTGTCATGCAAAACCTGAAGACCAAGCAATTTGTGCCTGCTGGTATATGATGGGAGGCCTTCTGGCCAGTGAATCATACGTAAAGCAATTTTTGTAATATTTTGTTTCTCAATTTTATAGGAGTTAGATTCAAAGAAAGGATTCCCTATTATTGAGCAATATTCAAGACCACTTCTGATCAAGGATATATAAAGTGTCTTCAACGGCATATGGTCCTTAAAGTCACTGGTGTTACGTCTAATGGACCCAACCATTGCAACAAATTTTGAAACATTGAAGTCAATGTGACTAGAAAGAGTTTGGAGTCAAAAATTACACCAATGTCTTTACTCTCTTGACAACGATTAAGAGATTTAGCATTTAGTTTGTTGGGGGGTTGAGAAGACGGGGGCAGGAGCTGTTGCTCAGCATTGCTTCCGACTCTACTACGAAGATTGTAGTTATGAGTGGTAGCAGCTGTTTGAGTTGTTGGCGCCGTGGGGCGCGAGCAGCAGCGGGTACTTGTTGTGGCTTGATGAGCAGCGGGGCTGCTGGAAGGTAGTGGGGGGGCGCCTAGACGTAGACTACGGGACGCCCTTGGGCGTGAACAGCAAGGAGCCACAAAAGATTTATAAAAGTTACGTGGACGTCGGGTTTTGGGATCAAGCCCAGAACAACCTGTCCGATGCAACCATCCCTTGCACGAGACACACTGAACAGAGTATGACCGTCCTAAAAAGATTCTTTTCCGGAAGATGCAGCAAAACCATTTCTCAGGACCGGGGTCAGGAGACAGACCCGGATTGGATTCGATGCCTTCCCAGAGTAAGAGAATATGGAGCAGTCCTGCTGCAAGGAGCTGCTGGGAGGATGACAATTTGTGGGAGGGACGAAACAAATTAGATGGTGTCACACTGAAACGACCGTCCTTGGTCGGGAAAAATCCCGAGTCGCTCCGGTACATAGAACCGACTGCCTTGGGAAGCGCCCAGGGTTTGTGCTACAAGTATTTTTTTTTTTTTGTTTATTTGTTTGCTGCCTCGACAACCCACAATTTGTTCATCCCACAATCTTCATCAAGCTTTGTCTAAATGACTGCCTCCGATTTTCGTGGTATTTGCTGATTCTCCTCCACCAGCACTCGTTCACTGCTGTAGCCTTGCTCGTAGCCTAGATTAAGTGGCACATCCATGTTCTTATATCGCATCGTCTTACTTTGCATGTCGACCTTGATGCCTTGGTCGATTAAGAAGTCCACTCCAATTATGATTTCATCAAAAATCTCTGCCACTATAAAATTGTGTAGTACCGGGACGTTCCCGCTACTTCCCCCATTACGTGGGTGTCCTCTCCAGTGGCTGTACGCAATCTTTCTCCATGCAATGATGCTGGACCTTCTTCCAATTTTCGAGATAGAGATTATGGGACATTCAACTGCGTGAGCCAGCTGTCGCCCCTTGAGGCTGGCTCGCTTTAGTTTAACGATTGAGTGGACTTGGTGATTTGCTCATCTCCTTCAGCTCTGCACTTAAAGCATTTGAATGCATCATTATTATTCTGCTGCGTTCCCGTCAATGCTTCCAAAATCGTGTCTACCCACTCTGGTCCTTCTACTTCCACACGATGGGCTTTTATGCTGGTTTACTCAAAAGTGAAGCAGTTTCCTGAGTCAGTGCATGGGATACCGTTTCAGCAAATGTTGACTTTGGGTTTGCGTATGTAGCTCGCTTCGTTTCCACGTTCCGTATTCCATTTATAAAGCTCTGGATTTTTATCCTATCGGTGTATTCCACGGGTGCGTCCGCATTTGCTAGATGGGCTAGCCCATTGTAAAGGTCTACAAGTAGGATATGTAGCAGCACGCACACACACAGCCACGCTCATCTGATAAAATGCTTGTTCTTGTTCGTTTTTTTTTTTGTGGATGCTATTTGGCACTGTTGTACTTCTTAGGTCCAAGAAAAGTGTAGTAAAACTGCGTAAAATTTTTATCGTAAAATTACAAAGAAATATCCTTATTTACTTTGAAACGAGCACTTAATTACGTCTCTTTTTTAAAATCCATATGTTTTGGACAATTTTAATTAACAAATTGTGATACTTTATTACCGGGGACGATTGCTAAAACATGACCAAAACCGTCGGGGGAGGTATTAATACACGCGTTTTTGCCTCGCTTCCAATAATTCGAAAACTTTTTCGCCTTTTGACTATTGATAACAGGACAAAACGCGTCTTTTCATATATCTTTCCACATTTTTGGACGGGTTATTGCAGTCGACCGCGGATTCAAACTGTTTCTCGCGGAGAACTTTTGAACGGGTAGAAAAACTTAGCACCCTAGTTTGTGTTCTTAATACTGGAGTAAATACGCGTCTTCAGATAACCCCATTCAAGACTTTTGTATAATTTTCTGTAGGACCCATATAGGTCACTACATTTTCATAATTCGTTCAAAAAAATTTACCATCACAGCAACCCATATCTGATATTCCGCTCCTATTTTTGTTTCCCTGCGTCGCTTTCCACGAGAGCAACGCCAGTAATTTTGACACTTCGTTCAGTATTAAACGCATGTTCCACGCAGGTTCCACTGAGTTCTACAATAGCTTGACACTGACTTGACATACATATCATACTTGTAAACCTGTACTATGGGCTAGCCTTTCAACATCCGACGCAAACTCCTGCAAAGTGTCATTCGTTTTTTGGTGGCGGTTTTGCAACTCAATTTGATATATCTGTTTCCTATGATCGCTTCCGTAACGTCTCTCGACATCGGCCACCAATGGTTCATAACTGGTCCGTTCGTACTCTGGTATGTCTGTAAGCTGCAGGCCCTTTCAATGCCACGAACAGTGCAGCAACTTTATCTTCAGCGTTCCAGTTGTTCACTGTTGCGGCATTTTCAAACTGTAGCTTTAAGACCTGGAAAGGAACAGAACCGTCAAAAGATGGAGTTTTTACCTTCGTACTACTCGTTGAAGCAGGCGAGTGATTAACTTGCAACTCCTGGATACGTCCTCTCAAAGTTTCCACCTCGGCCTCGATTCTTTCCTCAAACTGCATTATTTTCTCTTCCATTCGCGCTTCGAGTTTTGATGATGTGCGCGCCTCTTGTGCTTCGAGTTGTACTGTTATGCGTTTCTCTTGTTCTTTCAGTTGTGTTTCCATCTTTGTTTGTTATACGAGTGTCCTACGATTCCAGTTGAGATGCCATATATGCCTTCTGTTCTTCCAGTTGAGATGACATTTGCGACGACATTTCTGAAATTCGCGTCTCCTGAGCTCCAATCTTAGATGTTATGCGTGTCTCTTGGGATTCCATCTTGGATGTTCAACGTGTATCCTGCGATTCCAGTTGAGATGACATTGCCGACGTTTGTGCATATATTGCAGGCAATATCATGTTCAAATCTGTGCTCGTCACTGTCTGCGGTGTTTCATTTTTTTCTTCCATTTTTGTTGTTGCCTCTTCCCCATCAGGATGAAAGACATACTCCTCCACGTTAACTCCTTCCGACTCCATAACCTCTCGTAGTGGGGCTTGAAGTTCGGATTTATTACCCGTTGTATTCAATCCATGGTTTTCCAACTCCTTTTTCAGTTGCTGGGTCTTCAAATCACTTAACTTGGCCGTGTCCTTGTTGTCCTCTGGAATTTGTTACTCTTCTGACACCAATTTTAACAAATTTATGGAAATTCTGATAATTATGCACCTTCTGCTAACATTCGAATCGTTGAACTGTCGAATAAATAACCCCAATACTCTGTATTGCAAAATGGTCTTTATTTATACTACTTTGGGAGTAGAACTTTACAATTATACTTTTCTAATAGCGTGTTTAAATCAAACTGATTAACTGATTCCTCAGCTTGCGCTGATTTTATACTCTCGGTTACCTCGTTCGCCCATTTCTTCTCCTAGACGTTTCACGTACATGCTTTCTAGAACAGTTGTATCTCATGCTTGGTTATTGAGCTATATACATGTATATCTGTAGTTTATGCTTTTCTTCTAGCCATATGCATGTGTATGTGTGAGTAACAACTTCTGCTCTTAGCTGCCGGCTTCATATATATATGTGAAATAATCTCTCTGCTTCAAGCTGCTGGTTATGTGAATGAAATATTCTTCGTTGCCTTCCACATAAGTGTGGCTGCTTTCTTTAATATTTACATATACATAAGTGTGGCAGCTTTTTTTTTTGTTGTGATTATTTACTAACAGCATATTGATGTTAGGTTAGGTTGAACTGGCCGGTCCATGAGGACCTCACATAGACTGATTGAGTCCGTAGTGTTACCAAAAGTTTGTTTTAACGACCAAGCTGAAAAACCCTATCAAAAACCGGGACCTATGTTTTAAAATAACTCCGTCCTCTTGGCAAATACTAGAAGCTTTCTAGGACTTAAGCCACTTGCTGCTTCTAGATCTGACAGCTGTATCACTCCTAATAGCTGGCAAGCGCAGGGCACGAGCACAGAACGTGCTCGATCGTTTCCTCTCCAACCCTCACTTCCTATATCTGCTATCACTGACCAAGCCTAATTTAAAGCCATGTGACGCCAGAAGGCAGTGTCCAGTCATAATACCCGTTATAAATCTACAGTCCACTCTTTTTAATTAATATTCCCACAATATTAATTCGGCGCAATGTTGTAACAAAAATTTTTTACTTTCGTTTTTGATAACATCGAAACCAAATTGTTTTTAATATCACTAACACCCAAAAAATTTTATTTGATTGAAAGTCCGAAAATAAACTCTACGCGATATATGGAGCATTTGAAATTCTTATTTTTGCGCTGGAATGACCAAAGCCTTTCAATAATGGTCTTTTAAAACACTGAAAACTGTCTTTGCCAGAATTACCCTTCTAGTCGCATCCATAGCCAATAGTCTTACGAAAGATGTTTGTCTTTCGAAATACTGCTGTGTGGTGAAACACGGTTTTTATCATCTGAAGTTGTCATGGTCCATGCTTCTTCATCAATTACCTACTCAGTCCAAAGTAGCACCTGTTGACAATGGTGATTCTTCGCTGGATTGCAAGACTGACCGGTTTTTTGTATTAATGTTGCTTTCCAGATAAACGAAGTCCTTTACTATTTCGAAACTGTGGTTGCCAAGACGCAAATGCGCTGACTGCTTCATGACAGCAGGTACATTTTTTTATCCTCATTTACCATCAGAACCCATATTTTCCTCTTCTACCAGTTTGGAGTTAACAGAACTTACGGCGCGGGTGTTCAGGCAGATGAATGTAAATATCGTCAGCATACGGCTGTAACTGCACGCTTTTAAAGAATATTGCTCCAGAGCGGTTAACTTCTGTAGTTAGTATAATATTCACCAGCATCAAATCAAAGAAATTGGACGATAGGGTGTCAATCTGTCTGAAACCTCGTTTAGTCTCGAAAGGCTTGGAGAGGTCCTTCCCAATTCGACTGAGCTCATGGTCTTGCTTAACGTATTTATAGAGGGGCTAAGTAACTGGGTATTATATTGGAGAAGTCCTCCCAGCGGAATGAGGGCTGCTCTCTTCCTCTGCTTCCGTAGGCGGATTCCGAGCGAAACATTTTTTTAGCCGGAGCGTCATCTTCCATTCGAATAACATGGCCCTGCCAGCTTAGCCGCTGCGTTTTAATTCGCTGGACTATGTCGATATCTGCGTTAAGATCGTACAGCTCATCACTAAATCTTCTTAATTTTGTTAGCTGACGTAATCATGTGAAAACTACTTCATAGCTTAAAAGGACATTAAACGGAAATGTGAAGCTTCTCAAGGCCAAAATAATTACATATCAATTTTAAAAATCGGACTTCAAAAGACCAAGTTACAACGAAAAAACCTTTTCGGCTGTATTTCGAGGGATCAAAAAAAAATATAAAAAAATTTTCCGAAACACTCTCAACATAATCTTTAAATTTAGGGGCGGACATTAGCAACTTTTTTTTTTTATATGGGGACCAACCCAGTCTAAGGTACATTCATCTTTCAAAGAATTTTTGTCTCGAACACTCCCAGAGCCGCTTCATCTGATGTTGCGGTCCATGCTCCTGCACCATATAGCAGGACGGGTACGATAAGTGACTTGTAAAGCATGATTTTCGTTTTCCGAGAGAGGAATTTTCTTATCAATTACCTACCTAAGTGGCATTGTTAGTGTTAGTGCTCAAATAATAAATAGTTTTTAATAATTTGGGAAAAATTTAAACAACGTGACATCAGGACGGACAAGACGACAGCTGTTTCGATTATACCTTGTAAATCTCTTCAAAGCCTTTTCTTCCGCGAGTGGGAGTCGAACCCGCACTCCTACGATAGTTGAAATGGTTACAAACCCATTCAGCTACGTCATGCCTTAGTTGTTGTAAAGTTTTTCCCAATTGCCTTCTTTTTGCATATTTTAATCTTTTAGACATTGCATACTTCGTATGCAGTTATGTGTTAAAGCTATGCTTGGTACTGCGGTTTTCAAAGAAACTTTGGTTTTGTTACTGTTTTTGTACTATTTATAGAACTACAAAGAATTAACCAATTTTGTCTGTTTGTATGATTTAATCGGGGATTGCCCGTATTGCTTTTTAAATGTATGAAAACATATATTTGAAGCAATTTTTTAATTTTTTTTATATTTAAAGCTATGCTTGGTACGGCGGTTTTCAAAGAAACTTTGGTTTTGTTGCTGTTTTTGTTCTATTTATAGAACTACAACGAATTAACCAATTTTATCTGTTTGTATGATTTAATCGGGGATTGCCCGTTTTGCTTTTTTAAATGTATAAAAACATGTATTTGAAGCAATTTTTTAATTTTTTTTATAATTTATTTAATAATTTTGGAAAAATTTAAACAACGTGACATCAGGACGGACAAGGCGACAGCTGTTTTGATTATACCTTGTAAATCTCTTCAAAGCCTTTTCTCCCGGGAGTGGGAGTCGAACCCGCACTCCTTCGATAGTTGAAATGGTTACAAACGCATTCAGCTACGTCATGCCTTAGTTGTTGTAAAGTTTTTCCCAATTGTCTTCTTTTTGCATATTTTAATCTTTTACAAATTGCATACTTCGTATGCATAAAGTGTTAAAGCTATCCTATTAAATAATTATTAAATAAATTATAATAAATTATTAAATAAATTATAAAAATCAAAAAATTGCTTCAAATAAATGTTTTCATACATTTAAAAAAGCAATACAGGCAATCCCCGATTAAATCATACAATAAATAGTGTTAGTTCCCAAATAAACGAAGTCGAATCGCTGCCAACAGTATCGTGGCTGCCAATGCGCATATGCGCTGACTCTTTGCTCGATGATAGCAGGTACTTGGTTTTGTTCTCATTCACCATGAAACCCATCTTTACCGCTTCTTTTTCCAGTTTGGTTGATGATATCAATGTTATCAGCATATGCCATCAATTGCACGCTTTTAAAGAATATTGTTCCAGAGCGGTTAAGTTCTATAGCTAGAATAATATTCTCGAGCATCAAATTAAAGAAATCGCACGATATGGGTTGAACCTCGTTTAATTTCAAATGGCTCGGAGAAGTCCTGCCAAATTCCCAATCTAAGAACACTTAAACTTCTATCGTCGGGCATGCACTCGTCCGACCATATTTTGCAAAGAAGTTTATGCAAGCTCCGCAGCCAATCCATCAGCGCCCGCGGCCTTGTTGATTTTTAATCTGGTTATTGCTTTTCTGGCTTCGTCAGGTGGGGGACATTTATTCCAACATCATCGATTAAGGGATCGGGTTCGTCATGCCTGTGCGGCAAATCGTTGTCCCCATTTAGGAGAGCAGTGAAGTGTTCCCTCCATAATCTAAGTACTCTCTGGATATCAGTGACAAGGTCACCGTTTTCGTACTTACAAGAGTTTGCCCCGGACTTAAAACTTTCCGTCTGTTGCCGAATTTTTTGGTAAAATTTTCGTGCGTAATTCCTGGTGGCTAGCAGCTCAATCTCCTCGCACTCACTCCTTTCTGCCTCTGCTTTTTTCTTCCTAAAGAGACGTTTCGCCTCGCTATAGCGTTCACACACTCCAAGTATGCGAGTCGAGTTGCGAAATCATTGGCAGTCTGTTGCGATTGCAGCCTTTTTACGTCTAGCTTTCCTTGTGTTTTTTGTTCCTTGGTTTTAGCCGCGCAGAGGCGGGCGCGTATTTTGGCTGCGACTAACTAATGGTCCGAGCCGATGTTGGGTCCTTAGATCGAGCGCACATCTAAAACACTGGAGGCATGTCGTCCGTCTATCACAACGTGCTGATCTGATTGCGAGTATTTCGATCGGGGTACAGCCATGTAGCTTGATGTATCTTTTTATACATACAAGTCCTGTTTACAAAAAGTTTCCAATGAGCTATACTAAAGCAATTATACAACAAGATACGCAGGAAGCATGACGTCGTGAATACACAGATGAATCGACAGGCAGTACCACAAAAATGTTCTTACAGTCGCCAAAAGAAGCAGAGATATACAGTGAAAGATTTGGAATTTCATTCGAAATGACGCAGTTCTTAACTGGTCACAGTTTCTGCAAAGCCTACTTGAAGCGCTTCCATATTATTGATACAGACTTATGGCCATGCAACGAAGGAGAAGCACAGTCAATTAGTCACTTAATCTACTCGTGTCCCAGGTACCACAATGCGAGAAGAATTCATGAAACCCTTTGCAAGGAGCTCAACATACAACCATACAACATAATAGATATTTCACGGAATCAACAATTGATCGAGTCTTTCAAGAAATTTATTAGTAATATATTTTGTACACTAAAAATATTTAATTCATTGCAATAAGAAA
The DNA here is from genome assembly GCF_040869045.1 of Eurosta solidaginis. Classification (NCBI taxonomy): domain Eukaryota; kingdom Metazoa; phylum Arthropoda; class Insecta; order Diptera; family Tephritidae; genus Eurosta; species Eurosta solidaginis. The sequence continues at coordinate 84,036,210 of NC_090320.1, read as the reverse complement.
TATTCATTACTGTATGCTAAGTTAAATACCTGAAATTTAAATTCACGTCTGTATCTAGTTGCAGACAGTATTGTTTCATAAAATCATATCACCAACTATACTCACATGCATGTATATATTAAGTTATAATAATTTAAAATTTAAGTTATGTACACGAAAAGATACAAGAAAAGAAATAATACATTTTCTCGAAGTGCGGCTAGCGTGTAGAGACCTAAGGAAAAAAAAAATACATGAACCTCGTGCTGGATATGACTATGTTTAGAGCACCCGCAAAGTCAATCAGCCTCAGTCCATTAGGAAAAGTTTCATTGTGTAGGCTGAACTTTCCGGCTGTGGGCCAAAAACACCTTCTTTGCCCACCCTGGCGTTAAAGTCGCCAAGCACTACTTTTATATCGTTGACGAGGACACAACCAGCCGGGCATCTGCAAAAATCCCATTAAGGGAGCAGACGTTGCAGACGCATTCCCTCAAATCATTGTCCTTCAAATGGTTGCCATGGTCGTCATCAGTAAAGAGTTGCTTTTTATCCCAAGCTTGTCTTTTCCTTTTGGAGTGTGGTTTAATGTGGCGGGTCTGAAGCCCAGCGCACAACCCGCTTACAGGGTATGAAAATCAGCCCTATTCTGCATTTCGACTTGGATTGGAATCTTTTCGATTTGGCAACTTTTGTATTCTGTGTTCCAATCTCTTCGAATCGTTCGATTTCGTGTATTCTGCATTTCGATCGTATTTCCGTTTTTCTAAGTTGCAAATTAGTTGTCGGAAAATATTTTCTTTTTATTTTTTTATTAATTTATAACATAATTTTAACAAAAATGTAAGTAGAACTTGTTAAGAAACGTAGAAGGCTTGATGATGATTGTTTTTTTTTATATGTTTTCAGGTCAAAAACAACATGTCGATGTTGAAGTCCTTGGACGTATTTGCCCCGCAAAAGTATCTAACACACACGCTTGAAAGCATCCTTACTAAGTCGAAAGTTTTTTTTGAACCTAAATAAGAAAATAAGTCATTAAACTTTACCACTTTAAGTTAAATTTCTTACAATTCGTCACTCATCTCAAATGGATTACGCAAATCTCGCAATATTTGCCTATCCATTCTCGCCTGGGCATTTTCGTATGCGTTGCTTTCCAACTCCACAAATAATGTCGCGGCTATTGATTCCATTATAACTAATAGACAGCTATAGTGTGTCTGTTCGTTGGGTCCAGTTATATGCCAAAGCAAGCTGCCGGAGTAGAGGAAGGTAAAGCGAAAACGTAAACAATCCTTGCGGAAAGAATAAATAAATCTTTATAAAGTATTTTAGGCCAGTGTAATGAAATTAGCATCCATAAAATTCAGAAAATGTCAACTATATTCGTGTAGGAATCCGTTTTAACAAAACTTGGTGGCCACGGCAGGTAATTGGCCAAAAGAACGACAAAAACACATTTACAATTATGAAAGCACTTCACTCAAAAAAATATAACACTGCGGCAATATATTCTATTGCTTTTTTTGTACCAATGTTCACACATTCCGTACAAACAGCTGATTTCGAAAAATCACTTGCTCTTCCTCTTCTCGTTACGATTCCGTCGTAATGCAGAATACCCAACTTCGATTAAAGCGGAGCGTAGAACGGGAACGTAATCGAAATGCAGAATAGGGGTGAATATTATTTGCACACATATATATAGTGATCCGCTTGATCCAAGACAGACGCCCCTTGCAGCCGCACCTCGTGGTGGACAGACGCTGCCGATGAAAGATCCCCCGCTAGCCCTTAAACCGAGTATGTCAGAGTGACCTCACATTAGCGCACCACTAAACGGATGTTCAGGGGCTACCCAGAGGATACTTGGCCACAAGCAACCGGGTGAATGGCGGTCAGAAGCTTTCCCCACTTTCGTGGACTTCTACACATGTCTCCACCATGGTACACTGGCTTTATGAAATGGGATCAAGCTGATCTTGATCTAGATGGGGTAAAAGTCTGTTGAAATGTACTTAACACGGTGAGTATAACATAAATAAAAATGTAAGTACAACGTTCTTCGCTCGTTGGTATTAGCGGCGCCCTTTGAGCAACACCTATCTACATACATCCGCTGTATATTGAGGAAAATACGGCTGCGACCCGAACAGTGACGATGCTTCGTGACATGGGCTATGGACTTTACCATCCGGACATTCCAGCATTCTGACCAACTTTGACTTCATTCGAGACCAGGTGTGTCAAGAACTGCCCCTAGTGCAGCCATCCCGTCGAGAGAGGAGTGGGGAAAATAATTAAAATGGGGCATGGACTGGTTAATTGGTTCAAGGATAGGTCAAAGTTGGACAGAAGATTGGATGAGGAGTTTTCTGTCAGTAGTTCGATGAAAGCCGCTAAGCAGACACTACCTCTTGCAGGAAAGTGATATCTTTTGACCGTGGAAAGCAAGTGGTCTGTTGAAATTATTGGTTTCACATCTTATGTGGGCATCTTTGAACGGTGATTGGGATTTTGACTGGTTACTGCCCAAAAGGCTGCCCATACTATGGCTCACCAAATTACGACTTCTGAATACATTTAAAACTGCTCCAGAAACTTCCGCGGAATTGAAGGATAGTATAAACATGAAAACTACAATCGCAACGGTACAGCGTCTCTTAAGAAAAATGATTTGATGGCCCATCGTTGAAAAAAACGGTTCTCATCACAAAAAAACGATCTCGCACGCTAAGCTGGTATTAAGAAAACATAAATTGAGCAGGGGACTTGCTACGATTTATATTCTCTTATGACTGCAAAATACGTTTTATTCAGGTAACGTTCGCGATTCATAGTAAGTTCCAAATGCACAGGAAGATTGAGTCACAACTACGTTAAGAGTAAAGGTGTGGCACGCAATAAAAACCGCAAAAGTTGATTAGATGTTGTTAATGAAGAATTACGTTGTCTGCATTTAAAACGCCCTTTCACCAAGTATTGGGGGGCTAATCGAGCACAGTAATCTAAACGCTAATGTGAGTCCTAACCACGCATTACAAATCGTAATTAAGTCGTTCCGCGACTAGTTCAGTTTTTCTTCAAATGAAGAATTACGTTGTCTGCATTTAAAACGGCCTTTCACCAAGTATTGGGGTGCTAATCGAGCACAGTAATCTAAACGCTAATGTGAGTCCTAACCACGCATTACAAATCGTAATTAAGTCGTTCCGCGACCAGTTCAGTTTTTCTCCAAAGATAAAGCTATTTTATGAAATATAGTTGCTTTTACGGAAACTACTACGGCCTTTCTCGCTTTAGGATACCGCCTAACGAGTTAAGGAATTATCGATGTTAACCACAAGAAGTAAAAAGTTTCGTTACGAAGCTGTTATGGCCGTATAAATGACGTAACAGGGAACAAATTTTCGTCAGTTTTTTTTTCACCGTAAGTGTACATATTCACCCTTATCGCGAGTTTTATTTTCACCCGAAAATATTCACAGTTTTTGTTCACCCTATCGCAGAGGGTTGCGAAAAAATGTTTCGTGTTCGAAAGAGATTTCACCTTATCGGCAACTCTTTCTTCGGGCGAAATGAACAGCGAGGAAACCCAAATTTGTTCACATATATTTTACAGGCGAACGAGAGGAAAAGAAAATGTTAGTAATTTTGTCTATTGAAATTTGATACTCTTATAATTATATGTACTTTTATTATTAGAAATAAATCAATAGATAATGCACAATTGGAAGCTGAGTGGAAAAAAGTGAAATTCCTGTATTGTTAAGTATGTAAATTCTATTTTTTATGACAACGTATCAGTCGGCCAAGTTATCCATTGTGGACAAAGCGACGGTTCCAAAATGTTGAGCACCTCACTGAAACAAGATTGGCTAAGACCCACTTCATGGTCTTTTCCAACGCTATTTCCCTATGCGAAAAAACGAAGACATGTACTCAACTTTACAATTGGTGGAACTCCAAATTCTTGCTTCAATGGTGACAAGGAGTTGGTAAGAATATCTAGCAAATATTAGAATGCCGGCTTGTTTAGCCTGTAATATTGGCGAAACTTATTGAAAAAAATTAACTTGTTATTCAAAAGTGCTGACAATAGTAATTTTTAGCTTACAGTGAATCACTTAGCTCCAAAGGGTTAGAACTGTCCCTTAATTGCCTCCGAATCGCTTTCATATTTCTATTCTAATCGCGCTCAGTCAATACAAACCTACGTGCAATACTAAACATTTTTGTATACATTTTTTATCTCTATTTTGGCTTTTTTTTAAGGAAATATGTGCTTGTTTACAAAATTTACACAATTGCAAGCAAATTATTTGTTCACTGCTAATTCACAATAGAGCTGTTTCGAAGTGAACTTTTGTTCGCCCGAAATTGCCGATAGGCGGAAAAAGTTCACCCGAACAAAAGAAGTGAAGGCAAACACTTTTCCGCGTGAACTTCGCGATAAGGGTGATTAATTTCCATCACTTTATCTGAACTATGTATAGCTTCTTTTACATTTTTCGAAATTACTATTCCGATTTTGCTGATTGTGTTAACTTCTATAAGTGTATATATGCATAAAAGCAGAGGCAACCTTCATGCTAAATATTGTGACGAATATTAAGGGATACTATCATCTCTAAGCCGATACTAAGCAGTCACTTGTATCTACATAAACAAATCAATCATTATGTCTACACATATGTACATACAGCAGCGGAGAGATACTCACAAAAGTATGCAATCATCAGCAAAGTAGTTATCACACATACACATGCATATTTCTGAGATACTCACAAAAGTATGCAATCTTCAGCGAACTAGTAAATTCTAGAAGGAGAAACGCCTAGAAATATGCGAACGAGGAAACCGAAGAGTATAAAAGCAGCACCAGCTGAGGCATGGGCAATCAGTTTGATTTAAGTACGCTGCGCAGTTGCGAAGTATAAGTGTTATTGTGAAGTATTTTCAAAGTAGTTTAATAAAGACCATTTTGCATTATTGAATATTGGAGTTATTTATTCAACAGTTTAGCGATACGACGTTAGTAGAAGGTTGCAAATAAGCGGAATTTCCCTAAATTCGTTACAATTGGTGTCAGAAGAGGAATTGTTGAATAAATTCCGAAGATTTCGAATACAACAAGGACATGGCAAAGTGGTGTGAATTGAGGATCCAGCAACTGAAGGAAATGGAGCGCCGTGGATGGATACAACCGGTAATAAACTCGAACTTCAGGCACGACTACGAGAGGCAATGGAAGCAGAAGGGATTAACGTGTAAGAGTATGTCTTTCATCTTGATGGCGATGAAACAACAAAATTGGAGGAGAAAAATGAAGCACCGCAGACAATGGCGAACACAGACTTGAACACGATATTAGCTGCAATATCTGCGCAAACGTCGACAGTAACATCCAAGATGGAAAAACAACTAGAATCCCAGGAGACACGCATAACATCGAAGATTGAATCACAAGAAACGCGTATTGCAGAAATGTCGACACAGACTACATCCAAGATGGAAAAACAACTAGAATCCCAGGAGACACGCAGAACATCGAAGATTAAAGCACAAGAAACGCGTATTTCAGAAATGTCGACACAGATTACATCCAAGATGGAAAAACAACTAGAATCCCAGGAGACACGCATAACATCGAAGATTGAAGCACAAGAAACGCGTATTTCAGAAATGTCGACACAGATTACATCCAAGATGGAAATTCAACTGGAAGAACAGAAGACATATATGGCATCCCAACTGGAATCTCAGGAGACACGCATAACATCCAAGATGGAAGAACAAGAGGAGCGCTTATCATTGCAGGTGGCACAAATGTCTTTGCAGGAAGCAAGGGTAACATCAAACCTGGAAGCGCAGAATGCAAAAATCGCTCAACTACAGGCAGAAGTCGATGATTTAAAAGGTGGTATGGAGCAGTTGCAACTAAATCGCCCAGCAGTTTCAGCGAGTAATCCAAATGTAAAAACACCATCCTTTGAAAAAAGTTGCCAATGTCCGCCCCTAAATTTGAAGATTATGTTGTAAGAATTTCGGAAACATTTTTTTTAATTTTTTTTGATCCTTCGAAATTCAGCCCTTCAAATAAAAGAGCGGACCACGCCCACATTTTTACTTTTTCAATTTGCTGAACGCGTTAAAAAAAATAAAATTTCGAAATGTAGAATTTCGAACTTCGTAAGCCGATATTTATTTTTTGGAGGCTATCTTCGAAAAACAGAGATAGTACTTTGTTTACTTAAGCCTTAATCTCTACAAAAAAGTGGGTTTTGTCCAATACCTAGAAAAAAAACGCATAGCGTTATTATTATAAATACGGAACAACCAGTTTGACTCACTTATTTACTTTGACTTCCCCTGTTCATGATATTTGGCATATCTTTATTAACTTTTCGATGCAAACCCTGCAATTTTTCCTCCAAAAATATCATGAGTTTCAGGTCTAAGTATAATAAGAATCAGGCAAAATAACAGTTGCAATAAATATTGAAAGTGCTATAACTTCTTTGTTTATTATTTTAGTAATATGGTTTCAAAGCAACATTTTCTTGAATTTTTAAGTACTTTCGTTTGGTAAGGAAAAAAAAAATAAACATAATTAAAAATAAAAAATAAACATAAATTAAAAATAAAATTTTGTTCGCTGACGTAATCATGTGAAAACGACTTCATAGCTTAAAAGGACATTAAACGGGAATGTGAAGCTTCTCAATGCCAAAATAATGACATATCAATTTTAAAAATCGGACGTCAGAAAACCAAGTTACAACGAAAAAACCTTTTCGGCTGTATTTCGAAGGATCAAAAAATAAATATATAAAAAAAATTTCCGAAACCCTCTCAACATAATCTTTAAATTTAGGGGCGGCAATTGGCAACTTTTTTTTTGTATGGGGACCAACCCAGTCTAAGGTACATTCATCTTTCAAAGAACTTTTCTCTCGAACACTCCCAGAGCCGCTTCATCTGATGTTGTCATGGTCCATGCTCCTGCACCATATAGCAGGACGGGTACGATAAGTGACTTGTAGAGCATGATTTTCGTTTTTCGAGACAGGAATTTTCTTATCAATTGCCTACCTAAGTGGCATTTATTGGCAAGAGTGTTGTTGTTAGTGTTAGTGCTCAAATAATAAATAGTGTTAGTTCCCAACTAAACGAAGTCGAATCGCTGCCAACAGTATCGTGGTTGCCAATGCGCATATGCGCTGACTCTTTGCTCGATGATAGCAGGTACTTGGCTTTGTCCTCATTCACCATCAAACCCATCTTTACCGCTTCTTCTTCCAGTTTGGTTGATGATATCAATGTCATCAGCATATGCCAGCAATTGCACGCTTTTAAAGAATATTGTTCCAGAGCGGTTAAGTTCTACAGCTAGTATAATATTCTCGAGCATCAAATTAAAGAAATCGCACGATATGGGGTCACCCTGTCTGAAACCTCGTTTAATTTCAAATAGCTCGGAGAGGTCCTGCCCAATTCCCAATCTAAGAACACTTAAACTTTTATCGTCGGGCATGCACTCGTCCGACCATATTTTGCAAAGAAGTTTATGCAAGCTCTGCAGCCAATCCATCAGCTCCCGCGGCCATGTTGATTTTTAATATGGTTATTGCTTTTCTGGCTTCGTCATAATCAGGTGGGGACATTTATTCCATCATCATCGATTAAGGGATCGGGTTCGTCATGCCTGTGCGGCAAATTGTTGTCCCCATTTAGGAGAGCAGTGAAGTGTTCCCTCCATTATCTAAATACTCTCTGGATATCAGTGACAAGGTCGCCGTTTTCGTACTTACAAGAGTTTGCCACGGACTTAAAACTTTCCGTCTGTTGCCGAATTTTTTGGTAAAATTTTCGTGCGTAATTCCTGGTGGCTAGCAGCTCAATCTCCTCGCACTCACTCCTTTCTGCCTCTGCTTTTTTCTTCCTAAATAGACGTTTCGCCTCGCTATAGCGTTCACACACTCCAAGTGTGCCAGTCGAGTTGCGAAATCATTGGCAGTCTATTGCGATTACAGCCTTTTGACGTCTAGCTTTCCTTGTGTTTTTTGTTCCTTGGTTTTAGCCGCGCAGCGGCGGGCGCGTATTTTGGCTGCGACTAACTAATGGTCCGAGCCGATGTTAGGTCCTCAGATCGTGCGCACATCTAAAACACTAGAGGCATGTCGTCCGTCTATCACAACGTGCTGATCTGATTGCGAGTATTTCGATCGGGGGACAGCCATGTAGCTTGATGTATCTTTCTATACATGAACCTCGTGCTGGATCTGACCATGTTTAGAGTACCCGCAAATTCAATCAGCCTCAGTCCATTAGGAAAAGTTTCATTGTGTAGGCTGAACTTTCCGACTGTGGGCCAAAAACACCTTCTTTGCCCACCCTGGCGTTAAAGTCGCCAAGCACTACTTTTATATCGTTGACGAGGACATAATCAGCCGGGCATCTGCAAAAATCCCATTCAGGGAGCAGACGTTCCAGGCGCATTCCCTCAAATCATTGTCCTTCAAATGGTTGCCATGGTCGTCATCAGTAAAGGGTTGCTTTTTATCCGAAGCTTGTCTTTTCCTTTAATTGGAGTGTGGCTTAATGTGGCGGGTCCGAAGCCCAGCGCACAACCCGCTTACAGGAGATAAAAATCATCCCTATTCTGCATTTCGACTTGGATTAGAATCTTTTCGATTTGGCAATTTTGGTATTCTGTATTCCAATCTCTTTCGATCCAACCTCGAATCGTTCGATTTTGTGTATTCTGCATTTCGATCGTAGTTCCGTTTTTCTAAGTTGCAAATTAGTTGACGGAAAAATATTTTCTTTTTATTTTTTTATTAATTTATAACATAATTTTAACAAAAATGTAAGTAAAACTTGTTAAGAAACGTAGAAGGCTTGATGATGATTGTTTTTTTATATGTTTTCAGGTCAAAAACAACATGACGATGTCGAAGTCCTTGGACGTATTTGCCCCGCAAAAGTATCTAACACATACTTGAAAGCATCCTTATTAAGTCGAAAGTTTTTTTGAACCTAAATCTCAAATGGATTACACAAATCTCGCAATATTTGCCTTTCCATTCTCGCCTGGCCATTTTCGTATGCGTTGCTTTCCCACTCCACAAATAATGTCGCGGCTATTGATTCCATTATAACTAATAGACAGCTATAATATGTGTCTATTTGTTGGGTCCAGTTATATGCCAAAGCAAGCTGCCGGAGTAGAGGAAGGTGAAGCGAAAACGTAAACAGTCCTTGCTGAAAGAATAAATAAATCTTTATAAAGTATTTTAGGCCAGTGCAATGAAATTAGCATCCATAAAATTCAGAAAATGTCAACTATATTCGTGTAGGAATCCGTTTTAACAAAACTTGGTGGCCACGGCAGGTAATTGGCCGAAAGAACGACAAAAACACACTTACAATTATGAAAGCACTTCACTCAAAAAAATATAACACTGCGGCAATATATTCTATTGCTTTTTTTGTACAAAATGGCGTGGATAATAAAATATAAACGTTTTCCAGTATTTTTTTTACAAATTTTCTTTAATTTATTTTGTTCCAATGTTCACACATTCCGTACAAACAGCTGATTTCGAAAAAATCACTTGCTCTTCCTCTTCTCGTTACGATTCTGTCGTAATGCAGAATGCCCAACTTCGATTAAAGCGGAGCGTAGAACGGGAACGTAATCGAAATGCAGAATAGGGGTGAATATTATTTGCACGCATATATAGCGATCCGCTCGATCCAAGACAGACGCCCGCTTGCAGCCGCACCTCGTGGTGGACAGACGCTGCCGATGAAAGATCCCCCCGCTAGCCCTTAAACCGAGTATGTCAGAGTGACCTCACATTAGCGCACCACTAAACGTATGTTCAGTGGCTACCCAGAGGATACTTGGCCACAAGCAACCGGGTGAATGGCGGTCAGAAGCTTTCCCCACTTTCGTGGACTTCTACACATGTCTCCACCGTTGTGCACTGGCTTCATGAAATGGTATCAAGCTGATTTTGATCTAGTAGTAGTAGTAGAGTTTATTTTTTTAGCAATTTAGCTACTTTTTAAATTATAAATTAAATGTAGTAATTCATTGTTACATTTCAAATCTTAATCATAATTAACTTTAACAAAATCAATCACTTTTCTCTTAAATATGTACATATTATATTCAGATTTTATTTCCATCGGCAATGAATTAAATAAGCTAGATCCTTTATAAAACAAACTATTTTGTGCCGCACTTGATATTAGAGGTGGTCTTCTAAAATCAATATTGTTCCTAAGGGGATATGGTTGTATATCAGCTACATAGCATATCTCGACGTTAAACATAACATGCTGATTTACAGACATCCATTTCAGCGTTTCAAGATGCATTGAAATCGATGTCGTTACACTACATTTAAGAATAGATCTCGTGGCTTTATTTTGGAGTTTTTGCATTCTATCTATACTTGACATTGTGCTTAAGGAAAGGATAGTGGAACAATATTCAAAATGTGGTTTAACTATCGTGTTGTAAATATTTATTGCACACATATTTGAAACTTGTTTCCGTATTTTTTTAACGAAATTAATCTTTCTAGCTATTTTTTTGCAAACATAATCTATATGCAGATTAAACTTAAGTTTGTCATCAATAATAACTCTTAGATACTTAATTTGGTCTACACTCTCTATATATTTACAATTTATAGAAATATTTTTGTTGGATCTACCATTGATCAACATCCATTTTGTCTTCTTTACATTAAGTTTTAGTTTATTCATTTTTAAATAACTTTCAACTCTGATAATGTTTGCATTAAGTTTATCTATACACTTATCACCTGAATTAGCTGATATATATAATAACGTATCATCAGCGAACAAACATACATTTGAATTCTGCAACACTTTTTCGATATCTTTAACGTAAATTATAAATAATAATGCACCTAATGTAAAGCCTTTTGGCACACCAAGGTTCACCGAAATAGTGTCGGATACACATTCTCCCATCTTAGTCCGTTGATATCAGCCAGTCAAAAAGCTTTCAAACCATTGAATCTCCGGCCCGGATATTCCGTATTGTTGCAGTTTTTTTATTAATATTCCTCTATCCAAGGTTTCAAACGCTCTTGAAAATCGATAAATACTGCTGCTATTGTTTTTTTTTCTAGCAACATGTGTTTTCCATCTGCTAATCACTAAATTTATGAGTGATTCACAGCTATGTTTTTTTCTGAACCCAGATTGATATTCGGAGAATAACTCGTTTCTTTCAAAATATTGCACCAGTTGCTCACGAACAATTGTTTCAATGATTCTACTTTCCACTATCAATGTGTTAATTGGTCGAAGATCTGCTGGCTTGATCGCGTTCTTTACTTTCTCTATTGGAACAACTGGATTATTTCCAATTTTCTGGGAAAATGCCTTTCGTAAATGATTCATTAATCAGCGCAACCATTATTGGTCCTACATATTCAAACGCCTGCAATAGTATAGGCGCTGAGAGACCATTAAAATCTTTCTTTTTATTCATACTTTGAATATAACTTTTGAGCTCACTTAACGTTATTTTTCTGAATTGGAAACTGAAACTTTCATTTGGTGTTTGTGCCCAATTAACAAAAGGCATTGCTGGTATAGATTCATTAATAGCTTTAATGCTGTCCCCAAAAAAATTGTTAAGTTGATTCGCTGTCTCGTACTTTTCAGTTACTACTATTCCACTAAAGTTTACTTTTTGTATTTCTTTATAATCTTTTTTTTAATACCAAGACGTTAGCAATTATTCTCCTACTAAATCTTATTATTTTTAGTGATACAATTTTATCCTCCTTTTTATGCTGGTTATTGTTGCTACCAATTTCTATACAAATCGTGTCGTGATCACTTATTTTATGTTCAGTTACAATTTCTGCATTTGCTATGAGCGCATTTGTAATAACATAATCAATTAGTGTTGCTGATGTAGCAGAAATTCTCGTCGGGTCCGTAACTATTTGCTTAAACGCATTATCTTCGAATACTTGCTTTAGTTGCCTTTTATATGAAGAATTCTCCAGCCAATTAATATTAAAGTCACCAATCACTAGCACATCAGTCATGTTCGATAACTTTTCTATTTCAGTCTTAATGAAATCGCAAAACGCAGCTTCCGGTGAAAACCGTCTGTTAGGTAATTTATAGACCGTAGCAATACACAACTTTCTATTATTTTGACTAATATGTACCTTTATCCACCAAAACATTTTCTCACGAGCGACTAGCTCATTAGACTCCACACTCCATCTATTCTTTACGTAGATCAAAACTCCACCTGTATGCCTTGATTCGCTATCACATCTAATAATAGAATAATCGCTCAGACTTATTTCACTGTCTTCAATAACACTGGTTAAGTGTGTTTCTGTAAGACATATCACATCATAACGTTGATGCGCGGAGAATATCTCTAGTTGAGCATAATTCGAACATAATACGCAGATATTAAAATAAGCACACCTAATGTTTTGCTCTGATTGCTAATATAACGTTCTTTCAGCTTCAACTTTCAGTTTTCTCTGCAATACTTTACAACACGCGTCTCTAGTATCGTGATCAATATTTATATTAGTTAAGTTAAGGCTTGCTTTCGCTTTTATGCAGTTTATACACTTTACGACAGTGTTTTGGCACTCCTTGTAATTATGGCCTGCTGCGCTACATTTTTATTTATTTATTTATTTATTTATTTATCTCGTTTTAATCTAGAAAATGTGAACATTTTCATACAGATTACAAGAAAAAAATAGACACACAGTTATTTAATCGTAAAAACTAAAATTTACCTAAAAGTTTACGTACATAAGTCATTTAATATCGATTTAAACATATGTTTTGTGGAGGAAAAGTCCAGACCCACAGGATTTGATAGCATATTAAACTCTTTTAAAGCTCTTGAAATTGGAGCATTAGACGCGTAATTTGTTCTAATCGTGTCCAGCCAGAAAGTATCGTGAATGCGTAGACTCCTCTGTGGGATGTTGAAACAAATTCTGGCCAGCAGAAATGGGCAGTCAATCGCTCCACTTATCAAGTCAAAAACAAAGGTGAGAGACAGAATAGAACGTCTGTTGTTTAACGATTTTAGGCTTATGAGCAAACAGCGACTACTGTAAGAAGGAATCGGGTCATTGAAATGCAACGACCGTAGGGCAAAGCGAACAAAAACTTTTTGCACACGTTCAAGCCTGGTAATGTGACAATTATAGAATGGCCTCCAGATAAAGACGGCGTATTCTAATTTAGACCGCACAAGAGAGGTGTATAGCAATTTTAATGTGTAAGGATCGGTAAAATCAGAGCTAAATCGTTTGATGAAGGCAAGTGTTGAATATGCCTTCGCTATTATGTAATTCAAATGGGTTTGAAACAGAAATTTACAATCGAATACAACACCAAGATCAGTAATTTCACTTAAAGTGGATAATCGAAGACCATCGATTTTATACCATGTGGGTAACGGACAGCGAGACTTTGAGTAGCAAACATGTGAGCACTTTTTTATATTAAGATTCAACTTATTACGTTTACACCTGTCGGCAACATTATCTATATCAGATTGTAGCTTTACCATGTCTTCGATGCTCGTAATTGTCGAAAGATCATCAGCGTACAACAGAATATTTGCGTAATTGAAACAGCTGGTTATATCATTGATGAAAATTACGAAGAGAAGCGGGCCCAGTATGATACCCTGTGGAACCCCAGAAGTCGCAATGAAAGGATCAGATGATGCCCCATCAACCGTAACCACACATTTACGAGAGGAGAGATAGGATTCAAGCCATTTTAAAAGAGTGGAATGAAAACCTAGAGCTGTCAGTTTCAATAATAAAATTGTGTGGTTCACCTTGTCAAAAGCTTTTGAAAAGTCAGTGTAAACTGAATCAACTTGAAGGCGATTTTGAAACGCAGAAATGCAGTATTCCGAAAATACGGCGAGGTTTGAGACTGTTGAGCGACCTTTAACAAAACCGTGTTGTTGAGCGGAGATCAAGTGATTTACCGTAAAATAAATTTTATTTTTAACTATAGCCTCAAATAGTTTTGAGACTGAGGATATCTTTGAAATTGGCCGATAATTCGCAATATTGTTCTTATTACCACTTTTAAACACTGGAGTGATAGAACTGACTTTCCACGCATCAATAAACACTCCTCGTTCAAGTGATTTATTGAACAGAACTAACAATGGGGAAGCAAGGGCAGAACATTTTTTTAATAGGTATGAAGACAACCCATCCACATCGGTTTTAGTAGACATCTTCAGTTGTCGGATTCCTTCTTCTATATCAGCGAGCGTTAGGGTTAGCGATCCAAAATTTATTGGGGAATTTATGTTCGTGTCACACACCTGATCAAAGTCAGTGCCAGCTTCGAAGTTTGACTTGAAGAAATCAGCAAAGAGATTAACAACTTCAATAGTGGAGTGCGCTTTGGTCTCATTGAGATAGACAACAGAAGGTATACTCGAACACGATTTTCTGGAATTGACATATCTCCAAAATGATTTCGAGTTTTGCTTTATATCCGATTCGAACTTACGAGTATAATTACGCTTCAAGTCCATGTTCATGGATTTAAATTTACTTGAATAAAACAGAATTTCTCTTTATATATAACAGATTTGGACAATTTAAACTTCTTGAAATATTTGTTTCTTAAATTCTTAACTTTTAACAATCGTTTTGTATACCAAGGTATTTATATCTGGGTTTCTTAAGGATTGGGATGTGTTTAACGCATATCTCACCTAACTTATATTTAAAGATTTCAAAGCAGTTGGCAACATCAACGTTGGAAAATATTGAATTCCAATAAATGGCATCAACTGCAAGGTTAACCATATCGGCATCCATTCGACTGAAGCAGAAATTAGTAACTTGTTCATCATAATGAACCGAATTAAACTCATAGAATTCGACCTTTAAAACGAATGGTATATGATGAATACCAGGAGTAGATAAACGATCAAGGGATTCAAATAAAGAAAAATGTACATTATCGTTGACAAAAATTAAGTCTAAAATGCGAGAAAGCCGATTTCGAAAACCATTTATCTGAGAAAGGCCGCAACTGGATAAGTTATCAACCAAGTAGGATTCAGATATACTATTTACGTTATTTGCATATAGCTCATTACTATCATCAATATAAGACCAAACAATATTTCCCAAGTTGAAGTCACCCATGACACAGATACTATCATTATTATGACTAGATGCTACTGCTAAAATATTGTCCACATGTGCTCGGTATAGCATATCGTTGCTTGTCGGAGGTATATAAGAAGCGCAGATTAAAATGTTTGAAACGCCTTTTACTGCCACGCAGAGCTGATCCAATAGTGTATCATCATTCTTTAATGTCACAAGTGACGAGCGAAATTTCCGATTAACTGCTATAAGAACACCTCCGCCTCTACTGTGACCAGTTTTAATATAATCACGGTCCTTTCGAAACACATTGTATAAATTCGAATCGAAATATTCATTATCAAAGAAACTCTCGTTTAGCCACGTCTCAACGAGAACAAAAATATCATAGTACAGGTGCGAGCTCAAGGCATAAAGCAGCTTAGATTTGGTTCTCAACCCAGAAACATTTTGATAATATATTTTTAATTTTTTGGCAGGATTGTTATTAACGGAACTGGTTATCGTTGTTGTGTTGATACACCTTCTTGGTGAAAAAAACGAAACTGACGAATTTTCACAAATTCAGGCCATATAGCTGGATTAAGCACCTTATCAAATGAACATTCCGAAACACCCAATTTGAAATTGACTTTGGTTAGGCTATCTATGGGAATGTCTTTCTTTACCAATGTATGACATATCAATAAATTGAATTCAATTTTAGCATGACTTGAAACATACGATAATATATCAGATTCCTTAACAGTAGGCGAAAATGACGAAATATGCAGGAACTTGAAAACTGGAACTACTTTTAACTCGCTGGTATTACAATTACCAATAACAATGGGCTTACTTAATTTCCTTCGAGTACTTTTTGCTTGAATTTCCCGCTGGGTTACTTGGCGCACTGTGGATGCTGGTACATTTACCGAAGCAACAGCAGATTTAGCAACAGATGCAAATGTAGGCGTAGCAGAGGCTTTCGACGCAGCATGAGGTGTCACTGCTAGCTTACGCTTAACATTTTTAGTGCCTGCAGCATTACGCACTTTAGATTGGGACGTTGACGTCATTTCACTATCAATAGGTACATCATTGACAGAAGGGGAAGGCAAAATAGTAACGTCATCATTTGTGCTCATTTGAGGTTCTGACTCATTTGCAATTATGTTTTCCTTTATTTTTGAATTTATTGGCTTTACACTCTCAGCATTCGCAGCAATAACTTCAGCGGTTGTAGGCTGCTTTGGTAGGTTTATTTAGCAACAATGCTACTAAGATTTTTAACCCCAATAGTTAGTGTTGAGAGAGCGGAATCTTTAGCATCAACCTGAGAGCGCAAAGAGCGAACTTCGGCAATAAGATCATCAGATTTCAGCAGTAGATATTTGTTGTCTTCATGCAATGCATTGCCACGTAACAGAATGTGTTCATTCTCTTGCCTTACTTTACTAAGCTCATTAGCAAGAAAAGCAATTTGATGCTTCGGATTATGCACATCTTCACTGACATCAGATATATTATTTGTTTTAAGCGGCAGAGTTGACAGGGGCTGCGAACGTATAGATGAGCGCCTCTCAGCTGAGCAGGCTTTGCAGAAAAAAGGCTTTCCTGAAGTGAGCAGAAAATCCAAGTCACTCTGAAGCAAACCTACACATTCAAGGTGAAAAAACTCTTTACATCCATTGCACTGCACTTTTGGATTCTCACGATTCACTTTTTGACTTATGTTTGTGTTAATGTATGTTCGTTGTGCAGAAATTATGATTTGATTGGTATCATTTAATTTATCCAACCGTCACTCTAATAGTATTGCACTTTGTCTTTTTTTATTATTTCTTAAATTTTACCCAAGAGAAAATACGAAAAAAATACTATAGAGTCATTTTTATTTTATTTTTAAACTCCTAAAGTGTACAAAACACAGAGCGATTAGTAAAGCACGTCCAAACAAGATGAGCTTAAGTTATCGTAAGTTATTGTACATATTTCCTGGGTTTCTCTGCACATGGATGCTTTGTGGTTAA
Source organism: Eurosta solidaginis (assembly GCF_040869045.1). Classification (NCBI taxonomy): domain Eukaryota; kingdom Metazoa; phylum Arthropoda; class Insecta; order Diptera; family Tephritidae; genus Eurosta; species Eurosta solidaginis. Next base: position 84,019,013 of record NC_090320.1, on the reverse strand, counting down.
AACCCCAACACTTTTAACATCTCAAGACATCTAAGCTTTCATAAACAATACACCGGTCCCATCCAATATTCAATCTTTTTATTTTCATAACGCTCTCGAAAGCATCTCCATCAATATCAACATACGCATTAAACGAACGAGGTTTCTTGAAAGCGGCATAAACTTTAGTGCACTTTATATATTTAAATTCAATATCGTTTTGCTTTTGAATTGCTTCCTGTACCTTATCACATTCTATCTTTGACGATAACCCGCATACTAGAATTTTAGGATAACGCATACCTGGAAGAACAACGTCATAATTTTCACTAAGCTTGCCCTTGATTTCGTCTGCTAAAATTCCTCTGTCATCACTATTTATACAATTAATTGCAATAGCCGCATTATTTTTTTCTTAATTCCATTTATTTTCACTTTTAGGTCTGCTGGGTTAACAAATGCCTTAACATCAATTTTCGTTTTTTCACTCTCTTGGTTTGTTTTTGGTTTCAGAATCACTTGTGCACAACTCATATTTTTCTTTAGTTTCGCTGCATATGATTCTTTCTCAACACCATCTTTTTTATTTACGATTGCCTTAACTTCATCGCATATCTTCACACTCTCTTTTTATTACTTTCAAGCTCTCGACTCATAGCTTCTGATTGATCTTTAAACTTGAGAGAGAATTCTGCAATGCCCTTATTAACAGCTGCAATCTTATTTTCACTAGCTATTTGCGTTGCCCTAAGCGATTCTATTCTCTCTGCATAGCGCGCTTCAACGGCTTGCAATTACTCTTTTATTGCACGTTCCATTATATTACTTGTTTCTTTATTATCTTCTTTAAACTCTCTTAAGTAGCTTGCATTCTTTTTCAACTTCTCATTTCTTGAAGCACATCGTCAATATTATGTATGTACTGTATACACTCATCACACATATATCGAAGAAATACATTTGACACTAAATTGTTTAAGCTCGATTTGTCTATTCCCGCGCATTTAGGTGTTTGATGAAACTCTTTTCCGCACACCCCCGCACATCAGAGGCTTGTTTGCCACGTATTGCGTTTTTGCATTTATAACAGCCAAACATTTTTTAATATAAAGATATTGCATGCGCGAACTTCGGTGGAATGCAGCGGAGCGTAACAAAATTCTAGTAGGTCACTTTCACCACACCAAAAACTTTAACACAATTTTTAACATAATTTAAGCACAGATATACACTGATTGGAGTTTTAGTGAGTAAAAGTTACAATTCTGAACACATTAGCTGAATAAAAAGTGTACAAATAATTATTAAATAACAAATACAGACAGTGGTAGTTTAACAAATTCTGCTGTGGTAAGTGGTGAATGTGACCTACTAGAATTTTGTGAAGCTTGCCTCACACGATTTTTCGTCTATGCAATGTCTCTATATTATATCGTTTCTGTAACAGCAGCCCATAACTGCGCTGCTTTCTCTTTTGGCACAACTGTTTCACTTTATTTTTATTTTATTAAATTGGCAAATTTATGTTGTTTAAATTTGAAATGCTCATGCCATTCCACAGACTGTAAATAATTTGTGTTTTATAGCTGGTTTTTTTTTTAATTTTGCTTTATATTTATTTTGTTTGAGTAATTAAACTCCCGCTCTTTTGAAAATGTACGACCGTATTCAATGACTGCCAAACATACATAGATGGGGTAAAAGTCTGTTGAAATGTACTTAACACGGTGAGTATAAAATAAAAATGTAAGTACAAAGTTGAGCGCTCGTTGGTATTAGCGGCGCCTTTTGAGCAACACCTATCTACATACATCCGCTCTATATTGAGGAAAATACGGCTGCGGCCCGAACAGTGACGATGCTTCGTGACATGGGCTATGGGCTTTCCCATCCGGACATTCCAGCATTCTGACCAACTTTGACTTCATTCAAGACCAGGTGTGTCAAGAACTGCGTTTAGTGCAGCCATCCCGTCGAGAGAGGAGTGGGGAAAATAATTAAAATGGGGCATACTGGTTAATTGGTTCAAGGATAGGTCACAGTTGGACAGAAGGTTGGATGAGTGGTTTTCTGTCAGTAGTTCGATGAAAGCCGCTAAGCAGACACTACCTCTTGCAGGAAAGTGACATCTTTTGACCGTGGATAGCAAGCGGTCTGTTAAAGTTATTGGTTTCACATCTTAGGTGGGCATCTTTGAACGGTGATTGGGATTTTGACTGGTTACTGCCCAAAAGGCTGCCCATACTATGGCTCACCAAATTACGACTTCTGAATACATTTAAAACTGCTCCAGAAACTTCTGCGGAATTGAAGGATAGTATAAACATGAAAACTACAATCGCAACGGTACAGTGTCTCTTAAGAAAAATGATTTGATGGCATGGCCCATCGTTGAAAAAAAAATCGGTTCTCATCACAAAAAAGCGATCTCGCACGCTAAGCTGGTATTAAGAAAACATAAATTGAGCAGGGGACTTGCTACGATTTATATTCTCTTATGACTGCAAAATACGGTTTATTCAGATAATGTTCGCGAGTCGTAGTAAGTCCCAAATGCACAGGAAGATTGAGTCACAACTACGTTAAGGGTAAAGGTGTGGCACGCAATAAAAACCGTAAAAGTTGCTTAGATGTTGTTAATGAAGAATTACGATGTCTGCATTTAAAACGGCCTTTCACCAAGTATTGGGGGGCTAATCGAGCACAGTAATCTAAACGCTAATGTGAGTCCTAACCACGCATTACAAATCGTAATTAAGTCGTTCCGCGACCAGTTCAGTTTTTCTTCAAAGATAAAGCTATTTTATGAAATATAGTTGCTTTTACGGAAACTACTACGGACTTTCTCGCTTTAGGATACCGCCTAACGAGTTAAGGAAGTATCGATGTTAACCACAAGAAGTAAAAATTTTCGTTACGAAGCTGTTATGGCCGTAAAAACGACGTAACAGGGAACCAATTTTCGTCAGTTTTTTTTTTCACCATAAGTATACATATTAATTTTCATCACTTTATCTGAACTATGTATAGCTTCTTTTACATTTTTCGAAATTACTATTCCGATTTTGCTGATTGTGTTAACTTCTATAAGTGTATATATGCATAATAGCAGAGGCAATATTTAGCATGAATTGTGACGAATATTAGCAACACTAAGGGATACTATCATCTCTAAGCCGATACTAAGCAGTCACTTGTTTCTACATAAACAAATCAATCATTATGTCTACACATATGTACATACGCAGCTGAGAGATACTCACAAAAGTATGCAATCATCAGCAAAGTAGTTATCACACATACACATGCATATTTCTGAGATACTCACAAAAGTATGCAATCTTCAGCGAACTAGTAAATTCTAGAAGGAGAAACGCCTAGAAATAGGCGAACGAGGAATCCGAAGAGTGTAAAAGCAGCACCAGCTGGACATGAGCAATCAATTTGATTTGAACACGCTATCAGTTGCGAAGTATAAGTTGTACTGGTGTACCTGGAAAAGTTACAATTCATCCATTTAATATAATTTTATATCTAAAATCATATCGGGTACGTGGTTGAGTACTTTTCACTTCCGGTGTATATATTCCGGTGCAAGAAAGTTACTCACCACACCACGATCAGAACACTTCCTTTATATCATTTGATACCACTTCAAAAACGACTGACTGCTAGCTGTCAGAAAAGAGCATTGCTAGACTTCCGGAAGGAAACATGTTTTTTGGGCTTTTTTCTTTTCTGAACGAGATATCGAGGAGGTAAGATCAGTGGAGATTAGGCGAATTTGTTTTTTTTTTTTTTTTTTCATATACATATGCACACACAAGTGTGATTTCTAATAAATTCCACCTGCCCGCGTACGCAAAGTTTATTTAAGACCGCAAGTAAAGGGTAAAAAGTATACCTACGCGTAATCTACAATCGGTTTCGCTATTTAAAATCATCTGCACTGATCCCACGCTGAGGCCGACACGCAACTATCAAGACACCCATCCAAGGTGCATGCCACGAGGCCACCTATCGCCGCTGGACCACCAGGAGCCATATCCCAGCTGTGTAGTTTCGCCCACGTCAAATTAATTTCTAATCAAAGGATGGTGCTAAATAATCGAGTTGAGGCATGAAAACTTTTGTTTCTTTTAATAGAATCTTCCGAGCTACATTGATGTTCTCGTTGCATACCTAAAATCCCAATTCATTGTCTGTGGATGGGATAACCTCCAATTTGGTTCATAGATAAGGAGCCGTGTAATGAAAATTCAAAAGCTAGCCGCATTCTCAAGTCGCTCGAAAACGTTTCATAAAAATATCAAAGTTTATATTTAGAATTTTCAAAGACTTTTTCATCACGGAACATGTAATCCATTGTAGTATATAAAAATACGCATTTAAGTTCGCATGGATATTTGACAATTTTTCTTTCCGAGCGATTCTTCAGATTTTGTCCATCAATAACAAGTGTAACCACTAGCCTCCCTCACACAATATCTTTATTGTTTTTGTTGGTTTTTTTGTCTATTCTCTGGGTTGGCGGAATTGTTATAGGTTACATACCCATGTACATACATATTTATTATTAAATGAGAAATCGAAGTTTTTTTTTTTGCTTTCTCATATAAATATTTTCGTTTTAAACTTTGATTTGTTTAGCGCTTCGAGTTTTTCACTCACTCGGCGCTCACTCAAATAAGTAGTTCAGTGGCGTAAATAAAAATAGCCACGAAACGACTCGAAGGTTCCCTAGGATAAATATTGTTTCTTTTTAATCTCTTCGTTGTGTTGCGAAATTTCGTCATATAAGGAAGAAATACATAAAAAGAACCACTATTTGATTTAAAAGAAAGTAATAACTAGTTGCTTGAAGCAGTAATTATTAGAGTTAGGCGAGATAACGCATTCATTTTCAGAACTACGTCACAGCGAGGAGGCCTCAACGCTAAGTCGAATGCTCCACATGTAAGTAACATGGTTATTATGTTTTCTTTTGTAAGCAAATAAAATATTAAGTCGCTTTGATCTATGTACATATTTATGCATATATTTACGTGTGGTTATACACCTGACGATAGTGTGCCTAGCCTTGGTTATTTTATCTAATACTCTCATTTGACTGGAATGATTTGAGTGAGAACCTGTATATGCATACATATATACATACATATGTACATATGGATGAGTTTCTTTCTCTAGTTGCGATTGCCAAAGTTAGTGATTAACAAGTGGGTTTTTTCTTTTTCCAGCTATTTTCTTTTGGTGACAAAGTCATCAATCCCAGCTACATACATATTAGTTCCTTTTTTTAATTTTTTCGCTCTCCGCAAGCATATTTATGTGAATGAATATGTAACCTGTACATATGATTTTCGTTCCTCTTGAAAAAGATAGTTCAATGACCATACATATACAGATCAGCTGTTGAGGTAGGTTAGGGATTTGCATTTAAGTACCCCCAAACAAAAATTGTTAGAAGTTAAGTAATGTAATTTTTTTTTCTAAATTTGGAATTCGTAGTTTGTACAACTTATAAGATAGCTTTTGACCTCTTATCTTTACTTCCAATGTTAAGATTAATCATGCTTTGAATTGTAATAAAAGTATTGTTAACATGAGTACATAAATCTATTAGTTTGGTCTGATTAAGGATAGTGAGAGTGGGTTTATTGGGGGCTTTTTAACCAACTTAAAGGCCATAGTTGGGTGGGTCTAGAGCAGCCAAACCATCTACCTGTGCTGCAAGGTGATGGACGTCGAAGCTCTGAAGGAGTAAGTATGAATGTCAATGGGTAAGTCGATGGGTGTTTTTTTGAGTCGTGTGCAATATTATATTATGTCTAGTTAGGGCTAGGGATTAGGGAGAAGGTGTCTGGGTCCTGCAGCTGTGTAATACCCTGCCCCAGGCTGAAGCTCCGCGAACGAGCCAGTGCACACGCGGCAGTCGTAGGACAAGACTTAACCGGCCCTTCAAGACGACCCTCAATCGTTTCCTTTTTCCACCCTGTCCACTAGTTCATAACAGAAATGGCGCCCGAGCAGGGACTTGAAGAGACGATGAATAACAGCCTCTTGTCCCCATATTTTTATTCCCGTATCGGAATTCGTTTTCGTTTATCCGACGTTAAAATATTTTTATTAGTCTATAAATTTTGGTCAGTGGAACTTCCAAAAAGTTTCGGACCTCAAGACTGGTAGCTTTATGCATTCGGTTTTGACCAGCTGTTGTAAAGTTGTTCTGGCATCATAACCTACTTTCAAAATGTAAGTTATACGCAAATGTCCGCCAGCTGGAAATTAACTCTGACAAGGTTGAATATCTGGGGAGTTTACCGCTTTTGGATGTTGTGTATTTAGATAAAATTTAAGTTGAAATTTTTTTCTAGTCAATGTTTTTTTTCGCTTTTATGATTTTCTTTTTTGCCGTTGTTAGGAGTTTATCCGCAGTATGGCTAAATGCCCGCTGGCTTACCAACACCAGTAAAGTTGACATATTTTAAAAGTTTATGTGATTTTTTTTCTTCATTTTACCTAATCATTTCTTTTGATACATAGAAGTATTTTGCTTCAAAACTTTCTTTCCATGGCTAAAGCCTGTTGGCAGTAAGACCATGCACTCTCCAGTCCTCAGACTACCCATCACCAGTTCGGCCTCTCTCACTTCCGGAGAATCAGACCATAGTAACCTTTTGCTTTGCCTTTTTTATATACCCTTTTTGATATTAATTAAACAAAAAAAAAAAAAAATATAAAAAATAATCCTTTTTTTTTCAAGATACGGCCTAAAATGCATAAATGCATAGACACTAAAATCAAAGATTTGCGAATTTGATTTTAGGAGGAGATTTTAGTTACGAGATTTCATATTGTTCGGAAATTTTTCTTTCGTGCCAGTGAATATTGTTTTTATAATATATACATGTCGGAGATTACAAGTGGACCTTTTCTTTAAAGACTTTTTTTAAACCCTCTTAATTTTATTTGGTTGGATTTTGGTTACGTTCGGGTTAAACTGCGAAAATGGCCCTGCGCCACAGTAATGAGCATGTGCCACAGCAGGTCAATATATGTACGATATGTCGCGACGCGTTCTCTGAGGCAGACGATGTACTAATAACCGGTTGTTCACATCAGTTCCACCGCGCTTGCCTTTTGAATTGGCTGAAAAGGAACTCGACCTGTCCACAATGCCGCAGCAAATGTCGCAGTCGAGATTTTAGCCAAAACACCGGCGCACGGATGAAGACGCGTTCACACCAACCTCCTCAGCACAACCAGCAAAACAGAAGTAGGGAAGTAGGTCTCACCATGGGAGCCTAAAATGAGCAACAGCAGTCCGAAGGCGCTGCCAGTTTGCCTGTCTTGAATGCCCCAGTTGGAAATAATGAGGGAAATGATGACGACAATCGTATCCGCAACATCGTATCTGCGGTGGTATCGGCAAGGCAAGCTACCATTTTTAATAATCTCGAAGATCGCGTATCAAATTTGATCGAACAAAAACTTGAGGGTGTAGTTTCTCAACTAATGAATAGGCTGAACCTCAATGCTCCACCCGCTCAACAATCAAATGTTCCTAGTCCAGAAAGAGTGGCTCCGCAACCTAGTATGCACCGGAACCATTCAACTCCACGTTGGCCTAGAGATATACCGAATTTACCATACCAATCGAACCCCAACTTTCACTAGCAACTTGACCAGCTTCGCTTTAGTGACACTTCAAGTGTTCCAAATGCAGGTAGGGTTGCCCAGCTGATATCAAACTGGGATATAAAGTTTGATGGTTCATCGAAATTATCTGTAGATAGTTTTCTTTATAGGCTTGAATGTCAGGTTTCAGATACTTTAGGGGTAACTTTAATTTACTCTGCGAGCACATTCAATGCTTGTTTCTTAATGAAGCCAAGGATTGGTATTAGCGATACCGACGTACTGTGGAACGAGTTACGTGGCCATCCCTTTGTGAAACCTTACGTACTAATTTTCAGCAGCATCGTACGGATTTTGAAATTAAAGAGATGCTACGTAGCAGAAAACAAGGACCGATCGGAACTTTTGACGAATTCCGTAATGCCGTTCTGAAGATAGCAGAACCTTTGCAGTCACCACTACCTGAAGCCGAATTGGTGGAAATGCTCCAACACAACTTGCGAACTCGGATAAGACAGCAGCTTCTATATATTCTAATAAGCTCGCTAGCGGATCTTCGTAGACTCTGTCTCAAGGGAGAAAGTCTTGCTGGCGAAATCAGGGTTACTAATCCGATGCCAGTAGGGAATATCCGACAACCTACTCGCCGTTATGTTAGTGAAATACCATGTGAGGACACCGAAATCGAAGCTGAACCGGAAATCGACGAAATATCAAAGCAAGCATCCAAGACGAAACAAATTTGCTGGAATTGCCAAGGCGAAGGCCATAGGTACTTTGACTGCCTCGAACATCGGACAGTGTTTTGCTACGGATGTGGAGCACCAAACGTTTACCGGCCGAAATGTAGTAAGTGTAATCCGGAAAACCCGAAACCGGGCGAGGGTCTCAGGAAGATTCCCCGCGACGACCGGAAGTAGCCCCAAATAGGATAGCCGTCCGTCCTAATAAAATTTCCGAGAGCGATTTCAGTGAACCCAATTCACCCATCCGGGAAATTATCCCATACGAAGAGCGTCTCGAAAACTATAATAAAGTTAGGAATAGGATATTTGCAGAGGATATTAAACCAACCAACTCCAAGCGATTGTCCGTACGTTGCAAGAACTTTTGGGAAAAAGTCAAACGTGACCACAAACTTTTAAATAGCGTGGTTAGCTCCATCTACCAGAAGTCTTCCGACTTACGACCATACGCTAAGATAGAGGTTCTAGGTTGTGAGTATTTGGGTCTGTTAGACGGAGCCCAGGTATCTTGTTTAGGCTCCTCGTTAGCGAATACGGTGAAAGCCAAAAATCAACTACGCGAACATGCCACTTCAAGCTGCACCGCAGATGAGAAGAGACAAGTCCTGTATGGTTGTATCGACCTAGAGGTTCAATTTCAAGGAAAACGCAAGACTATTCACTTTTTTGTTATCCCGTCTATGTCCCAACAAGTCATTCTAGGCGTCGACTTTTGGGCAAAATTCCAAATTGCTCCAAATATTATTTCGGAAATTTCGACTTGCCAAACCCCTGATGCAAATGATGCAAACCGTATTTCCTTAAGTGTGGACCAACAGCGCCAGTTAGACCAAATTACGAATAGGTTTCCCAGCTTCGAAAAAGAAGGTCTGGGAAAAACTTCCTTAATGGAATATGTTATCGAGCTTGAACCCAACGTTCGTCCGATAAAACAGCGATATTTTCCGATATCTCCTGCAGTGGAAAAGTTAGTACACGAAGAGATTGATGAAATGATTGGATTAGGTGTAGTCGAGGAAGCTCCAAATAGTCCATGGTCCAGTCCGGTCGTGCTAGTGAAAAAGCCTAATAAAGTCCGTCTGTGTCTCGACTCGCGAAAAGTTAACAGTGTCACCGTTAAGGACGCTTATCCCCTCCCTCATATTGATGGTATATTAAGCAGATTACCAAAGGCTGAATTTATTAGTTCCCTCGACTTACGTCGTGCCTTCTGGCAAATTCCCTTAGCGGAAAGCTCCCGAGATTACACCTGTTTTACTGTCCCTAATCGTCCGCTTTACCGATACCGCGTCATGCCTTTCGGTCTATGTAATGCTCCACAGGCGCTTTGTCGACTGATGGATCGCGTAATGCCTCCTCAATTGAAAAATCAAGTTTTTGTTTATTTGGATGACCTCTTGATTCTATCAGAGACTTTCGAAAACCACATGTCCGTTCTCGCAGAGGTTGCTCAACACTTAAGGAAAGCGGGCCTAAATATAAACGTGGGAAAAAGCTCATTTTGCATCCGCGAAGTTAAATACCTCGGCTACATAGTAGGGAATGGTACGCTTCGCACTGACCCCGACAAAATTTCTGCCGTAACGAACTATCCCGTTCCAAACACTGTAAAGCAATTGCGAAGGTTCCTCGGAATGGCCGGCTGGTACCGACGTTTTGTCGATAATTTCGCAGCCATTACCACACCTTTAACAAATTTGCTAAAAAAAGAGCAAAAATTTCACATGGAACGAGGAGGCCCAGAAATCGTTCAACAAACTCAAAAATATGTTGTGCACTGCGCCTGTCTTAGCAAGCCCGGACTACGAAAAGCCGTTTATCATCCAGTGTGATGCTAGTAAGCTTGGTGTTGGTGCTGTTTTGGCACAAAGAAATGATGAAAGAACCGAAGTCCTTATTGCCTACTTTTCTCAGAAGCTGAACCAGGCTCAGACGAATTATATTGTGACTGAACTGGAGTGCGTCGCTGCAATTCTCAGCCTCAAGAAGTTTAAAGCCTATGTAGAGGGTCAGGACTTTACCATCATAACAGACCACGCCAGCTTGCAATGGCTCATGCGACAGACGGATTTGTCAAGTAGACTGGCTCGATGGGCATTAAAACTACAGGGCTTTAGTTTTAAAATAGAGCATCGCAAAGGTTCGCTTAATGTTGTCCCGGATAGTTTATCGCACCAGAACTTCGACGAAATAACTGAACTAGAAGTCCGTCCACTGGTGGATCTTACCTCACCCGAATTTTTGTCGGAAGAGTACAATAAGCTTGTACAACACGTTCAAACCCACAAAACTCGGCTTCCGGGCTTACAGGTACTGAAGAACAAGGTGTATAAACGCACAGGGCATCCTAATGGTAACGTCGATCGAGAAGCTTTCAACTGGAAGCTGTGGATTCCAAAAATTAATGGCTAACAGTTTAGATCGAAACAGTTCAACACATTTTTAGCCGACCGTGGAGTGAAACATATATGCACTGCTTTATATAGCCCACAGGCTAACGCGAGCGAAAGAGTAAATCGGTCCATCATCACAGGCATTAAGTCATACCTCAAACATGACCAGGGACTTTGGGATGAGCATTTAGGAGACATTGCCGAAGCCCTCAGGAGCTCTTACCACCAGACTATTAGATGTTTACCGTATTTGGCACTTTTCGGCCAGCAAATGATCTCACACGGAAATGATTATAAACTGCTGGGAACTGGGAACGCTTGACGAGAATGTCGCAAGTAGAGCAGATCGTTTAAACTGTATACGTGATACGATTATGAAAAATATTAGCCTAGCGTTCGAATCTACAGCCAAACGGTACAACCTCCGGAGCACTTTGGCGAAACTGTTTTTCGTCGGAATTTTACCTTAAGCGATGCCACGAAGAAATACTGCGCCAAACTTTCACCAAAATTCATAAAAGCAAAAGTCGTAAATGTAAAAGGAAATTGTATATATGAGCTTGAGGATGTAGCTAGTGGAAGGCGGGGAATGTATCATTGCAAAGATATTCAAGAAGTTAAAAACAACGCACCAACACTCTAGGTGGGGGGGGGGGGGGGGGGGGGGGGTGTACTGGTGTACCTGGAAAAGTTACAATTCATCCATTTAATATAATTTTATATCTAAAATCATATCGGGTACGTGTTTGAGTACTTTTCACTTCCGGTGTATACATTCCGGTGCAAGAAAGTTACTCACCACACCACGATCAGAACACTTCCTTTATATCATTTGATACCACTTCAAAAACGACTGACTGCTAGCTGTCAGAAAAGAGCATTGCTAGACTTCCGGAAGGAAGCATGTTTTGTGGGCTTTTTTCTTTTCTGAACGAGATATCGAGGAGGTAAGATCAGTGCAGATTAGTAGAGTATACCTACGCGTAATCTACAATCGGTTTCGCTACCTAAAATCATCTCCACTGATCCCACGCTGAAGCCGACACGCAACTATCAAGAGACCCATCCAAGGAGCATGCCACGAGGCCAACTATCGCCGCTGGACCACCAGGAGCCGTATCCCAGCTGTGTAGTTTCGCCGACCTAAAATTAATTTCTAATCAAAGGATGGTGCTAAATAATCGAGTTTGGGCATGAAAACTTTTGTTTCTTTTAATAGAATCTTCCGAGCTACATTGATGCTCACGTTGAATACCTAAAATCCCAATTCATTGTCTGTGGATGGGATAACCTCCACTTTGGTTCATAGATAAGGACCCGTGTAATGAAAATTCAAAAGCTAGCCGCATTCTCAAGTCGCATCTTTTGTTATAGCCATTTGAAATTTGCAATGTCTTGCTTGAGCGTCCCCACAATACGTGAACAAAGTGGCGAACATAAAAATTGCTGTGCCAAGTTTTGTGAGGGTATATGTATGCTTTTAAGCAAATAAATAGCAGCGTAAATGATGAGATTTTATAAATTTTAGTTGCAATTCCAAAAACGTTGCCTTAAATTTAAAACCCGATTTCGAAAACAAATTCCAAGCTTATATTTCGAATTTTCAAAGACTTTAATACGGCGTTGTTTAAGTCTTAGCCATTTAAGTTTAGTAAAATACATTTTAAGTTTAAGTTTGCTCGAAAACGTTTCATAAAAATATAAAGGTTTATATTTAGAATTTTCAAAGACTTTTTCATCACGGAACATTGTAATCCATTGTAGTATATAAAAATACGCATTTAAGTTCGCATGGATATTTGACAATTTTTCTTTCCGAGCGATTCTTCAGATTTTGTCCATCAAGAAAAAGTGTAATCACTAGCCTCCCTCACACAATATCTTTATTGTTTTTGTTGCTTTTTGTCTTTTCTCTGGGTTGGCGGAATTCTTATAGGTTACATACCCATGTACATACAAGTTAACACGCTGCGGCACCCAACACATTCCATTCCCACACTCTACCTTTACGCGTGCCGCTGTATCAGCATAATTGCAGTCATACCATTTTGCAACCCAACACCCTAATTCAAGGCCAATGATATTTCACCATATACACCTGTGCGAAACCAAGTTCATGATTAGTACCACGTACTAATGTTTACGCAATAAGAACCATAGCAACAGGGCCAGACAGTAGCGTCAGCAAATTATGTTTCACACGATCAACAAGAATCATACCAACAGGGCCAGACAGTAGCATCAGCAAATAATGTTTCACACGATTGTGAAATACTTGCACATGCCCTCAGTGCATGTCAACCGTGAGAACCTAGGGCCTAAGCCAGCGTACCAAATACTGCGCACCCCAAGGCAGCAGAGCAACAATTCTATATAAGGAAGCAGCGCGCATCAAAGTGGCAGTTGCATCGTGGACTACTAACCCGCTTGTTCTATTTCAATAAATTACTGTAAATCTAACTTTTCTGTGTTTCATTCCAGGGCGAGTGGGCCCTTTAATTTTTTTATTGTTCAAGGACCTTCAGTCCTTTACTGGCGCCCGAGCAGGGACCAGTAGTGAAGTGAATTGGAGTGAAGTGGAAAAATTAGCTAAATTAAAGCTATATTTAAAAAAAAAAAGAATTAAAAGCCAATAAGTGAAAGAAAAAATTAGCTAAATTAAAACTATATTTAAAAAAAGGAATTAAAAGCCAATGAGTGAAAGAAAAATATTAGGTAAATAAAGGCTATAAATTAGAGTGAACAATTAAATGCTAATCCTGGTTACGTGAGTAATACTTCTTGTTGTTTCCATATTTCTTCTCTTTCGTCTTCCAGGATGGATTCACTCCAGGTTACATTTACAAATTTGACAGGTGCCTTGAATGCACTTATGGACCAAATAAATGGTTTGGAGAGGCGTGTATGGTGCTTGGACACACTCCAAAGCAGAATCGCTTAGATAGAAGCTGCTACCCCGGTGCGAGAAACGGTAGAAGCTCCTGTTCAACCGCGAGCTCCAGCAACTGAGGCGGAATTAAAGGATATCTCGAGGCTTCCGGACTCCGTAAAAGAGTTACAAATTTTTAATGGTAATCCAACGATGTTTGTGTCGTGGGTGCACGCTGTCGAAAGCATCCTTAAGGACTTCGAGCCAGTGAAGAATAAGCCCATCTATCGGCATCAATAATCGCATCATCGCACCAATGAACACCATGCCAGAACGCATGCATGGCCTAGAGCGCAACAAGGCACCTCCGTTATCACCTAGGACGACGTACCGTCCCCAGGAGCGTCGATATCTATTTGAAAAACGAGGTGGATACACCGTACCAAAACGAGATCCTCCAACAACCTCTCAGCCACCCATCGAGGAAATGGACGTAGACGAATCTACCCAGTCCCGTAAGGTAAATTATATGAATAGACCGAATCCTTTTAAACGAGGTGCAAAGTCAGACAATCTTCCGCGGAAGCAGCAAAGGCTGTTCAACATAGAAACAGAAAGCACCAACGACGAAGAGAATAACTACCTACAGAAGGCACAAGATGCACAGGAGGAGAATTTTTTATCCGACGGCCATCTAGCGTACCTTACATAGAGTACGTACTCCCCGACGGCCGCATCCTAGACTTTCTCATCGACACCGGTGCCAATAAAAATTTCATCAGCCGAACGGTCGTAAAGCAAGGTAATCCGGTCGAAAACCCTTTCTCCGTGAAATCAGCTGGCGGGAATATTCTCATAAAAGAAAAAATTTATTTAAAACTATTTAAAGACATAAGTAATGACTCTGAGACAACATTCTTTGTGCTCCCAGGATTGACATCATTTGACGGGATCATAGGAGACGACACACTTAAGGATATAGGCGCTATAGTTGATAGGAAATCGAACATCCTGAAAGTAAACAAATACAAAATTCCATTGAAAGCTCGCACATCTACGCAAGTGAATTATACGTTGTCTAAAGATCTCCCTCCTGAGACAGAATGAAAATTGTGTAACCTTATTGATGAATTTAGCGATCTTTTCTTACCCCTTAACGGGACGGAATTAGTAGACACTTGCGTACAAGCTGAAATTAAGACAACAACTCCCGAACCCATTTATAGCAAAAGCTATCCCTATCCTTCTTGTATGAGGGAAGAGGTCGACCAACAAGTGTACGAGTTGTTAGAAGAAGGGGTTATCCGACCATCCAAAAGCCCATATAACTCTCCTATTTCGGTGGTTCCTAAGAAACCTAAGCCCGATGGGGAGAAACAGTACCGAATGGTGATAGATTACAAAAGGCTTAACGCTGTAACGATCCCTGACACCTACCCTATTCCGAATACAAACGCCACCTTGTGTAGTCTTGGCAACTCTCGCTACTTCACAACTATTGATTTGACTTCTGGGTTCCATCAAATCCCCATGAAGGAATCCGACATACCAAAAACTGCTTTCTCAACGATAAACGGAATGTATCAGTTTTTGAGATTACCTTTCGGCCTTAAAAACGCACCGCCCATTTTTCAACGCATGATCGACGACGTATTGAAACAATATATCGGGAAAATCTGCTATGTTTACATAGACGATATTATTGTGTTTGGTAAAGATGTTGATGATCATTTGAAGAATATCGAAATGGTATTTTCCCAATTGCTACGATCCAATCTTAAAGTCAATTTAGAAAAAACACGTTTCCTGCAGACTGAGGTTGAATTTTTAGGGTACATCAACACTCCCGAAGGAGTTCGTCCCGATCCAAAAAAGGTGGAAGCCATGAACTCAATTTTGCCACCATGCAATTTGAAGGATCTAAAAAGTTTTTTGGGAATGACCTCCTACTATCGGAAGTTCGTTCGGGACTATGCCAAAATAGCTAAGCCATTAACAAACCTAACGCGTGGGCAAAATGCACAAATAAAGGCCAGTGCATCGAGGAAGGTAGCAATACAACTTGACAGCGCTGCTTTGCAAGCTTTTACTGACCTGAAGCGTGTGCTGACCTCTTCTGTCATTTCCTGATTTCGGCAAGCCTTTTAACCTAACAACTGACGCATCGAACTACGCAATTGGGGCAGTTCTATCACAGGGGGATATAGGTACGGATAAACCAATTGCATATATTTCTCGTTCCCTAAACCAGACTGAAGAAAACTACGCCACCAACGAAAAGGAGATGTTGGCCATTGTATGGGCATTAGACAATTTGCGATCGTATTTGTACGGTGCCAAAAAGATAAGGATATATACCGATCATCAACCGTTAACCTTCTCCTTAAGCTGCCGTAATTATAATGCGAAATTAAAAACGTGGAAGGCACGAATCGAGGAGTATAATTCCGAAATAATTTATAAGCCAGGGAAGGCTAATGTGGTTGCCGATGCTCTTTCACGTCTGAAGACCGAAGTAAACGCTTTAACGGATTCTGTGGTGGCTCAACCGTCAGGAAGCGAAATCGGAAACAATGATGAAAATGCTGCATCGGAAGCAACGATACACTCCGCTGAACAAGATAATTCCGATCTGGTACCGCATGTAGAGGTACCCATAAACGTCTTTAGGAATCAGTTAATATTTAGGGTAGGTCAAGAATCTCGATGCCATGAGCAACCGCATCACGGTTACCGTAGATATTTTGTTTCTTTACCAAACATCGATAGATCGAACCTCATTCCAACTCTTAAGGAATGCCTTAATCCTAATGTCATAAATGGCATAAAAATCCTTGAGGAATTCATCCAACTGTTGCAAAACGTGTATACGGATAATTTCCACAGGTAGAAAATCAGGATAACTCAGCGCCTAGTGGAAGATGTAACTATCCTTGACAGAATTTTCAATATAATCCAGAAAGAGCATCGCAGAGCACACAGGAACCCGAAAGAAAATCGGGAACAGGTTTTAGAAAAATACTACTTCCCAGGTATGTCAAAACAAATTAGGGATTACGTTAAGCAGTGCGAAGTCTGTAAGCTTATCAAATATGACAGGCACCCGGCTAAGCCTCATCTCCAACCGACACCGATTCCCAGCCACCCATGTGAGATCGTCCACATGGATATTTTTGAAATCGAAAAACAAAAGTTCCTTAATTGTATAGACAAATTTTCGAAATTTACCAAACTGTTCCCTATCAAGAATAAGTCGTCCATTTATATCCGAAAGAAACTTACCGATGTTTTACATTATTTTTCCGTGCCAAAAACCTTGGTCATGGACAACGAGAGGGGATTCCTAACACCACTCGTTCTCAATTACATTAGGTCTCTCGGGATTGAAATCTACCAGACGCCTACACAACGGAGCGAGACCAATGGCCAGGTGGAAAGGCTACATTCAACCCTGATAGAAATTTATCGATGTTTGTCTAAGGATCTTCCCAGAATGACTCCCAAGGAGAGGGTGGCGATTGTTGTAGATAGATACAACAATACTATCCACTCTATAACAAAAAGAAAACCGGTGGATGTATTCTTTAACAGAATGGCTACTAAACTATCAAGGCCAAAGAGACTTTAGGGACCAAGCGCACGCAAATATCAAGGCTCTCTTATTCCACGAACAAGAGAGTAGAAATGCAAGGAAAAATATAACCCGCTCGCCCCCTCGGAACTTTAATAGTGGTGATGAATGATTCATCGCCAACAAACAAATAAAAGGGAAACAAAAGGCACTCTATAAAAAAGAAGCCGTTGCCGAAAACAGAAATGTTACCATTACCATGGAAAGTGGAAAAAAATTCCACAAAGTGGATGTAAGAGGTTAATGAGAAGCTTAAGATCATTAGAATCCGGAGGTCCGGATGCCAGCGTTAATGCGCCTGTAGCCGTTGAAGTTATAGCGGTTCAATTCCCTTTATCTCACTGGTGTGGGATAACTGGTTTGAAGGGGTTCAATTCCCCCAAAATGATCTTCTGCTTACTTGCGTGAAGTCATCCGTGCCACGAGTAGGTCGTTTGCAATTATAAACGCTTACGAATAAAAGGGATCAACGCGGACCTTCCATAGTCAAGTTAACACCTATATTCCAATGCAAATGAAAAAATATGCGTCACAAAACATAAATTGCAAAATAAATGCAAGTATAAGCTGCGAAAAAGGCGGCAAACATGCGTAAAAAGAAACGCAAAATAAAAAAATAAATAAAAATAAAAAGAAAAAATAAAGAAAAAATATAATAAAAAAAAGAAGGGGAATGCAGATTCTCTCTCAAAAAAAGAAAAAAATTCTTTTGCATGAAATTTACTAACAAATTAACAATTCTAAATTTTGCCATAACCAATAACACTAGTCGAATTAGAAACTTGCAACTAATATAACCAACTACTTCACTACTGGGTTCCCAACTAATGGAAATAGAAAAACCTTCTTAACATAACAGACTTCACCAACTTTTACTAATTCACCTTCCACTATGCAACTCGAATTAGGATAAGTTCCTAGAATATTCTTAAAAAATGTATTGTATGAATGAACGACTGTTAGAAATTTCATAGACTAGCTTAGCAAAATAGACACTAAGATGATACAATTTTTACTAACATTACTATAATTCATAGCATCTGCCTCTGCGCAACCGCGCACTCTTATGAGATATTTAAAATAGACTCACCATTGGCTACTATACGAGATGGGTACGGTTGGATCATCGATGGACACTTTAAGCTCATTCACATAATAGATCTGGAGCGCTATGACTTGGCAACGGCTCAACTGGAGCGTTTATTAATCAACCTCAATGAAACAACAACAACAACGGAGGTACTGCTGTTCCAGCTAAATAGAATTCACATGCACTTAAACCAGCTAAGAGGGCACAACCTTGCGAGATCGAAGCGATCCATTAATTGGATAGGGTCTGCCTGGAAATGGGTAGCTGGATCACCAGATGCCACCGACTGGGATAAGGTCCTCAGCAACGAGAACTCCCTTAATCAAAATAATAACAGACAATACAAGGTAAATAACGCAATCTTCAAGAAAACTAACGAATTATTGCAGAAGCTAAACACCATTGTGACGATAACAAATGACGTCGTTGAGCGGAGAACCAGGGAAATGCTCGAACAAGATGTCCATGTGTTTATCTCTGCCTAAAGTCACAGAAGAAGGATTCAACAATCTTATCACACGAGCTAATATTCGGAGGGGCCACCGGATAGAATTGGCCTACAAAACTATTCTTACAAGCAAACGCGAGACGTATGGCATAAAGGGAGATTGCTTGCACCTATCCTCTGCAATGGTATGCGAAACGAAATCCATGGAATTATTACCGGAGGCCGGTTGTTTGGCGCGTCTCCTCAAGGGCGGAGAAACAAGTTGCCCTTACCTAACAAGCAACGCATCCACCATCGAAATAATCAAAGAGGATACAATTTTCCTGAACAATTTCGTTGGCACCATAAGTTCAGGTAAAACCACTGCTAATCTTAACGGATCCTATATTCTACAGGTAGACAATGAGACGGTAGTGATCAACAACCAGACATATTCAAGCATTACAACCTCAGGAGTTCAGGTGCTGCCACCAATCCTAACTAGTGTCACGAACCACACCATGGCTTTAAACCTCGATCTGGTACATGGAATGGCAATAGACAACTTGAAAATATTGAAACTCCTTAAGGTTGAGACGAATTGGTTCATGCTATCCGAGGTATCAGGACTACTACTACTTATGGTACTAATTTGGTTTATCTGGAGGAAACTCACAGCAAGGATCCACTTACCCGAAATAAAAATCGAGAACCGACTTAGTCCAAGGATCGAGAAACCCCCTTCGCCATCCAATCTGCGGGACGCAGATATTTAAAGGGGGAGGAGTTAACACGATGCGGCACCCAACACATTCCATTCCCACACTCTACCTGTACGCGTGCCGCTGTATCAGCATAATTGCAGTCATACCATTTTGCAACCCAACACCCAAATTCAAGGCCAATGATATTTCACCATATACACCTGTGGGAAACCAAGTTTATGATTAGTACCACGTACTAATGTTTACGCAATAAGAACCATAGCAACAGGGCCAGGCAGTAGCGTCAGCAAATTATGTTTCACACGATCAACAAGCATCATACCAACAGGGCCAGACAGTAGCGTCAGCAAATAATGTTTCACACGATTGTGAAATACTTGCACATGCCCTCAGTGCATGTCAACCGTGAGAAGCTAGGGCCTTAGCCAGCGTACCAAATACTGCGCACCCCAAAGCAGCAGAGCAACAATTCTATATAAGGAAGCAGCGCGCATCAAAGTGGCAGTTGCATCGTGGACTACTAACCCGCTTGTTCTATTTCAATAAATTACTGTAAATCTAACTTTTCTATGTATCATTTTAGGGCGAGTTGGCCCTTTAATTTTTTTATTGTTCAAGGACCTTCAGTCCTTTACTTACATATTTATTATTAAATGAGAAATCGAAGTTTTTTTTTTGCTTCTTTCTCATATAAATATTTTCGTTTTAAACTTTGATTTGTTTAGCGCTTCGAGTTTTTCACTCACTCGGCGCTCACTCAAATAAGTAGTTACAGTGGCGTAAATAAAAATAGCCACGAAACGACTCGAAGGTTCCCTAGGTTAAATATTGTTTCTTTTTAATCTCTTCGTTATGTTTCATATAAGGAAGAAATACATAAAACTAACCACTATTTGATTTAAAAGAAAGTAATAACTAGTTGCTCGAAGCAGTAATTATTAGAGTTAGGCGAGATAACGCATTCATTTTCAGCACTACGTCACAGCGAGGAGGCCTCAACGCTAAGTGGAAATGCTCCACATGTAAGTAACATGGTTATTATGATTTCTTTTGTAAGCAAATAAAATATTAATTGGCTTTGATCTATGTACATATTTATGCATATGTTTACGTGTGGTTATACACCTGACGATAGTGTGCCTAGCTTTGGTTATTTTATCTAATACTCTCATTTGACTGGAATGATTTGAGTGAGAACCTGTATATGCATACATATACACATACATATGTACATATGGATGAGTTTCTTTCTCTAGTTGCGATTGCCAAAGTTAGTGATCAACAAGTGGGTTTTTTTTTCTTTTTCCACCTATTTTCTTTTGGTGACAAAGTCATCAATCCCAGCTACATACATATTAGTTCCTTTTTTAATTTTTTCGCTCTCCGCAACCATATGTATGTGAATGAATATGTAACCTGTACATATGATTTTCGTTCCTCTTGAAAAAGATAGTTCAATGACCATACATATACAGATCAGCTGTTGAGGTAGGTTGGGGATTTGTATTTAAGTACCCCCAAACAAAAATTGTTAGAAGTTAAGTAATGTAATTTTTTTTTCTAAATTTGGAATTCGTAGTTTGTACAACTTATAAGATAGCTTTTGACTTCTTATCTTTACTTCTAATGTTAAGATTAATCATGCTTTGAATTGTAATAAAAGTATTGTTAACATGAGTACATAAATCTATTAGTTTGGTCTGATTAAGGATAGTGAGAGTGGGTTTATTGGGGCCTTTTTAACCACCTTAAAGGCCATGGTTGGGTGGGTTTAGAGCAGCCAAAATGTCTACCTGTGCTGCAAGGTGATGGACGTCGAAGCTCTGAAGGAGTAAGTATGGATGCCAATGGGTAAGTCGATGGGTGTTTTTGTTTTAGTCGTGTGCAATATTGTATTATGTCTTGTTAGGGCTAGGGATTAGGGAGAAGGTGTCTGGGTCCTGCAGCTGTGTAATACCCTGCCCCAGGCTGAAGCTCCGGGAACGAGCCAGTGCACACGCGGCAGTCGTAGGACAAGACTTAACCGGTCCTCCTAGACGACCCTCAATCGTTTCCTTTTTCCACCCTGTCCACTAGTTCATAACAAAGTGTTATTGTGAAGTATTTTCAAAGTAGTCTAATGAAGACCATTTTGCATTATTGAATATTGGAGTTATTTATTCAACAGTTTAGCGATACGACGTTAGTAGAAGGTTGCAAATAAGCGGAATTTCCCTAAATTCGTTACAATTGGTGTCAGAAGTGGAATTGTTGAATAAATTCCGAAGATTTCGAATACAACAAGGACATGGCAAAGTGGAGTGAATTGAGGATCCAGCAACTGAAGAAGGAGTTGGAGAGCCGTGGATTGAATACAACCGGCAATAAACTCGAACTTCAGGTACGACTACGAGAGGCAATGGAAGCAGAAGGAATTAACGTGGAAGAGTATAACTTTCATCTTGATGGCGATGAAACAACAAAATTGGAGGAGAAAAATTAAACACCGCAGACAATGGCGAACACAGACTTCAACACGATATTAGCTGCAAAATCTGCACAAACGTCGACAGTAACATCCAAGATGGAAAAACAACTAGAATCCCAGGAGACACGCATAACATCGAAGATTGAAGCACAAGAAACGCGTATTGCAGAAATGTCGACACAGACTACATCCAAGATGGAAAAACAACTAGAATCCCAGGAGATACGCATAACATCGAAGATTGAAGCACAAGAGACGCGTATTTCAGAAATGTCGACACAGATTACATCCAAGATTGAAAAACAACTAGAATCCCAGGAGACACGCATAACATCGGAGATTGAAGCACAAGAAACGCGTATTTCAGAAATGTCGACACAGATTACATCCAAGATGGAAAAACAACTAGAATCCCAGGAGACACGCATAACATCGAAGATTGAAGCACAAGAAACGCTATTTCAGAAATGTCGACACAGATTACATCCAAGATGGAAACTCAACTGGAAGAACAGAAGACATATATGGCATCCCAACTGGAATCGCAGGAGACACGCATAACATCCAAGATGGAAGAACAAGAGGAGCGCTTATCATTGCAGGTGGCACAAATGTCTTCGCAGTTAGAAGCACAGGAAGCAAGGGTAACATAAAAGCTGGAAGCGCAGAATGTAAAAATTGCTCAATTTCAGGCATAAGTCGATGATTTAAAAGGTCGTATGGAGCAGTTGCAACTAAAGCGCCCAGCAGTTTCAGCGAGTAATCCAAAGGTAAAAACACCATCCTTTGAAAAAAGTTGCCAATGTCCGCCCCTAAATTTGAAGATTATGTTGTAAGAATTTCGGAAAATTTTTTTTTAATTTTTTTTGATCCTTCGAAATTCAGCCCTTCAAATAAGGGAAAAGAGCGGACCACGCCCACATTTTTACTTTTTCAATTTGCTGAACGCGTTAACAAAAAAATAAAATTTCGAAATGTAGAATTTCGAACTTCGTTAGCCGATTTTTTTTTGGAGGCTATCTTCGAAAAACGGAGATAGTACTTTGTGTACTTAAGCCTTAATCTGTACAAAAAAGTGGGTTATGTCCAATACCCAGAAAAAAAGTTGATTTTGTCGCATAGCGTTATTATTATAAATACGAAACAACAAGTTTGACTCACTTATTTACTTTGACTTCCCCTGTTCATGATATTTGGCATACCTTTATTAACTTTTCAATGCAAACCCTGCAATTTTTCCTCCAAAAATATCATGAGTTTCAGGTCTAAGTATAATAAGAATCAGGTAAAGTAACAGTTGCAATAAATATTGAAAGTGCTATAACTTCTTTGTTTATTATTTTAGTAATATGGTTTCAAAGCAACATGTTCTTGAATTTTTAAGTACTTTCGTTTGGTAAGGAAAAAAACATACATACATTAAAAATAAAATTTTGTTCGCTGACGTAATCATATGAAAACGACTTCATAGCTTAAAAGGACATTAAACGGGAATGTGAAACTTCTCAAGGCCAAAATAATGACATATGAGTTTTAAAAATCGGACGTCAAAAAACCAAGTTACAACGAAAAAACATTTTCGGCTGTATTTCGAAGGATCAAAAAAAATAAATATAAAATAATTTCCGAAACCCTCTCAATATAATCTTTAAATTTAGGGGCGGACATTAGCAACTTTTTTTTGTATGGGGACCAACCCAGTCTAAGGTACATTCATCTTTCAAAGAACTTTTCTCTCGAACACTCCCAGAGCCGCTTCATCCGATGTTGTCATGGTCCATGCTCCTGCACCATATATCAGGACGGGTACGATAAGTGACTTGTAGAGCATGATTTTCGTTTTCCGAGAGAGGAATTTTCTTATCAATTGCCGACCTAAGTGGCATTTATTGGCAAGAGTGTTGTTGTTAGTGTTAGTGCTCAAATAATAAATAGTGTTAGTTCCCAACTAAACGAAGCCGAATCGCTGCCAACAGTATCGTGGTTGCCAATGCGCATATGCGCTGACTCTTTGCTCGATGAGAGAGAGAGAGAGATAGTTATTTACTATATTACAACAAAGAATTACAAAAGTAGAAATTGTAAGACTATACTGTAAAATAATAAATAGTGGATCTTAGACAATAACATTAATTGCTGTGTGTCTACATAGCACATATAGTTAAAAACAATAGTTTAAACAAGTTCTGTTACAATATATTCCCTATATTTAACGCAACTACTTATATAAGAGCGTAGCGAGTGATAGTTACCACCACTAAGAATAGTTAAAACCTTTTGTAGGTCCAAAACTTTCTCACCAAAACATTGAAAACCGATATCTTTGTAAATAGGACATAACCCAATTACATTTTTAAAAGCTCTTGCATTGAGGTTTAGCAAGCCACCCCTAGCGCGAAAGATCAGACTTATCGCGTAGGCTGAAAACTCATCGGAGAAGTAAGTAGCGTCCATATGAATCAAGTACGGGTAAAGATCGTGTGACCTAGAGTGCAGCGCACTCTCGGTGTAGCTAGCAAACTCTTTTTGCAGCAATTTCTCTAGTACTACAGGAATTCGCAGTTTTAGTTCCGCAGGCGAGAAATCACGCTGAGGGTCCATATCAACACTTACATAAACATTTTCCCAGCTTTTCACCCAGTACGAGCCTTGACGCACTGTCTCTTCAGCTACAATGCGGGGCAGTCTATTCGGTGATAAACTAAAACAGCGCGCGATATAATACATGTGCGTGCTTAAAGTAAGGTAGTACAGCGAACATAAACATGATTCGAGGTGCAACATATAGTTTGGAGTGTTAGATGGCAGAAATATTAGCTTTTTTATAAAGAACCGCAGGAGTTTCTCTACGGACTCAAACTTATCAATACCCCATAGTTGCGCACCATAAAACATGATAGACCTGGACGCCGCTTCGAAAATTTTCATCTTTTGCGAGATGGGAATCCTGGGATTATTTATATATTTGAGCCACGTAGCAACTATAGCAGTTTTAGCTTCTGGCAGTTTCGCATCTAAGTGCTTTGTGAAAGAAAGTTTATAATTTAAAAGCACGCCTAAGTATTTGTACTCATTTACAATCTCAATAGTGTCATTACCATAATTCCAACAACACCCCGCGGACATCCTGCTAGCTTCCCTAAAACTAGAGAGATTAACTGTCAACCCCCACTGCTTACTGTAAAGGTAAAGCGCATCTATCATTTTCTGTAAATCTGTCGCAAAGTCTGCCAGAAGCACAATATCGCCAGCGTACAAAAGAACTTTAACTACAACGTCAGCAACTTTTACACCACAGTGGAGAATGTCACTTAAGTCATTAATATATAAAGAGAACAGAGCTGGACTTAGCATGCATCCTTGCCGTACACCCTGTTTAACAGAAAATGGTTTCGAAAGCGTTCCATCCATACAAACCTGACTAGTTGCGAAGTACCTCAATAACGTGACTAGATAGACCGAGCTGGGCAAGCTTGTAGAGAATTAAATTCCTTGGAACTGTGTCAAAAGCACATGAAAAATCTACAAAGAAAGCGAAAGTTTTCTTTTTCGCACTAAAGTTCAAGTGTACAATACTGGTCAGGTTGAACATATTGTCAATTGTTGAATAGTTTTTGCGGAAGCCCGCCTGAAACTCGGTAATAACATTATTGCATTCGAGCCAAGCGTTAATGCGACTCAGAAGCAAAGCAGCGAAAATCTTATATATGGTGTCAAGCAGTGATAGTCCCCTGTAGTTGGAAGGAAATTCAGGGTCGCCTTTTTTGAAGAGGGCGATAACAATTGCGCTGCGGAAACATTGCGGAATCTTTTTCTTAAGAAATGTTGCATTGAACAAAGCCAGTAGTTCTGTTAAGAGACACTGCAGGGCGTACTTGTAAAATGCATAAGAAATTCGATCTTGACCCGGAGCTTTGTTGTCTTTTAGACTTTTCAATACAAGCTGTAACTCGCGGAGCTCAAAAGGAGAATCGAGAAAAGGGTCTATCACTGAAGGTAACGTCCAATACATGCAAGGTGCTACTAGATAACAATAATTTGAAGTGGTTGTAGAAATCTCTCAACGACAGACTACACGACACCCTATGGGGTTGACTTTTCAAAGAGTTAGCAATCCGCCACCAGTCCCTTGTGCTTCTCACAGTACTTAAGAGGTCAATATCCTTTCCTTCATATTCCAGTTTTTTTCACAGAGCAAATCTTGTAGTAACTTGAACGTAATGCGACAAACGATATACGACCTGCTTCCAAGCCACTCCTCCTCCACTCGTCTAGGTGTACTAACATTTTTCTACGGGCTTTAAAGCACTGGTTGTCAAACCAACTATTTTCTGGGACGTATTTTGATTTTCCAGGACCATCCGGGGCAGCAGATTTTATTTTATTTTGTGAGGAAGACACCATAACATCAATGCTAACATCTGTAATGTCAAAACTGCTGCTGGGCATTGAGCTAATAAGATTGACATACCTTTGCCTTGGGTGGGCAGGTCCTAGAGGTGGCCTTACCGTTTTTATCTGAAACGTCCAAAATTACGCAAAGCGGCATATGATCAGAATATTCTTTTTTGCTAACTGAAAGGCTCTTAACGGCTGGTAGAAGCTCAAAAGAAGATATAACGTAGTCTATAACAGAACACCCTAAAGCACTGCAAAACGTAAATTCGCCATTCATATCACCGGCTGACCTACCGTTTAATATAACTCCGCCCACATCCTCGACAAAATTTAGTAGCTTTTTGCCTTTAGCATCTAGCACTACATCCTTAGATTTCCTGCTTACCTGTACACCCGAACGACCAGACAGTAAGTTTTTGTCAAACAATTGATGTTCAACTACGCGCGCGTTTAAATCACCCAAAACACAAAAAGAACCGGTTGCTGCGAAGCGAAAAAGTTCTCTAAGAGCTTAAAATCATCAACCCATTTGCTGCAGTTCAGATACTGAGGGATTAACACATGTAGGTTTACCGACAGTATCACACACTCAGAAAGACTAAGAAATTTTAAATTGTAAACAGCTTCCAAACTCCTCTTAAAACCAAAAAGACACCCTCCGCTAGCGCGACCAGCAACATGCGTCTTAACCGCATCTACCTAATGTAGTACATAATCTTT
Source organism: Eurosta solidaginis (assembly GCF_040869045.1). Taxonomy (NCBI): domain Eukaryota; kingdom Metazoa; phylum Arthropoda; class Insecta; order Diptera; family Tephritidae; genus Eurosta; species Eurosta solidaginis. The sequence goes on along the minus strand of NC_090320.1, from coordinate 83,991,927 downwards.
AAAATGGTGAGAGGATTTTGACCTGTCCTCGTAAACAACATGAGTCTCAAATAAGAAAAAGATATCGAATGATTTTATATAATTAAAAAAGTTTTTAAATTTAAGCTTACTATGAAAGTTGGCGATATTGTATGATAATACTTTAATTTGTGCTACCATCTTGGGTTGACTAACAGTATTACCACTCCTCATGTTTGCACCATCAGACCGGGCAACGTTTAGTTTTTTGCTGTCATCTTACTTAAAATGCTATCATACGTTATATCTAACCTGAAGAAGGTTTTCTCCATAGTAACTCCGAAGTAAAGCCTCCGCCGGTTCACCGTCACACATTAGGACTTTGTTTGCGTTAAACGCAATCCACTTTTTGTTTATGCACATAGCATCATTTCTTACATATATGCTCTGAGAGCGGTCCAGCTTCCAAAGATCTTTTTTTAATTGCAGCAATACTTTCTTGCTCTGTTGTTTTGCAGCATTGAGATCCTTCTCTAAAAATATTGACGACCCCGACAGTTTTTTAGCGCTTTTGAACACATAGGTAGCCATCTCTGCAGAAGCAAACTCAGCAATCACGCCCATTTCTTTGCTCGATGATAGCAGGTACTTGGTTTTGTCCTCATTCACCATCAAACCCATCTTTACCGCTTCTTTTTCCAGTTTGGTTGATGATATCAATGTCATCAGCATATGCCAGCAATTGCACGCTTTTAAAGAATATTGTTCCAGAGCGGTTAAGTTCTACAGCTAGTATAATATTCTCGAGCATCAAATTAAAGAAATCGCACGATATAGGGCCACCCTGTCTGAAACCTCGTTTAATTTCAAATGGCTCGGAAAGGTCCTACCCAATTCCCAATCTAAGAACACTTAAACTTCTATCGTCGGGCATGCACTCGTCCGACCATATTTTGCAAAGAAGTTTATGCAAGCTCCGCAGCCAATCTATCAGCACCCGCGGCCTTGTTGATTTTTAATCTGGTTATTGCTTTTCTGGCTTCGTCATAATCAGGTGGGGGACATTTGTTCCATCATCATCGGTTAAGGGACCGGGTTCGTCATGCCTGTGCGGCAAATCGTTGTCCCCATTTAGGAGAGCAGTTAAGTGTTCCCTCCATAATCTAAGTACTCTCTGGATATCAGTGACAAGGTCACCGTTTTCGTACTTACAAGAGTTTGCCCCGAACTTAAAACTTTCCGTCTGTTGCCGAATTTTTTGGTAAAATTTTCGTGCGTAATTCCTGGTGGCTAGCAGCTCAATCTCCTCGCACTCACTCTTTCTGCCTCTGCTTTTTTCTTCCTAAAAAGACGCTTCGCCTCGCTATAGCATTCACACACTCCAAGTGTGCCAGTCGAGTTGCGAAATCATTGGCAGTCTATTGCGATTACAGCCTTTTGACGTCTAGCTTTCCTTGTGTTTTTTGTTCCTTGGTTTTAGCCGCGCAGAGGCGGGCGCGTATTTTGGCTGCGACTAAGTAATGGTCCGAGCCGATGTCAGGTCCTCAGATCGTGCGCATATCTAAAACACTGGAGGCATGTCGTCCGTCTATCACAACGTGCTGATCTGATTGCGAGTATTTCGATCGGGGACAGTCATGTAGCTTGATGTATCTTTTTATACATGAACCTCGTGCTTGATCTGACCATGTTTAGAGTACCCGCAAAGTCAATCAGCCCCAGTCCATTAGGAAAAGTTTCATTGTGTAGGCTGAACTCTCCGACTGTGGGCCAAAAACGCCTTCTTTGCCCACCCTGGCGTTAAAGTCACCAAGCACGACTTTTATATCTTTGACGAGGACATAATCAGCCGGGCATCTGCAAAAATCCCATTCAGGGAGCAGACGTTCCAGGCACATTCCCTCAAATCATTGTCCTTCAAATGGTTGCCATGGTTGTCATCAGTAAAGGGTTGCTTTTTATCCGAAGCTTGTCTTTTCTGGCGGCCACCGTGGTGTGATGGTAGCATGCTCCGCCTATCACACCGTATGCCCTGGGTTCAACTCCCGGGCAAAGCAACATCAAAATTTTAGAAATAAGATTTTTCAATTAGAAGAAAATTTTTCTAAGCGGGGTCGCCCCTCGGCAGTGTCTGGCAAGCGCTCCGATTGTATTTCTGCCATGAAAAGCTCTCAGTGAAAACTCATCTGCCTTGCAGATGCCGTTTGGTGTCGGCATAAAACATGTAGGTCCCGTCCGGCCAATTTGTAGGGAAAAATCAAGAGGAGCACGACGCAAATTGGAAGAGAAGCTCGGCCTTAGATCTCTTCGGAGGTTATCGCGCCTTACATTTATTTTTTTTTTATTTGTCTTTTCTTTTAATTGGAGTGTGGTTTAATGTGGCGGGTCCGAGGCCCAGCGCACAACCCGCTTACAGGGGATGAAAATCAGCCCTATTCTGCATTTCGACTTGGATTAGAATCTTTTCGATTTGGCAATTTTTGTAATCTGTGTTCCAATCTCTTTCGATCCAACTTCGAGTCGTTCGATTTTGTGTATTCTGCATTTCGATCGTATTTCCGTTTTTCTAAGTTGCAAATTAGTTGTCGGAAAATATTTTCTTTTTTTTTTATTAATTTATAACATAATTTTAACAAAAATGTAAGAAAAACTTGTTAAGAAACGTAGAAGGCTTGATGATGATTGTTTTTTTATATGTTTTCAGGTCAAAAACAACATGTCGATGTCGAAATCCTTGGACGTATTTGCCCCGCAAAAGTATCTAACACATACTTGAAAGCATCCTTATTAAGTCGAAAATTTTTTTTTGAACCTAAATAAGAAAATAAGTCATTAAACTTTACCACTTTAAGTTCAATTTCTTACAATTCGTCACTCATCTCAAATGGATTACACAAATCTCGCAATATTTACCTTTCCATTCTCGCCTGGCCATTTTCGTATGCGTTGCTTTTCCACTCCACAAATAATGTCGCGGCTATTGATTCCATTATAACTAATAGACAGCTATAATATGTGTCTATTCGTTGGGTCCATATGGGTTATATGCCAAAGCAAGCTGCCGGAGTAGAGGAAGGTGAAGCGAAAACGTAAACAATCCTTGCGGAAAGAATAAATAGATCTTTTTTAAAGTATTTTAGGCCAGTGCAATGAAATTAGCACCCATAAAATTCAGGAAATGTCAACTATATTCGTGTAGGAATCCGTTTTAACAAAACTTGGTGGCCACCGCAGGGAATTGGCCAAAAGAACGACAAAAACACATTTACAATTATGAAAGCACTTCACTAAAAAAAATATAACACTGCGACAATATATTCTATTGCTTTTTTTTACAAAATGGCGTGGATAATAAAATATAAACGTTTTTCAGTGTTTTTTACAAATTTTCTTTAATTTATTTTGTTCCAATGTTCACACATTCCGTACAAACAGCTGATTTCGAAAAATCACTTGCTCTTCCTCTTCTCGTTACGACTCCGTCGTAATGCAGAATGCCCAACTTCGATTAAAGCGGAGCGTAGAACGGGAACGTAATCGAAATGCAGAATAGGGGTGAATATTATTTGCACGCATATATAGCGATCCGCTTGATCCAAGACAGACGCCCGCTTGCAGCCGCACCTCGTGGTGGACAGACGCTGCCGATGAAAGATCCCCCCGCTAGCCCTTAAACCGGGTATGTCAGAGTGACCTCACATTAGCGCACCACTAAACGGATATTCAGTGGCTACCCAGAGGATACTTGGCCACAAGCAACCGGGTGAATGGCGGTCAGAAGCTTTCCCCAATTTCGTGGACTTCTACACATGTCTCCACCGTGGTACACTGGCTTTATGAAATGGTATCAAGCTGATCTTGATCTAGTAGTAGTAGTAGAGTTTATTTATTTAGCAATTTAGCTACTTTTTAAATTATAAATTAAATGTAGTAATTCAATATTACATTTCAAATCTTAATCATAATTAACTTTAACAAAATCAATCACTTTTCTCTTAAATATGTACATATTATATTCAGAATTTATTTCCATCGGCAATGAATTAAATAAGCTAGCCCCTTTATAAAACAAACTATTTTGTGCCGCACTTGATATTAGAGGTGGTCTTCTAAAATCAATATTGTTCCTAAGGGGATATGGTTGTATATCAGCTACATAGCATATCTCGACGTTAAACATAACACGCTGATTTACAGACATCCATTTCAACATTTCAAGAAGGGTTGAAATCGATGTCATTACACTACATTTAAGAATAGATCTCGTAGCTTTATTTCGGAGTTTTTTCATTCTATCTATACTTGACATTGTGCTTAAGAAAAGGATAGTGGAACAATATTCAAAATGTGGTTTAACTATCGTGTTGTATTTGGCACTCCTTGTAATTATGGCCTGCTGCGCTACATTTTGTATATATTTCCTGTGTTTCGCTGCACATGGATGCTTTGTGGTTAAAACCCCAACACTTGTAACATCTCAAGACATCTAAGCTTTCATAAACAATACACCGGTCCCATTCAATATTCAATCTTTTTATTTTCATAACGCTCTCGAAAGCATCTCCATCAATATCAACATACGCATTAAACGAACTAGGATTCTTGAAAGAGGCATAAACTTTAGTGCACTTTATATATTTAAATTCAATATCGTTTTGCTTTTGAATTGCTTCCTGTACCTTATCACATTCCATCTTTGACGATAACCCGCATACTAGAATTTTAGGATAACGCATACCTGGAAGAACAACGTCATAATTTTCACTAAGCTTGCCCTTGATTTCGTCTGCTAAAATGCCTCTGTCATCACTATTTATACAATTAACTGCAATAGCCCCATTATTTTTTTTCTTAATTCCATTTATTTTCACTTTTAGGTCTGCTGGGTTGACAAATACCTTAACATCAATTTTCGTTTTTTCACTCTCTTGGTTTGTTTTTGGTTTCAGAATCACTTGTGCACAACTCATATTTTTCTTTAGTTTCGCTGCATATGATTCTTTCTCAACACCATCTTTTTTATTTACGATTGCCTTAACTTCATCGCATATCTTCACACTCTCTTTTTATTACTTTCAAGCTCTCGACTCATAGCTTCTGATTGATCTTTAAACTTGAGAGAGAATTCTGCAATACTCTTATTAACAGCTGCAATCTTATTAGCTATTTGCGTTGCCCTAAGCGATTCTATTCTCTCTGCATAGCGCGCTTCAACAGCTTGCAATTACTCTTTTATTTCACGTTCCATTATGTTTCTTGTTTCTTTATTATCTTCTTTAAACTCTCTTAAGTAGCTTGCATTCTTTTTCACTTGACTTCTCATTTCTTAAAGCACATCGTCAATATTATGTATGTACTGTATACACTCATCACACATATATCGAAGAAATACATTTGACACTAAATTGTTTAAGCTCGATTGATCTATGCCCGCTCATTTAGGTGTTTGATGAAACTCTTTTCCGCACACCCCCGCACAACAGAGGCTTGTTTCCCACGTATTGCGTTTTTGCATTTATAACAGCAGCTCATAACTGCGCTGCTGTCTCTTCTGGCACAATTGTTTCACTTTATTTTTATTTTATTATATTAAATTGGCAAATTTATGTTGTTTAAATTTGAAATGCTCATGCCATTCCACAGACTGCAAATAATTTGTGTTTTATAGCTGTTTTTTTTTTTAATTTTGCTTTATATTTATTTTGTTTGAGTATTTAAACTCCAGCTGTTTTAAAAATGTACGACCGTATTCAATGACTGCCAAACATACATAGATGGGGTAGAAGTCTGTTGAAATGTACTTAACACGGTGAGTATAAAATAAAAATATAAGTACAAAGTTCAGCACTCGTTGGTATTAGCGGCGCCATTTGAGCAACACCTATCTACACACATCCGCTGTATATTGAGGAAAATACGGCTGCGGCCCGAACAGTGACGATGCTTCGTGACATGGGCTATGGGCTTTCGCATCCGGACATTCCAGCATTCTGAACAACTTTGACTTCATTCAAGACCAGGTGTGTCAAGAACTGCCCCTAGTGCAGCCATCCCGTCGAGAGATGAGTGGGGAAAGTAATTAAAATGGGGCATACTGGTTAATTGGTTCAAGGATAGGTCAAAGTTGGACAGAAGGTTGGATGAGGGGTTTTCTGTCAGTAGTTCGATGAAAGCCGCTAAGCAGATACTACCTCTTGCAGGAAAGTGACATCTTTTGACCGTGGATAGCAAGCGGTCTGTTAAAATTATTGGTTTCACATCTTAGGTGGGCATCTTTGAACGGTGATTGGGATTTTGACTGGTTACTGCCCAAAAGGCTGCCCATACTATGGCTCACCAAATTACGACTTCTGAATACATTTCAAACTGCTCCAGAAACTTCCGCGGAATTGAAGGATAGTATAAACATGAAAACTACAATCGCAACGGTACAGCGTCTCTTAAGAAAAATGATTTGATGGCCCATCGTTGAAAAAAAAAACGGTTCTCATCACAAAAAAGCGATCTCGCACGCTAAGCTGGTATTAAGAAAACATAAATTGAACAGGAGACTTGCTACGATTTATATTCTCTTATGACTGCAAAATAGGGTTTATTCAGGTAATGTTCGCGAGTCGTAGTAAGTCCCAAATGCACAGGAAGATTGAGTCACAACTACGTTAAGGGGAAAGGTGTGGCACGCAATAAAAATCATAAAAGTTGCTTAGATGTTGTTAATGAAGAATTACGTTGTCTGCATTTAAAACGCCCTTTCACCAAGTATTGGGGGGCTAATCGAGCACAGTAATCTAAACGCTAATGTGAGTCCTAACCACGCATTACAAATCGTAATTAAGTCGTTCCGCGACTAGTACAGTTTTTCTTCAAATGAAGAATTACGTTGTCTGCATTTAAAACGGCCTTTCACCAAGTATTGGGGGGGCTAATCGAGCACAGTAATCTAAACGATAATGTGAGTCCTAACCACGCATTACAAATCGTAATTAAGTCGTTCCGCGACTAGTTCAGTTTTTCTTCAAAGATAAAGCTATTTTATGAAATATAGTTGCTTTTACGGAAACTACTACGGACTTTCTCGCTTTAGGATACCGCCTAACGAGTTAAGGAAGTATCGATATTAACCACAAGAAGTAAAAAATTTCGTTACGAAGCTGTTATGGCCGTAAAAACGACGTAACAGGGAACAAATTTTCCTCAGTTTTTTTTTTTCACCGTAAGTATAATTTTCATCACTTTATCTGAACTATGTATAGCTTCTTTTACATTTTTCGAAATTACTATTCCGATTTTGCTGATTGTGTTAACTTCTATAAGTGTATATATGCATAATAGCAGAGGCAACCTTCATGCTAAATATTGTGACGGATATTAGCAACACTAAGGGATACTATCATCTCTAAGCCGATACTAAGCAGTCACTTGTATCTACATAAACAAATCAATCATTATGTCTACACATATGTACATACAGCAGCGGAGAGACACTCACAAAAGTATGCAATCATCAGCAAAGTAGTTCTTACACATACACATGCATATTTCTGAGATACTCACAAAAGTATGCAATCTTCAGCGAACTAGTAAGTTCTAGAAGGGGAAACGCTCAGAAATAGGCGAACGAGGAAACTGAAGAGTATAAAAGCAGCACCAGCTGGACATGAGCAATCAATTTGATTTGAACACGCTATCAGTTGCGAAGTATAAGTTGTACTGGTGTACCTGGAAAAGTTACAATTCATCCATTTAATATAATTTTATATCTAAAATCATATCGGGTACGTGGTTGAGTACTTTTCACTTCCGGTGTGTACATTCCGGTGCAAGAAAGTTACTCACCACACCACGATCAGAACACTTCGTTTATATTATTTGATACCACTTCAAAAACGACTTCTAGCTGTCAGAAAAGAGCATTGCTAGACTTCCGGAAGGAAACATGTTTTTTGGGCTTTTTTCTTTTCTGAACGAGATATCGAGGAGGTAAGATCAGTGGAGATTAGGCGAATTCGTTTTTTTTTTTCTTTTTCATATACATATGCACACACAAGTGTGCTTTCTAATAAATTCCATCTGCACGCGTCCGCAAAGTTTATTTAAGACCGCAAGTAAATGGTAAAAAGTATACCTACGCGTAATCTACAATCGGTTTCGCTACCTAAATCATCTTCACTGATCCCACGCTGAGGCCGACACGCAACTATCAAGAGACCCATCCAAGGTGCATGCCGCGAGGCCACTTACCGCCGCTGGACCACCAGGAGCCATATCCCAGCTGTGTAGTTTCGCCGGCGTCAAATTAATTTCTAATCAAAGGATGGTGCTAAATAATCGAGTTTGGGCATGAAAACTTTTGTTTCTTTTAATAGAATCTTCCGAGCTACATTGATGTTCTCGTTGCATACCTAAAATCCCAATTCATTGTCTGTGGATGGGATAACCTCCACTTTGGTTCATAGATAAGGACCCGTGTAATGAAAATTCAAAAGCTAGCCGCATTCTCAAGTCGAAGAAAAGTGAGAAATCTAAGGCTAAAGACGCAAAAAAGACTGGCGCCGTTAAAGCCAAGCCAATCAAGCCACCGCTAAGTCAAAGGCAACAAAAGCAAAAGCAACTGCTGCCAAACCAAAAAAGGCTGCAACTAAAAAGCCAGATGCATAAAAGGCATCAGCTAAAAAATAAATATGCTACGTTTTTTGTGATAATTTACAAGGACACAACATTTATTAATGTTGAATTAACAACAAGCCCTTTTCAGGGCTACAAAATATACAACCAAAAAGATCCAAATTTATTCAATTATTTACGCAATACGTCTGACTACAGCGTTGCTTTGCCATAATAATAAACCGCCCTAGTGTCTGACACTGTAAGTCAGCCCTAGCGTGCTGACCAATTTTAAAATTGAAGTTTCAATTGTAAAACAAAATTAAAAATTTTCATCGACTTAGAAAAATTCATATCTCTTTGTTAATTTATATTTTGTGGCCCTGAAAATGGCCTTTTTGTTAACATTTTTCACTTTTATACATATTTTCCTCAGTCGCACAAATTACTTGGAGCTTGTGTATTTGGTAACAGCCTTAGTACCCTCACTCACGGCATGCTTAGCCAATTCACCAGGCAACAATAGGCGTACGGCAGTTTGAATTTCGCGACTAGTAATTGTTGCCGTTTATTGTAATGAGCTAAACGTGATGCTTCAGCAGCAATACGTTCAAAAATGTCATTAACAAAACTGTTCATGATACTCATTGCTTTTGACGATATACCAGTATCAGGAGTACTTGTTTCAACACTTTATAAATGTAGATGGCATAACTTTCCTTCCTCTTACGCTTCTTCTTCTTGTCGTTTTTATTAATATTCTTCTGAGCCTTACCGGCCTTCTTAGCTGCTTTACCACTAGTTTTAGGAGGCATATTTAATTTTCACAAAATCACTTCACTATCCCTAACACTTTTTAATAATTTTCTAAGTGTCAAAATGCGCACCTTTAAGTGTATTTTTTCCGACAAACCATTCAAGCTGTTCGTAACGATTCGCTAAATATTACCGGCATTAGTTTGAAAACATGCGATTGGGGTTGCTCAATGTACAAACGAAAAAGTATATAAGCGCAGCACAAATTGCGTTTAGGAAATAAAGTGCCCAAGCTATTCAGCTAATGTGTGTATTTGTGAAAAAGTGTATTAAGTGAAATATATAACAACAATGTCTGGCCGTGGTAAAGGTGGTAAAGTAAAGGGAAAGGCAAAGTCACGTTCAAACCGTGCTGGTCTTCAATTCCCTGTCGGTCGTATTCATCGTTTGTTACGTAAAGGCAATTATGCTGAACGTGTTGGTGCCGGTGCTCCAGTATATTTAGCTGCTGTTATGGAATATTTGGCAGCTGAAGTTCTTGAATTGGCTGGTAATGCTGCACGTGATAATAAAAAACTAGAATTATTCCACGTCATTTACAATTGGCTATTCGTAACGATGAAGAATTGAATAAACTATTGTCTGGAGTTACCATAGCTCAAGGTGGTGTATTACCAAATATTCAAGCAGTACTTTTGCCAAAGAAGACCGAAAAGAAAGCATAAGTGATGTAATCGCCGATTTATATTCTTGGACGCCAAATTTAAAACCGTCCTTTTCAGGACGACAAAATATATATACAAAGAGATTAATTATATTGTCATATATATGTATTTCTCTATTTTAGAACCTATTACAACACTTTTTGAAAGAAAAATTTAAAAGGGCATGAGTACACTTTTGGAAAATTTATTTTTTTAACGAAATCTGCGTTAACAACTACTTCAATTAATAAAATACTGTTTGAAAATATTCATAAAAAAGTTGACTTACATCATTTTCCAGAAGAAAAAAAAACTGAGCAACATTAAAAAAGTACAGCATACACGCTACTACATATTGTATGTATATATGTACATATGTTTGTATGAGCATCTCGACATAGGCGCAAAAAGTTGTGGCTTGTATTCATACGTACCAAAGGTACAAACACACAACCGTGCATACATACTAATGTATGTGTTTAGCAAATAAATGTGTATATACTCGTGAGTAGGTATACACACCATATTAAGGGTAAAACTACAGCTGCTACTATCAAAGAATTTTCATTTTATTATTTTAACAATTAATAGTTGCTTCAGTTATTTTTGATCTTTTTTGTTTAAAAAAATTTGTGGTCCTGAAAAGGACCGTTTATAATAATTATTAAAATATGGAATTAAGCACGTTCACCACGTATACGTCTAGCCAATTGAATATCTTTTTGCATAATTGTGACACGTTTTGCATGAATGGCACACAAATTTGTTCATTTTCATATTTTTAAATAGATTTGCCCAATACTCATCTTCGTGAATCGTTAGCAACTCTGAAATTATCATGTCCATGTTTCTCCTGTTGGCAATCAGGGTAGATTTGCGATGAGGCTCTACACACCTAAATATTTGTCTCCTTATTTTTTTCCTTTCTCTAATAAACTGGAGAATATTATTCGGAAGATTGAGGTTGCATTTCTTTTTTAGCTCTACTATAGGGACATTCTTTTTAATAGCCTTTTCAAAAGTTTTTTCCAAACTTATTACGCACTCGTCGATTTCTACCACGCTCACATTTCTATCAGCAGGCAGAGGTTACGGGCGGAACTTTGAGCGGATCATTAGTTATGATTATCATTTCAACCGCATCATGGTCTGAATCATAATCTAAAGTTCTCAGTGAGTTGGAGAAATATTCATGAAATTTTATTGTAACGTAAGCGGATATAAGAAAGTAATCCAAAAAAGAGCTGCTCACAGGACGCGAGGGCAATTTTGTGGGTACAACTTGTAAAAGATGAGTACCATCTAACCAATTGGCTAATTCTCTGCCGCTAAGGTTTGTAAAAGAATGCCCCCAATTCGGATGCCTAGAATTAAGATCACATCCAAGATCTACTTGCTTAGCTGTTACAGCGTCTATTATGTTGCTTAGATTTCTGCTTATTAATTTGCAATTGGGAGGCGTATACATGGCTACAAAAGCCACTTTTTCACCACCTACTAATTCAATTTCAATCGCGATATTTTCTATGCTATTGCATATTGTATTTAACTTAGAGTATTTATAGCACTCCTTTACACAGATAGCAGTGCCTCCTCCGTTATTCTCAGTACGATACTGAGCGACAAAGTTATACCCATCAAATAGTATTTTGTGTCTGATATTGAGTTTATGCTCAGCTATCAGAAGCACATCTGGGTTGTGCCTTTTTAGGAATATGTTAAGAAAATGCCTCTTCTTTTTTGATATTAAAGAGCTTACGTTTATGAAAATGCATTTTAGGTGTCTAACCATCCAAACGCAATGTCAAAAATAGATTAAAAAGTGCTTGTGATTTTTCCTCATCACTGCCCATTGCTTTATAACTTTTGGAAAAGTTTTCTATTTTGGTTAGACACCCAAAAAAGTCTTTTCCTAATAGTCTTTTGCAATCTTCATTGATTGCGTTAAATTTTACATCGAAACCAGATTCCCTAATAAAATTTGGCTGAGTAACGCCACTTAATTTTGCCGCATACGATACACTATTGTTAATATATGTTGTTGCAGCCGATCTTGCTGCTGGGTTTGCTGCCTTTTCGATTTTCTTATTACTTTTAGTTCTTAGCCTGTTTATTATTTCTATCCTTTTCGGACATTTTTTATCATTGGCCGTATGGCCTTCTCCTAAACAATTTGCGCATTTGACTGGCAGTCCTACGCGCTTCACTACTTGTCCTGAAGATTTGTCGGTGCAAACGAAATTATCTGTATTCAGGTGTTTGGGAGGAACTTGGCAGTTTCCTGGCCCGTGCGACTCACTACATTTGACACACCTAAATGGCATGTTACAGTTACTTGCAACGTGTGAAAACCGTTGAAAATTTTTGCATTGAATGGGTGAGTCATTTTTGAAACCCTGAAAGCTCACCTTGCAGTTTAAAATATATTGAATTTTTTTAAATTCGGCAACGTTAGAGTCCCTAGATATTTGGACTAACCAGTTGTACTTTAGCTTTTTTAAATTTATTATCTTTACACTTATATCCAAGTTATTTAGGTAGTCTAATACTTCACATTCTTCATATATGTGTGACAACTTTTTGATAATCATAGTGTATGGTTTAACCTCATTTGGCGTAAATGTATAATAACAAATTTTATTGTTAGTTAGATATTTTTTAATTATATTGTAATCTTCCATGGTTGATGGGCTAACATGGGTAACGTTTTTATTAATTATATTGAAACAAAAATTTTTGTGTCCCAGTAGACCACTAAGCCTTGAGGCTATTTCTTTGATTTTAATATTATAACATACAAATATTGGAGGCTTGCTCCTTTTATTATGGTTTTTGATACTCACATTTGTTACTTTTCTTTCTTGTGTTGCTGCAGACGTCATTAATTCCGCTGCTACCTCTGCCTCCCCTTCATTGTTCATTTTGTCAGTTGTTCCCCTGTTCATGTTGTCCTCATCTTCTCCAATTCCATCAGTGTATTCAACCTCTGTATTATAATTTATGTCTGTCACCTCCTGATTCGATTGTACTTTAGGCACACTTGCACTTGCACTAGCCGTTTCATATGCTTTGAGCCGATTTTCCAGCTCATTAATTTTATTTTCAAATTGTTTATTTAAAATCAAAAGTTTTTTGTTGTATTCAACAATTTTAGAAAAATCGGAACTAGAGTCCAAAGACCCATCGTCACAATCACGATTATTGCGTCGCCTTTTTTCCCGCCGACTCTTCTTCTTCCCATTTTGGGAAGGTTTAGTCGGACTGGATTGTTTTAAATATTGATTTTTTGTCTTATCATCCCCTAGGGGAGCAAAAGAGTTATTAGTGTCCATTTCACTATAGCAAATTCAATTGCATACACTACACCTAGTAGCTATTGTCAGTAATCACTTGCTCTTTACTTTGTACGAGCCATTTCTCACTTTTAATTTTCACAATTCAAAATAAACACTGATCACTGAACACTTCACTTAATGTGACACGAATTTTTTTGAACCTAATTTTTATAAATATGGAAATACATATAATAAAATACACAAAAACGTTTCATTTGTCCATTTTTTTAGGGTTGCAATATTGTGCGAGTTAAAATGAGATAGAAATATTTATGCCACATAATGGTAGCTCACTCAATGTTGTGGATTTTTGTATAAATAGCAGCTACGTTCGGTAACCAAGCTATTAGTTGTGAAGTGAAGTGATCAAGTGAAGTGTTCTTGTGAAAGCTAAAAAAAGTGCTAAATAAAAAAAATGACTGGTCATGGCAAAGGTGGAAAAGGTTTAGGTAAAGGTGGCGCCAAACGTCATCGCAAAGTTTTACGTGATAACATCCAAGGTATCACAAAGCCAGCTATTCGACGTTTAGCACGTCGTGGTGGCGTAAAACGTATATCTGGTTTAATATATTGTAACGAATTTGCTTGCAAATCCTCTTATTTGCAATCCTCTGCTAAGTTCGAATCACTAAACTGTTGAATAAATAACTCCAATTTGTAATAATGCAAAATGGCCTTTATTAAAGTACTTCACAATACACTCAAACTGTGCAACGAATAGCTTGCTTAATAACCACACTGATTGATAGCTCAATGAAACTCTACTATTCAAAATAATACTGCTATTGCTCGCTAGATATCGTCTTAATCGCAACTGCTTGACAACTCAAATCAAAGTGAATTCCTTCTTACTCGCCTGCACCGCTTTTATAGTTTATGCTGCATACTTCTAGGCTCTTCGATTTCCAGAAGTTACTAGTTGTTTCGGCTGCACAAATTATTGCCCTCTCTTGTGACCACTCAGATAAGATATATGCATGTGTTTGTAGTTTACAGTCTCCCGCACACACATAAGCGTATAAGTAAATTCATCGGTGTGTGACATCTCATCTCTCGCTGCCTTGTATGTAAATGTTGCTCGTCGGAATGTGTACATATGTGTAGACGCAATTATTGATTCGTTTATGTAGATACATAATGATTGAATTATTGATGTGAATTCACGTCACTGCTTAGCATCGGCCTGGAGATGGCAGCACTCCTCAGTTTTGCTAATATTCGTAACACTGCTCTCCACCTAAGTCTGATCGTCCCGATCAGACAAATCTCCCAATCTAAACGCCGCTAGCATCTCCAAATGTACCGCTCTTCTCATCCGTGGTTTCCCAGTGGTTTGTATGCGGTAGATGGTATCATTGATCTTCTTCACAACTTTGTACGGGCCTTCCCAACTGCACCGAAATTTGACTGGAACACCTTTCCGCCGGTGAGGGTTGTTTAACAGTACCAAATCTCCCGCCAAGAAACCTTCCGAATTAGAGTTCTTGTCATGCCAGTGTTTCATCTTACTACTCATTACCCTGGGCCGTTCCTTCACACTCTGTTGTTTGGTCAATGAACCACTTCGTAGAGCTTGCGCTGGACGGATTTGCTTTGCATAATCGGTATCGTTCCCACATTTCACAAGAGTAGTGCGCTCCGGCTTGAAACTACCCTCGCATTCTTTCTCGGAAATTCGTTGCTTCGTTTTCCTGCGTCTTTTAGGTTTTGTCAATGCCAGTGTTTCTCTCGCAGGTACTTTTGATTTTGATTTATTTGGCCCATTCGATCTATCAACCTCTGCCTTTGACTTTCGTGGTCTTTGTCGAGTCTTTTCCACCAGTACCCGATTACTGCTGAACCCTTTTTCCAAACTAAAGTTAAGTGGTATGTCCTGGTTCTTATAGCGCATAATTTTCCTCCGCATATCGATCCTGACATCATGGTCAACCAAGAAGTCCACTCCCAATATGACTTCATCAACGATCTCCGCCACAACGAATTTGTGTAGAACCATGACTTTTCCAATTAATACCTCACATACCACTTCGCCTTGGACTTGATTATATTCGCCTGTTACCGTACGCAACCTTGCTCCAGGTAATGACTTTACTCTCCTGTAGACCAAATCAGATCGAATCAAGGAATGAGATGCCCCCGTATCTACAGTCAGTACACGCTCTTTACCATCCACATTACCTCTGACGGTAAGACTGCTTGATTTCCTTCCAATTTGCGACACAGATATCACAGGACATTCAACAGCCGGGGCAAGTTTTCGTTCTTTACATTCGACACGCTCTTGCTCATTTCCGCCAGCTTTGCGTTTACGGCCACCAACATAGTTGGAACTATTAGGACCAAGATCGCAATGACGTGCAATGTGACCTGGGTTGCCGCACTTGAAACATTTAATAACTCCGCCATTCTTCTGTTGTGATTCCTTCAGTGCTTCCAAAATTGTGTCTACCCATTCTGGCCTTTCTACTTCTACACGATGAGCCTTATATGCTGGTTTACTTAATAGGGGGGCAGTTTCCTGAGTCAATGCATGTGATACCGTTTCAGCAAATGTCAGTTTTGGGTTCGCGTATGTAGCTCGCTTCGTTTCCACGTCTCGTATGCCATTTATAAAGCTCTGAATCTTTACCCTTTCAGTGTATTCCACGGGTGCGTCTGCATTTGCAAGATGAGCCAATCTTTCAATATCTGAAGCAAACTCCTGCAATGTCTCATTTGCTTTTTGGTAGCGGTTTTGCAACTCAATTTGGAATATATGTTTCCTATGCTCGCTTCCGTAACGTCTCTCTAAAGCGCTCATCAATGTTTCGTAGTGGTTCCGCTCGTACTCTGGGATGGTCTGTAAGATTTCCGCGGCAGGCCCTTTCAGTGCCACGAACAGAGCTGCAACTTTATCTTCAGCATTCCATTGGTTCACTGCTGCGGTCTTCTCAAACTGTAGCTTAAAGACCTGAAAAGGAACAGAACCGTCAAAGGAAGGTGTCTTTACCTTTGGATTACTCGCTGAAACAGCTGGGCGGTTTAGTTGTAACTGCTCCATACGACCTTTTAACGCTTCTATTTCGGCATCAATTTTGTCCTCGAGTTGTAAAATTTTTGCATCCTGTTCTTCCAGTTTCACAAAGAGCTGCGATGATACCTGTTCCGAAATTTGTGCCGACATTTCAGATATACGTGCCTCTTGCGCTTCCAGTTGAGATGCCAAATGTGTCTTCTGTTCTTCCAATTGTGATGTTATACGGGTTTCCTGCGATTCCAGTTGGGATACCATATACGTCTTCTGTTCGTCAAGTTGTGAAGAAATTTGTGTTTCCTGTGCTTCAATCTTCGATGTTATTCGTGTCTCTTGGGATTCCATCTGTGATGACATATACGTTTTCTGTTCTTCTAGTTGAGATGCCAGTTGCGACGACATTGATGCTACTGTCGATGTTTGTGCAGATATTGCAGCCAATATCATGTTCAAGTCTGTGCTTGTAACTGTCTGCGATGTTTCGTTTTTCTCTTCAATTTTTGTTGTTGTTTCGTCCCCATCAGGATAAAAGACAAACTCGTCCACATCAATTCCTTGCGACTCCATTACCTCTCGTAGCCGTGCTTGAAGTTCGATTTTATTGCCGGTTGTATTTAATCCACGGTTCTCCAACTCCTTTTTCAGTTGCTGGATCTTCAATTCACTGAACTTTGCCATGTCCAAGTTGTATTCCCAATCTTCGGAATTTATTCAACAATTCCTCTTCTGACACCAATTGTAACGAATTTGCTTGCAAATCCTCTTATTTGCAATCCTCTGCTAAGTTCGAATCACTAAACTGTTGAATAAATAACTCCAATTTGTAATAATGCAAAATGACCTTTATTAAAGTACTTCACAATACACTCAAACTGTGCAACGAATAGCTTGCTTAATAACCACACTGATTGATAGCTCAATGAAACTCTACTATTCAAAATAATACTGCTATTGCTCGCTAGATATCGTCTTAATCGCAACTGCTTGACAACTCAAATCAAACTGAATTCCTTCTTACTCGCCTGCACCGCTTTTATAGTTTATGCTGCATACTTCTAGGCTCTTCGATTTCCAGAAGTTACTAGTTGTTTCGGCTACAAAATCGCCAGCCACAACTACGTGCACAAATTATTGCCCTCTCTTGTGACCACTCAGATAAGATATATGCATGTGTTTGTAGTTTACAGTCTCCCGCACACACATAAGCGTATAAGTAAATTCATCGGTGTGTGACATCTCATCTCTCGCTGCCTTGTATGTAAATGTTGCTCGTCGGAATGTGTACATATGTGTAGACGCAATTATTGATTCGTTTATGTAGATACATAATGATTGAATTATTGATGTGAATTCACGTCACTGCTTAGCATCGGCCTGGAGATGGCAGCACTCCTCAGTTTTGCTAATATTCGTAACAATATGAAGAAACTCGTGGTGTTTTAAAAGTATTTTTGGAAAATGTTATCCGTGATGCAGTCACTTATACTGAACATGCTAAAAGGAAAACAGTTACGGCTATGGATGTTGTATATGCATTGAAGAGGCAGGGTCGTACATTGTATGGTTTCGGCGGTTAAATTCATTTTTACGGACATATTAAAACAAAATAAATATACATTCAAACAAACGGTCCTTTTCAGGACCACAATATTTTTTAACAAAGATTTCAAAATTTCTCTAATACAATACATAACAGAAAGATATGTTATTAAGATGTACATGCATATGTAGTATGTATGAATGTTCGTTTAAACTAAGTAGCATATGTATGTATGCATAATGAAAACTCATGCAAATGAATATACCCCGACACAAGCCAAGCGATTTAAATATGTGTATAATAGCAGGATTATTTTCAAAAATTGCATAAGATCATTTTTGTAAAAAATAAACTTAATCTGATTTAAGTAGCAAAAGTATCTGAATACACTAAACTATAAAGTATATAACAAAATTTACTTAAATCGACTTATATCATTTAAAAAAAAAAGGACAAATTCACAGCTGCGAGTATACACATTAAAGTAGCCATACTTATACCAATTTAGGCAAACAAATTTTGCCAACGACCATACCACGCTGAATACATCGGTTCTCGTCCGATCACCGAAATTAAGCAGCGTCGGGCGTGGTTAGTACTTAGATGGGGGACCGCTTGGGAACACCGCGTGTTGTTGGCATATCCAACTTTTTCTTTTATTTTATGTATATATATGTACATAAATATTTTTTTTTTTATTAAATTGCATTTAATTGAATAAATACTTGGAATACAATTTAATATTTCTATAGATTCATCATATAAATACAAAATGAATCTACATGGTACAAATTCATACTCATCCACCTATTATAGTACTTAAAATGGACGCTGATGTCCGATTATATTCAGATATGTATATTATAATCATATTGATAATTAATAAGCATTCAATGAGAATTTTTTTTATTTTTTTTTTTGAATATCATGAAATTTCATTTAATTATACATATAAGTTGTAGACGTCCAATATGAATAATCAATTCAGACTAAAATTCCAAACTTTAGATGCCTTTAAGTGAAGCCATATAGGGTTACTCTAGTGTTGCAATAGAAATATTTAAACATTTTTTTAAAATAAAATAATGTTGTTAAAACTCAACGAAGATAAGTTTTTTGATTTCTAATTTAACATATTTTATATGTCTGAATTAAAATTTTGATTAGTACAAATATATTTTAAGAAAATTCACTTAATTGAGAAAAAATTCGATTTTATCAGTACAAAGTTTTGATTAAAATGCCTGACACTCCGAAAATATGAAATTCATCAATTTAAATGAATTCCTATATTAAACTAACACATTTCAGTTATCTATTTTTACATGAATATTTGCAATAACTTTAATATGTGAATTTTAATTAATTTATTAAGATGAAAAGTTTATCAAATGTAAATGGTACGTAGCACTGAAATGAGAATATTTGTCATCCATCTTTTCGCTGCGCTTCTCAAATTTTAAACAGAGTATCGCTTTCTATGCGCTTGTATAAAAAGTATAAATAGTGAGTTTGTGCTTTGTGTGCTTAATATTGATAAATATTTTCAAGTGTTAATAAAAGTTTAAATAAAATAATTAAGTGAAAATGTCTGACACAATCACTGTTGCAAATGTTAGCTCACCAGTAGCTGCTTCTGCTGCTGTTGCTGAGAAAAAAGTTGCTGCTAAAAAAGCAACTAAGCCCAAAAAACCATCGGTTGCTCCCACTCATCCACCAACTCAACAAATGGTAGATGCATCGATTAAGAATTTGAAGGAACGTGGTGGCTCATCACTTTTGGCAATTAAGAAATATATTAGTGCAACATATAAATGTGACGCCCAAAAATTGGCACCATTTATTAAGCGCTATTTGAAATCGGCTGTTACTAGTGGAAAATTGATTCAAACCAAAGGAAAGGGGCATCTGGTTCATTTAAATTATCAGCTGCAGCCACTAAATCAGGTGATGGTAAGTCAAAATCGGTTGATAAATCAAAAGCCAAAAAAGATAGTGCAACATTAAAGAAAAAATCGTCGAGTGGTGTCAAAAAGGCAAGTGGTGAGAAAAAAGTGAAAAAAGCTGTTGCCACTAAGAAAACCGCCGAAAAAAAAGAAAAGTGAGAAATCTAAGGTTAAAGACGCAAAAAAGACTGGCGCCGTTAAAGCCAAGCCATCCAAGTCGAAATCTGCCACCGCTAAGTCAAAGGCAACAAAAGCAAAAGCAACTGCTACCAAACCAAAAAAGGCTGCGACTAAAAAGCCAGTTGCAAAAAAGGCATCAGCTAAAAAATAAATATGCTGCGTTTTTTGTGATAATTTACAAGGACACAACATTCATTAAATGTTGAATTATCAATAAGCCCTTTTCAGGGCTACAAAATATACAAACAAAAAGATCAAAAATGGACGCAATACGTCTGACTACAGCGCTGCTTCGCCATAATAATTAACCGCTCTAGTGTCTGACACTGTAAGTCAGCCCTACCATGCTGACCAATTTTAAAATTGATGTTTCAATTGCAAAACAAAATTAAAAATTTTCATCGACTTAGAAAAATTCACATCTCTTTGTTAATTTATATTTTGTGGCACTGAAAAGGGCCTTTTTGTTAACATTTTGCACTTTTATACATATTTTCCTCAGTCGCACAAATTACTTGGAGCTTGTGTATTTGGTAACAGCCTTAGTACCCTCACTCACGGCATGCTTAGCCAATTCACCAGGCAACAATAGACGTACGGCAGTTTGAATTTCGCGACTAGTAATTGTTGAACGTTTATTGTAATGAGCTAAACGTGATGCTTCAGCAGCAATACGTTCAAAAATGTCATTAACAAAACTGTTCATGATACTCATTGCTTTCGACGATATACCAGTATCAGGATGTACTTGTTTCAACACTATAAATGTAGATAGCATAACTTTCCTTCCTCTTACGCTTCTTCTTCTTGTCGTTTTTAGTAATATTCTTCTGAGCCTTACCGGCCTTCTTAGCTGCTTTACCACTAGTTTTAGGAGGCATATTTAATTTTCACAAAATCACTTCACTATCACACTTTTTAATAATTTTCTAAGTGCCAAAATGCGCACCTTTAAGTGTATTTTTTCCGACAAACCATTCAACCTGTTCGTAACGATTCGCTAAATATTGCCGGAATTAATTTGAAAACTTGCGATTGGGGTTGCTCAATGTACCAACGAAAAAGTATATAAGCGCAGCACAAATTGCGTTTAGGAAATAAAGTGCCCAAGCTATTCAGCTAGTGTGTGTATTTGTGAAAAAGTGTATTAAGTGAAATATATAACAACAATGTCTGGCCGTGGTAAAGGTGGTAAAGTAAAGGGAAAGGCAAAGTCACGTTCAAACCGTGCTGGTCTTCAATTCCCTGTCGGTCGTATTCATCGTTTGTTACGTAAAGGTAATTATGCTGAACGTGTTGGTGCCGGTGCTCCAGTATATTTAGCTGCTGTTATGGAATATTTGGCAGCTGAAGTTCTTGAATTGGCTGGTAATGCTGCACGTGATAATAAAAAAACTAGAATTATTCCACGTCATTTACAATTGGCTATTCGTAACGATGAAGAATTGAATAAACTATTGTCTGGAGTTACCATAGCTCAAGGTGGTGTTTTACCAAATATTCAAGCTGTACTTTTGCCAAAGAAGACCGAAAAGAAAGCATAAGTGATGTAATCGCCGATTTACATATATTCTTAGACGCCAAATTTAAAACCGTCCTTTTCAGGACGACAAAATATATATACAAAGTGATTAATTATATTGTCATATATATGTATTTATCTATTTTAAAACCTATTAAAACACTTTGAAAGAAAAATTTAAAAGGTCATAAGTACACTTTTGGAAAATTTATTTTTTTAACGAAATCTGCGTTAACAACTACTTCAATTAATAAAATAGTGTTTGAAAATATTCATAAAAAAGTTGACTTACATCATTTTCCAGAAGAAAAAAAACTGAGCAACATTAAAAAAGTACAGCATGCAAGCTACTACATAT
This sequence comes from Eurosta solidaginis, assembly GCF_040869045.1. Lineage (NCBI taxonomy): Eukaryota > Metazoa > Arthropoda > Insecta > Diptera > Tephritidae > Eurosta > Eurosta solidaginis. The sequence continues at coordinate 83,970,011 of NC_090320.1, read as the reverse complement.
TGTATGTATATATGTACATATGTATGTTTGTATGAGCATCTCGACAAAGGCGCAAAAAGTTGTGGCGTGTATTCATACGTACCAAAGGTACAAACACACAACCGTGCATACATACTAATGTATGTGTTTAGCAAATAAATGTGTATATACTTGTGAGTAGGTATACACACCATATTAAGGGTAAAACTACAGCTGCTACTATCAAAATACGAATTTTCATTTTATTATTTTAACAATTAACAGTTGCTTCAGTTATTTTTGATCTTTTTTGTTTAAAAAAATTTGTGGTCCTGAAAAGGACCGTTTATAATATTTATTAAAATATGGAATTAAGCACGTTCACCACGTATACGTCTAGCCAATTGAATATCTTTTGGCATAATTGTGACACGTTTTGCATGAATGGCACACAAATTTGTATCTTCGAACAAACCAACTAAATATGCTTCACTTGCTTCTTGTAATGCCATAACAGCTGAACTCTGGAAACGTAAATCAGTTTTAAAATCTTGAGCAATTTCACGCACCAAACGTTGGAATGGCAATTTACGAATCAACAGTTCGGTACTCTTCTGATAACGACGAATTTCACGCAAAGCGACTGTACCTGGGCGATAACGATGTGGCTTCTTCACTCCACCAGTTGCCGGCGCACTTTTGCGAGCAGCTTTAGTGGCCAATTGTTTACGTGGCGCTTTACCACCAGTCGATTTACGGGTTGTTTGCTTTGTACGAGCCATTTCTCACTTTTATTTTTCACAATTCAAAATAAACACTGATCACTGAACACTTCACTTAATAAACCTAATTTTTATAAATGTGGAAATACATATAATAAAATACACAAAAACGTTTCATTTGTCCATTTTTTTTAGGGTTGCAATATTGTGCGAGTTAAAATGAGATAGAAATATTTATGCCACATAATGGTAGCTCACTCAATGTTGTGGATTTTTGTATAAATAGCAGCTACGTTCGGTAACCAAGCTATTAGTTGTGAAGTGAAGTGATCAAGTGAAGTGTTCTTGTGAAAGCTAAAAAAAGTGCTAAATAGAAAAAATGACTGGTCGTGGCAAAGGTGGAAAAGGATTAGGTAAAGGTGGCGCCAAACGTCATCGCAAAGTTTTACGTGATAACATCCAAGGTATCACAAAGCCAGCTATTCGACGTTTAGCACGTCGTGGTGGCGTAAAACGTATATCTGGTTTAATATATGAAGAAACTCGTGGTGTTTTAAAAGTATTTTTGGAAAATGTTATCCGTGATGCAGTCACTTATACTGAACATGCTAAAAGGAAAACAGTTACGGCTATGGATGTTGTATATGCATTGAAGAGGCAGGGTCGTACATTGTATGGTTTCGGCGGTTAAATTCATTTTTACGGACATATTAACCAAAATAAATATACATTCAAACAAACGGTCCTTTTCAGGACCACAATATTTTTTAACAAAGATTTCAAAATTTCTCTAATAAATACATAACAGAAAGATATGTTATTAAGATGTACATGCATATGTAGTATGTATGAATGTTCGTTTAAACTAAGTAGCATACGTATGTATGCATAATGAAAACTCATGCAAATGAATATACCCCGACACAAGCCAAGCGATATAAATATGTCTATAATAGCAGGCTTATTTTCAAAAATGGCATAAGTTCATTTTTGTAAAAAATAAACTTAATCTGATTTTAGTAGCAAGAGTATCTGAATACACTAAACTATAAAGTATATAACAAAATTTACTTAAATCGACTTATATCATTTAAAAAAAAAAGGACAAATTCACAGCTGCGAGTATACACATTAAAGTAGCCATACTTATACCAATTTAGGCAAACAAATTTTGCCAACGACCATACCACGCTGAATACATCGGTTCTCGTCCGATCACCGAAATTAAGCAGCGTCGGGCGCGGTTAGTACTTAGATGGGGGACCGCTTGGGAACACCGCGTGTTGTTGGCATATCCAACTTTTTCTTTTATTTTATGTATATATATGTACATAAATATTTTTTTTATTAAATTGCATTTAATTGAATAAATACTTGGAATACAATTTAATATTTCTATAGATTCAATGGAAAAATTTCATACGCGCGCATACATTTACGTGCATAATAATATTAGTTATAATTTTTTACCATATCAATTATTGATTTAAAGCTTATAAGCATTCATCATATAAATACAAAATGAATCTGCATAGTACAAATTCATACTCATCCACCTATTATAGTACTTAAAATGGACGCTGATGTCCGATTATGTTCAGATATGTATATTATAATCATATTGATAATTAATAAGCATTCAATGAGAATTTTTTTTATTTTTTTTTTGAATGTCATGAAATTTCATTTAATTATACATATAAGTTGTAGACGTCCAATATCAATAATCAATTCAGACTAAAATTCCAAACTTTAGATGCCTTTAAGTGAAGCCATATAGGGTTACTCTAGTGTTGCAATAGAAATATTTAAAAAAATTTTTAAAATAAAATAATGTTGTTAAAACTCAACGAAGATAAGTTTTTTGATTTCTAATTTAACATATTTTATATATCCGAATTAAAATTTTGATTAGTACAAATATATTTTAAGAAATTTCACTTAATTGAGAAAAAATTCGATTTTATCAGTGCAAACTTTTGATTAAAATGCCTGACACTCCGAAAATATGAAATTCATCAATTTAAATGAATTCGTATATTAAACACATTTCAGTTATCTATTTTTACATGAATATTTGCAATAACTTTAATATGTGAATTTTAATTAATTTATTAAGATGAAAAGTTTATCAAATGTAAATGGTACGTAGCACTGAAATGAAAACATTTGTCATCCATCTTTTCGCTGCGCTTCTCAAATTTTAAACAGAGTATCGCATTCTATGCGCTTGTATAAAAAAGTATAAATAGTGAGTTTGTGCTTTGTGTGCTTAAATTGATAAATATTTTCAAGTGTTAATAAAAGTTTAAATAAAATAATTAAGTGAAAATGTCTGACACAATCGCTGTTGCAAATGTTAGCTCACCAGTAGCTGCCTCTGCTGCTGTTGCTGAGAAGAAAGTTGCTGCTAAAAAAGCAACTAAACCCAAAAAACCATCGGTTGCTCCCACTCATCCACCAACTCAACAAATGGTAGATGCATCGATTAAGAATTTGAAGGAACGTGGTGGCTCATCACTTTTGGCAATTAAGAAATATATTAGTGCAACATATAAATGTGACGCCCAAAAATTGGCACCATTTATTAAGCGCTATTTGAAATCGGCTGTTACTAGTGGAAAATTGATTCAAACCAAAGGAAAGGGGCATCTGGTTCATTTAAATTATCAGCTGCAGCCACTAAATCAGGTGATGGTAAGTCAAAATCGGTTGATAAATCAAAAGCCAAAAAAGATAGTGCAACATTAAAGAAAAAATCGTCGAGTGGTGTCAAAAAGGCAAGTGGTGAGAAAAAAGTGAAAAAAGCTGTTGCCACTAAGAAAACCGCCGAAAAAAAGAAAAGTGAGAAATCTAAGGCTAAAGACGCAAAAAAGACTGGCGCCGTTAAAGCCAAGCCAACCAAGTCGAAATCTGCCACCGCTAAGTCAAAGGCAACAAAAGCAAAAGCAACTGCTACCAAACCAAAAAAGGCTGCGACTAAAAAGCCAGCTGCAAAAAAGGCATCAGCTAAAAAATAAATATGCTGCGTTTTTTGTGATAATTTACAAGGACACAACATTCATTAAATGTTGAATTATCAATAAGCCCTTTTCAGGGCTACAAAATATACAAACAAAAAGATCAAAAATGTACGCAATACGTCTGACTACAGCGTTGCTTCGCCATAATAATTAACCGCTCTAGTGTCTGACACTGTAAGTCAGCCCTACCATGCTGACCAATTTTAAAATTGATGTTTCAATTGCAAAACAAAATTAAAAATTTTCATCGACTTAGAAAAATTCATATCTCTTTGTTAATTTATATTTTGTGGCCCTGAAAAGGGCCTTTTTGTTAACATTTTTCACTTTTATACATATTTTCCTCAGTCGCACAAATTACTTGGAGCTTGTGTATTTGGTAACAGCCTTAGTACCCTCACTCACGGCATGCTTAGCCAATTCACCAGGCAACAATAGGCGTACGGCAGTTTGAATTTCGCGACTAGTAATTGTTGAACGTTTATTGTAATGAGCTAAACGTGATGCTTCAGCAGCAATACGTTCAAAAATGTCATTAACAAAACTGTTCATGATACTCATTGCTTTCGACGATATACCAGTATCAGGATGTACTTGTTTCAACACTTTATAAATGTAGATGGCATAACTTTCCTTCCTCTTACGCTTCTTCTTCTTGTCGTTTTTAGTAATATTCTTCTGAGCCTTACCGGCCTTCTTAGCTGCTTTACCACTAGTTTTAGGAGGCATATTTAATTTTCACAAAATCACTTCACTATCACTCACACTTTTTAATAATTTTCTAAGTGTCAAAATGCGCAGCTTTAAGTGTATTTTTTCCGACAAACCATTCAACCTGTTCGTAACGATTCGCTAAATATTGCCGGCATTAATTTGAAAACATGCGATTGGGGTTGCTCAATGTACAAACGAAAAAGTATATAAGCGCAGCACAAATTGCGTTTAGGAAATAAAGTGCCCAAGCTATTCAGCTAGTGTGTGTATTTGTGAAAAAGTGTATTAAGTGAAATATATAACAACAATGTCTGGCCGTGGTAAAGGTGGTAAAGTAAAGGGAAAGGCAAAGTCACGTTCAAACCGTGCTGGTCTTCAATTCCCTGTCGGTCGTATTCATCGTTTGTTACGTAAAGGCAATTATGCTGAACGTGTTGGTGCCGGTGCTCCAGTATATTTAGCTGCTGTTATGGAATATTTGGCAGCTGAAGTTCTTGAATTGGCTGGTAATGCTGCACGTGATAATAAAAAAACTAGAATTATTCCACGTCATTTACAATTGGCTATTCGTAACGATGAAGAATTGAATAAACTATTGTCTGGAGTTACCATAGCTCAAGGTGGTGTTTTACCAAATATTCAAGCTGTACTTTTGCCAAAGAAGACCGAAAAGAAAGCATAAGTGATGTAATCGCCGATTTACATATATTCTTAGACGCCAAATTTAAAACCGTCCTTTTCAGGACGACAAAATATATATACAAAGAGATTAATTATATTGTCATATATATGTATTTATCTATTTTAAAACCTATTAAAACACTTTTTGAAAGAAAAATTTAAAAGGTCATAAGTACACTTTTGGAAAATTTATTTTTTTAACGAAATCTGCGTTAACAACTACTTCAATTAATAAAATAGTGTTTGAAAATATTCATAAAAAAGTTGACTTACATCATTTTCCAGAAGAAAAAAAACTGAGCAACATTAAAAAAGTACAGCATGCAAGCTACTACATATTGTATGTATATATGTACATATGTATGTTTGTATGAGCATCTCGACAAAGGCGCAAAAAGTTGTGGCGTGTATTCATACGTACCAAAGGTACAAACACACAATCGTGCATACATACTAATGTATGTGTTTAGCAAATAAATGTGTATATACTCGTGAGTAGGTATACACACCATATTAAGGGTAAAACTACAGCTGCTACTATCAAAATACGAATTTTCATTAACAGTTGCTTCAGTTATTTTTGATCTTTTTTGTTTAAAAAAATTTGTGGTCCTGAAAAGGACCGTTTATAATATTTATTAAAATATGGAATTAAGCACGTTCACCACGTATACGTCTAGCCAATTGAATATCTTTTGGCATAATTGTGACACGTTTTGCATGAATGGCACACAAATTTGTATCTTCGAACAAACCAACTAAATATGCTTCACTTGCTTCTTGTAATGCCATAACAGCTGAACTCTGGAAACGTAAATCAGTTTTAAAATCTTGAGCAATTTCACGCACCAAACGTTGGAATGGCAATTTACGAATCAACAGTTCGGTACTCTTCTGATAACGACGAATTTCACGCAAAGCGACTGTACCTGGGCGATAACGATGTGGCTTCTTCACTCCACCAGTTGCCGGCGCACTTTTGCGAGCAGCTTTAGTGGCCAATTGTTTACGTGGCGCTTTACCACCAGTCGATTTACGGGCTGTTTGCTTTGTACGAGCCATTTCTCACTTTTATTTTTCACAATTCAAAATAAACACTGATCACTGAACACTTCACTTAATAAACCTAATTTTTCAAAGTGTCAAAAACATTTTTTATTCATCATTAATTCATAAATACATTTGTTGATATCTTATATTCTATACATGTGTTTCTTAACGTATTAATACTTATCTAAGAGTGCTCATAGCTAAATCTAAGGTTTTATAACAGTATTGTTTTGGAATATTCTTTGAATATTAACTAAGTCTGTATTTATCCAGAAAAAGCTAAAAAAAACTGGATTTTAATTTTATATTTATTTATATCTTAAAACTAACTTAAAGCTAACAAGAAAGGATAGACAGAAATATATTTACAAAAGACTTAGATCTAATGAGGTTACAAACATTTTTTATTTAAGTTGAAAATCATTTTGATTGATATTATATACATAGTTTGCAAGATTCAATGAATTTATTCTTCTGTGATAGAATAGTAATTTCTTATCTATAAACAGAACATTCTTTTCATATAATATTTTTATGTGAATTGGTGACATAAATCGTCCCTCAAAGGGGAATGTTATGGTGTTTTCTTTCAACAAATATTTATCAATTAGTTTATTCTTACAATTTTTTAAGTTATTTACGCACTTTAAAGCATTTTTCACCATAAATTGATCAATTCTTTCCAATTTACATTTTTCATACAGAGTTTTATTTGAAATATATCGTCTAAAATCCTGCCTGAATGGCCTACGACTGGTATTAGTACAAACTCTAAGGATTTGTCTTTCAAATTTACGTAATCTCTCCATTTGGCTTGAAGAGATTCCAAACCAAATAGGAAATGCGTAAGCTATAATTGGTCTTATTAATTGCTTGTAACAATTGATTTTGATTTTGCCGCTCAAATCCTTTGCTCTTTTTAAAAATGATATGTACATGAAAAATATCTTCTTGGCCTTTGCTAGAATAAAATCTACATGACGAATGAATTTGAAGGTTTCATCGATGATCACACCCAAATATTTAATACTTTTTTCGTATTTTACAGTTGTATTGCCAATGGTAATGGTTGGTATGTATTGACGTGCCGAGCGATATATTCTCTTTTTTAGCCCTTTGACTGCAGTACAAACACATTTGTTTGGATTAATCTTAAGTTTCCACATTTTAAAATAATCTGTCAATTTTCTTATATAGTCATTTATCTCCTCACTAGCATTTGCTAGATTGGCTTTCGATGACAATATAAGAATATCGTCAGCATAAACGATTACAGATAGACCCTCGTTGGGATCTGGTAAATCAGCCATGAATATGTTAAACAACACAGGACCTAACAGCGACCCCTGCGGTACTCCTGCCACTATATCTTTATCAATGGAGTTTTCATTTTTATTGTATACAAAAAAAGATCTTCCTGTTAGATAGTCATATATTATTCGGCAGATGTTTTTATTAAATCCGAACATTTTGTACATTTTAAAAACTACTCCTTCAATCCATGTTGTATCAAAAGCTTTTTCAAGGTCTAAACTAACTAAGATTGTCGCTTTTCTCTTTTCTAGGTTCGCAGTTACCGTGTCAGATAATATGGTTAGCGCTTGATTAGTGCCTAGTCCGCATCGAAAACCAAACTGGAAGTCCTTCAGCGTATCCTTATCAAGAATGTGTTCTTTAATTTTATCCAGTAGTAAACCTTCTATTAATTTACTAAGATTAGAAAGTAGTGAGATCGGCCTGTAACTTTTCAGATCGTTTGCACCACATTTTGGCTTTAGAATAGGAATCATTTTTGCACATTTCCATCTTGCAGGAAAGTAGCCAAGATTATAACAATGATTAAAAAGAATCGCCACAAATTTCCAAAATGACGGACAAGTTTTGCGTAATATGAAATTGGGTACTCCATCTTCCCCGCTACTCTTTTTGTTGTTTTTCCTCCATAATAGGAATTCAATTTCTTTATGTGAAATAAACTGTTTATAATCTTCTTTTAGCTCAGATATATCATTTTCGTTTATGGAAGATAAACCATCTGCAGAGAATGTGTCATTAAAATTAAAAAACGGAATGTATCCTCTAATTCCTTCAATTTCATTAACTACATATTCAGTGTGATTAGTAGAACCCATATTAACATTTTGATGATGAATTTTTTCGAAACGATCAGCTAATTTATTAATTTTATCAAAATTAGTCTCTAATAAGCACCCGCCTTCATCAACTAGAGGAGGTAGGTCGCTATGTCGTTTAATACCACTAAGTTGCTTAACCCTTCTATATGTATGGTTATTCATTTTCATATTTTTAAATAGGTTTGCCCAATACTCATCTTCGTGAATCGTTAGCAACTCTGAAATTATCATGTCCATGTTTCTCCTGATGGCAATCAGGGTAGATTTGCGATGAGGCTCTACACACCTATATATTTGTCTCCTGATTTTTTTCCTTTCCCTAATAAATTGGAGAATATTATTCGGAAGATTGAGGTTGCATTTCTTTTTTAGTTCTACCATAGGGACATTCTTTTTTATAGCCTTCTCAAAAGTCTTTTCCAAATTTAGTATGCACTCGTCGATTTCTACCACGCTCACATTTCTATCAGCTGGCAGCGAATATTTTTCGAGTTCATCATCTAAAATCCTGTTTATATCTTTCAAATTAGCTCGATCCCAGCAGGGAACGGTTACGGGCGGAACTTTGAGCGGATCATTAGTTATAATTATCATTTCAACCGCATCATGGTCTGAATCATAATCTAAAGTTCTCAGCGAGTTGGAGAAATATTCATGAAATTTTATTGTAACGTAAGCGGATATAAGAAAGTAATCCAAAAAAGAGTTGCTCACAGGACGCGTGGGCAATTTTGTGGGTACAACTTGTAAAAGATGAGGACCATCTAACCAATTGGCTAATTCTCTGCCGCTAACATTTGTAAAAGAATCCCCCCAATTAGGATGCCTAGCATTAAGATCACATCCAAGAACTACTTGCTTAGCTGTTACAGCGTCTATTATGTTGCTTAGATCTTCGCTTATTAATTTGCAATTGGGAGGCTTATACATGGCTACAAAGGCCACTTTTTCACCACCTACTAATTCAATTTCTATCGCGATATTTTCTATGCTATTGCATATTGTATTTAACTTAGAATATTTATAGCACTCCTTTACACAGATAGCAGTGCCTCCTCCGTTATTCTCAGTACGATACTGAGCAACAAAATTATACCCATCAAATAGTATTTTGTGTCTGATATTGAGTTTATGCTCAGCTATCAGAAGCACATCTGGGTTGTGCCTTTTTAGGAATATGTTAAGAAAATGCCTCTTTTTTTTTGATACTAGAGAGTTTACGTTTATGAAAATGCATTTTAGGTGTCTAAACATCCAAACGCAATGTCAAAAATAGATTAAAAAGTGCTTGTGATTTTTCCTCATCACTGCTCATTGCTTTATAACTTTTGGAAAAGTTTTCTATTTTGGTTAGACACCCAAAAAAGTCTTTTCCTAGTAGTCTTTTACAATCTTCGTTGATAGCGTTAAATTTTACATCGAAACCAGATTCCCTAATAGAATTTGGCTGAGTAACGCCACTTAATTTTGCCGCATATGATACACTTTTGTTAATATATGATGCTGCAGCCGATCTTGCTGCTGGATTTTCTGCCTTTTCGATTTTCTTATTACCTTTAGTTCTTAGCCTGTTTATTATTTCTATCCTTTTCGGACATTTTTTATCATTGGCCGTATGGCCTTCTCCTAAACAATTTGCGCATTTGACTGGCAGTCCTACGCGCTTCACTACTTGTCCTGAAGATTTGTCGGTGTAAACGAAATTATCTGTATTCAGGTGTTTGGGAGGGACTTGGCAGTTTCCTGGCCCGTGCGACTCACTACATTTGACACACCTAAATGGCATGTTACAGTTACTTGCAACGTGTGAAAACCGTTGACAATTTTTGCATTGAATTGGTGAGTCATTTTTGAAACCCTCAAAGCTCACCTTGCAGTTTAAAATATATTGAATTTTTTTAAATTCGGCTACGTTAGAGTCCCTAGATATTTGGACTAACCAGTTGTATTTTAGCTTTTTTAAATTTATTATCTTTACACTTATATCCAAGTTATTTAGGTAGTCTAATACTTCACATTCTTCATATATGTGTGACAACTTTTTGATAATCATAGTGTAGGGTTTAACCTCATTTGGCGTAAATGTATAATAACAAATTTTACTGTCAGTTAGATATTTTTTAATTATAATGTAATCTTCCATGGTTGATGGGCTAACATGGGTAACGTTTTTATTAATTATATTGAAACAAAAATTTTTGTGACCCAGTAGACCACTAAGCCTTGAGGCTATTTCTTTGATATTAATATTATAACATACATATATTGGAGGCTTGCTCCTTTTATTATGGTTTTTGATACTCACATTTGTTACTTTTCTTTCTTGGGTTACTGCAGACGCCATTAATTCCGCTGCCTCCCTTTCATTGTTCATGTTGTCAATTGTTCCCCTGTTCATGCTGTCCTCATCGTCTCCAATTCCATCAGTGTATTCAACCTCTGTATTATAATTTATGTCTGTCACCTCCTGATTCGATTGTACTTTAGGCACACTTGCACTTGCACTAGCCGTTTTCCAGCTCGTTAATTTTATTTTCAAATTGTTTATTTAAAATCAAAAGTTTTTTGTTGTATTCAACAATTTTAGAAAAATCGGAACTAGAGTCCAAAGACCCATCGTCACACTCACGATTATTGCGTCGCCTTTTTTCCCGCCGACTCTTCTTCTTCCCATTTTGGGAAGGTTTAGTCGGACTGGATTGTTTTAAATATTGATTTATTGTCTTATCATCCCCTAGGGGAGCAAAAGAGTTATTAGTGTCCATTTCACTATAGCAAATTCAATTGCATACACTACACCTAGTAGCTATTGTCAGTAATCACTTGCTCTTTACTTTGTACGAGCCATTTCTCACTTTTATTTTTCACAATTCAAAATAAACACTGATCACTGAACACTTCACTTAATGAACCTAATTTTTATAAATGTGGAAATACATATAATAAAATACACAAAAACGTTTCATTTGTCCATTTTTTTTAGGGTTGCAATATTGTGCGAGTTAAAATGAGATAGAAATATTTATGCCACATAATGGTAGCTCACTCAATGTTGTGGATTTTTGTATAAATAGCAGCTACGTTCGGTAACCAAGCTATTAGTTGTGAAGTGAAGTGATCAAGTGAAGTGTTCTTGTGAAAGCTAAAAAAAGTGCTAAATAGAAAAAATGACTGGTCGTGGCAAAGGTGGAAAAGGATTAGGTAAAGGTGGCGCCAAACGTCATCGCAAAGTTTTACGTGATAACATCCAAGGTATCACAAAGCCAGCTATTCGACGTTTAGCACGTCGTGGTGGCGTAAAACGTATATCTGGTTTAATATATGAAGAAACTCGTGGTGTTTTAAAAGTATTTTTGGAAAATGTTATCCGTGATGCAGTCACTTATACTGAACATGCTAAAAGGAAAACAGTTACGGCTATGGATGTTGTATATGCATTGAAGAGGCAGGGTCGTACATTGTATGGTTTCGGCGGTTAAATTCATTTTTACGGACATATTAACACAAAATAAATATACATTCAAACAAACGGTCCTTTTCAGGACCACAATATTTTTTAACAAAGATTTCAAAATTTCTCTAATACAATACATAACAGAAAGATATGTTATTAAGATGTACATGCATATGTAGTATGTATGAATGTTCGTTTAAACTAAGTAGCATACGTATGTATGCATAATGAAAACTCATGCAAATGAATATACCCCGACACAAGCCAAGCGATATAAATATGTCTATAATAGCAGGCTTATTTTCAAAAATGGCATAAGTTCATTTTTGTAAAAAATAAACTTAATCTGATTTTAGTAGCAAGAGTATCTGAATACACTAAACTATAAAGTATATAACAAAATTTACTTAAATCGACTTATATCATTTAAAAAAAAAAGGACAAATTCACAGCTGCGAGTATACACATTAAAGTAGCCATACTTATACCAATTTAGGCAAACAAATTTTGCCAACGACCATACCACGCTGAATACATCGGTTCTCGTCCGATCACCGAAATTAAGCAGCGTCGGGCGCGGTTAGTACTTAGATGGGGGACCGCTTGGGAACACCGCGTGTTGTTGGCATATCCAACTTTTTCTTTTATTTTATGTATATATATGTACATAAATATTTTTTTTATTAAATTGCATTTAATTGAATAAATACTTGGAATACAATTTAATATTTCTATAGATTCAATGGAAAAATTTCATACGCGCGCATACATTTACGTGCATAATAATATTAGTTATAATTTTTTACCATATCAATTATTGATTTAAAGCTTATAAGCATTCATCATATAAATACAAAATGAATCTGCATAGTACAAATTCATACTCATCCACCTATTATAGTACTTAAAATGGACGCTGATGTCCGATTATGTTCAGATATGTATATTATAATCATATTGATAATTAATAAGCATTCAATGAGAATTTTTTTTATTTTTTTTTGAATGTCATGAAATTTCATTTAATTATACATATAAGTTGTAGACGTCCAATATCAATAATCAATTCAGACTAAAATTCCAAACTTTAGATGCCTTTAAGTGAAGCCATATAGGGTTACTCTAGTGTTGCAATAGAAATATTTAAAAAATTTTTTAAAATAAAATAATGTTGTTAAAACTCAACGAAGATAAGTTTTTTGATTTCTAATTTAACATATTTTATATATCCGAATTAAAATTTTGATTAGTACAAATATATTTTAAGAAATTTCACTTAATTGAGAAAAAATTCGATTTTATCAGTGCAAACTTTTGATTAAAATGCCTGACACTCCGAAAATATGAAATTCATCAATTTAAATGAATTCGTATATTAAACTAACACATTTCAGTTATCTATTTTTACATGAATATTTGCAATAACTTTAATATGTGAATTTTAATTAATTTATTAAGATGAAAAGTTTATCAAATGTAAATGGTACGTAGCACTGAAATGAAAACATTTGTCATCCATCTTTTCGCTGCGCTTCTCAAATTTTAAACAGAGTATCGCATTCAATGCGCTTGTATAAAAAAGTATAAATAGTGAGTTTGTGCTTTGTGTGCTTAAATTGATAAATATTTTCAAGTGTTAATAAAAGTTTAAATAAAATAATTAAGTGAAAATGTCTGACACAATCGCTGTTGCAAATGTTAGCTCACCAGTAGCTGCTTCTGCTGCTGTTGCTGAGAAGAAAGTTTCTGCTAAAAAAGCAACTAAACCCAAAAAACCATCGGTTGCTCCCACTCATCCACCAACTCAACAAATGGTAGATGCATCGATTAAGAATTTGAAGGAACGTGGTGGCTCATCACTTTTGGCAATTAAGAAATATATTAGTGCAACATATAAATGTGACGCCCAAAAATTGGCACCATTTATTAAGCGCTATTTGAAATCGGCTGTTACTAGTGGAAAATTGATTCAAACCAAAGGAAAGGGGGCATCTGGTTCATTTAAATTATCAGCTGCAGCCACTAAATCAGGTGATGGTAAGTCAAAATCGGTTGATAAATCAAAAGCCAAAAAAGATAGTGCAACATTAAAGAAAAAATCGTCG